>NW_006921705.1:2622331-2645850 GCF_000298275.1 Orycteropus afer afer | reverse complement strand
AGCCACCCAGTGTTGTCAAGTCAATTCCAACTCGTAGTAACCCTATAGGATAAAGTAGAGCTGCTCCACAGGGTTTCTAAGACTATAAATCTTTAAGGAAACAAACTGCCACATATTTCTCTTGTGGGGTAGTAGCTGGTAGGTTTGAATAGCCAAACTTTGGTTACCAGCTGAAGACTTTGACCACTATGCCACCAGGACTCCAATGTGTATAATATCTAATACATATAAGGAGTTCTGGTGGTGTAGTGTTTAAAACATTTGGCTGCTAACCAAAAGGTCAATGATTTAAGCCCCATAGCTGCTTCTAGGAACAAGAAGGCATTGTGCTTCCATAAACATTTACAACCTTGGAAACTCAGTGGGGGTTGCTGTGAGTGAGAATCGATTCCATAGCAGTGAGTTTGGGGTTTGGGTCTTGGTTTGGGATATTTTATTCATATCTTTGCTCTTCATCACTTGAAAGAGGTTCTTTGCAGCCAATTTGCCCAGTTTTATACGTCATCTGATGACCTGACTGCTGCTTCAATTGGTATCGATTGTAGAAACAAGCAATGTGAAGTCTTTGACAACTTCAATGTTTTCTCCATTTATTGTGATGCTGCTTATAGGTCCAGTTGGGAGGATTTTTGTTTCCTTTATATTGAGATGTAATCCATACTGCAGACCGTATTCTTTAATCTTTATCAGTAACTGCTTCAAGTCGTCCTCACTTTCAGCAAGCAAGTTGTGTTGTCAGCATATCGCAGGTTGTTAATGATTCTTCCTCCAATCCTGATGCCACGTTCTTTTTCATATAGTCCAGCTTCTCAGATTATTTGCTCAGTATATAGAGTAAATAAGTATAGTGAAAGGATACAACCCTGATGCACTCCCTTCTTCATTTTAAAGCATGCAGTGTGTCCTTGTTCTGTTTGAACGACAGCCTCCTGGTCTACGTACAGGTTCCTCATGAGTCCAATTAAGTGTTCTGGAATTTCCATTCTTCTCAGTGTTACACATTTCCATTCTTCTCAATGATCCACACAATCAAATGCCTTTGCATAGTCAATAAAACATAGATAAACATCTTTCTGGTATTCTTTGCTTTGAATCAAGATCTAGCTGACATCAGCAGTTAGAGCCTTCATTCCATCTCCTCTTCTGAATCCAGCTTGCATTTCTGGAAGCTCTCTGTCAATATAGTGCTATAGGTTTTTGAATTATCTTTAGTAAAATTTTACTTGCATGTGATATTAATGATATTGTTTGATAATTTTAACATTCTGTGGGATCAAGTTTCTTTGGAATGGGTACAAATATGGATCTCCTCCAGTCAGTTGGCTAGGTAGCTGTCTTCCATGTTCTAAAAAAAAATTTTCCAAAGAATTAGGAAGGGTGTACACTAATGACTTATACTTTATTGACAAACACATCACCATATCCTCTCACTAGTCCTGGGGGAGAGGGATATACTTGTTTTCGGCCACATTTCTTCAGCCTGAAGTATATATTCTTGTCAACTCTCTGGCTTGGAAATTCTGAACCCACCTTGCTGCTACCTTCTTCCTCTTTTGCTTTTATAGTTCTTTCCAAATCTTTCTGTAAATGTTATAAATAGAAAAATATTACAGGAAATCTTAGCATAAAAATATGTGTGTAAAACAAAATGACATTTTTGTTTTATTGCTTTTATTTTAGTTTTAAGGTATGATTGAGCTAGAATGTCAGATAATAACATTAGATTGGTTAAGATTTTGTGTTTATCAAGAGGAGACAGTAGTTTAAAAGATTGGGAAATCCTGACCTGCTGTACAATAAGTTTCTGAAAATCTAGAAAGGGCTTCTCAATAGGGTGCCTTCAGATCGGAGAGAAGGTAGGTGGCATTAAAACATCATATGTTCTTTTCAGTAATGTTGTTGTTGTTGTTGTTGTTATGTGCCATCGAGTGGGACCTTCCACATAGCAACCTCTCCTTGGATTTTCAAGGCAGTATCACTACAAAGATTGCCCAGCCTTCCTTCTGAGGAGTGGCTGGTGGGTTTGAACCACTAGCCTTCTGATTAACAATCAAGTGCCTTAGACACTATGCTACCAGAGCTCAGTAATGTCATTAACCTTAGCACATTTAAATAAAATAAAACATTCTCTTAAGTATGTTTACTGTTGAAGCATGGAAATCATCCTAGTGATTATGTCAGTGATGATTGTATTTCCTTATTTTTCCACTGATAATTTAGTATTATATTTTCTGACCATCTCAAATTGCAAAAATAGAGGTCTCTAGACAAATTATATTCTCTTCCCACCAGTGGAATAAAATAATATCCTGAATGATCTATGCTCTCACAAAAATATTGTGAGGCAGAAAAATTAAAAAACAAAACAACAACAACAATAAAAAACAGCTTTTGGAAAATATAACTTTTTTTTTTTTTTGTACTCCAAATGCAAGCAAAATCTATAAAATTCTTTTTCATATTGAATTTAAGAGAGAGACTTTTGAGGAAAAAAAAAGAGAAAATGGATCACACAAACTACCACTGGCTGATTGAAATGGTAAACATGTTTTTCAATGTTTTTATTTTTCTCTAGTTGACTATCAGATGTCATATACTTTATCATTCTAGTTTTTCATTGTTTTTATTTTTCTCTAGTTGAGTTTCAGATGTCATATATTTTATTGTTCTACTTCATCAGCAATTTCATTAATCTCAAATGCCTACATTAGAAAAGCTTGAATGTATATTCTTTCTTCTTATCCAGAAGGGATTGGATCCAGGACCTCCCATGAAGAAAAAACTCCTCCATGATCAAGACTTTTATATAAAATGGATTTGTATTTGCATATAACCTGTGCACATTCACTGTATACTTCAAATCATCTCTAGATATAATCATATAATATAGGGAAAAAAAAAAAAAAAAAAACACACACACACACTCTCACTGCCACCTAGTCAATTCTGACTCATAGCAGTGCCCATTGGGTTTCCAAGCTGGTAGATCTTTATGAAGTGGATTGCCTCATCTTCCTTCTGCTGATTGGCTGGTGGGTTTGAACCGGCAACTTTCTGGTTAGCAGTCAAATGCCTTAGGCACTACACCAGAACTCCAATGCAATGTAAATGCTATGTAAATAGCACTTTATACTTCTTCTTAGCCTTTGAGGGATTGTTTTGACCTTGTAATTGCTCCCCTCCCAGTATTTCTACCCTATTGTTGTTGTTGTTGTTATGTTACCGTGGAGTTGGACCCAACTCATAGTGACCCCTCCTTGGGTTTCCGAGGCAGTATCACTATGAAAGTAGATTGCCCCATCTTCCTTCTGAGGAGTGGCTGGTGGGTTTGAACCACCAGCTTTCTGGTTAGCAGTCAAGTGCCTTAGGCACTATGCTACCAGAGCTCCCTAGGTTGGTTTAATAAGAGGATATGGAACCCACAGATATGGAAGTCCTACTGTATGTGATAACATCTGAAAATAATGATAAGAATAGACACATTGATTTAGTTACATAAACTGTGAATAGCATGGAAATTCATGATCTAAGCACGTATGAAGGAGGTTATACTGTTTATTTAAAGTAAGAATCTACTTATCTATGGGGAATAAAACAATAGACTAGCTTGAACTATATCTAACTACAATGAGTCAGTGTATTAGTAAAGCATCGGAAGGAAGGTTGGGCAATCCTACTTCCGTAGTGATACTGCCTCGGGAACCCAAGGAGGGGTCGCTATGAGTCGGGGCCGACTTGACGGCACATAACAACAACAACAACAACATTAGTAAAGCAACATATTAAAATAAAAAAACTGTGACACATATTGCCACTCAGTCACTCTTTTCCCTAAAGAGCTTGTACTAAGAGCCTGAGAAGAACAAGCTATATCCCAAAGAAGACTTCTGTCACCCAGATCTCTAAGATGTTTAAAGCTCGTGTACACCATTCTGTAGTTGATGACTCAGCATGAACTATGAAGGAATATTTTCTCATTTCAACATGAAGCCTGTCAAAATGCATTTAAAGGAACAAAGGGACAGGATGAAAAAAACCAGTGTTAAGACCATGGGAAAAAACCAGCTAAAATGAAGGGTACCATATATCAGCCGCAGACTACTACCTGGAATTTGAATATCAAAGAAAAGTCAACTAACCAACAGTCTTGAGGCCAGGTACATCTATTTCTTCCAGTGGAAGTATGAAAGAAAACTGGTGGAAAAGTCTGTTGGATGCTGCTGTCTCTGCATATGTTGGTGGGCCTGGAGCCACTGTTTATTATCAGGCAAAGGATTAGAGGTGGACATAGAGGGTAAGGGTTAATGAAAACAAAATGTGATTCACCAGTAAGTTTCTTTGCATCTGACTCTTACCTCCTCTAATCATAATGATGTTCAAAGTGTAATGTCTTCTACTATTTCACTTTCTCCTTCCAAATTGATAAGTAATTGTATTTTTGTTTAGATAACCCAGAACACAAAGGAAATCTTGGGACTGGCATTCTAGCTTAGCCAAGTTTAGATATTGCAAAACACAACTTGATTGACAGATAAGCAAGACAAAAAATACCCCATAGAAAATTTTCTTTATTAGATCTTATGGTCATAGAATTCTTGGATTTCTATTTTACCTCCATAGACTGTATTGTCAAACTTATTAACACATATGATAAGTTTTCAATTTTTGACATGTGCCACTTTGCAATTAAAATTTTTTCAAATGGAAAATAAGGTTAGATACAGCAATTTTTAGGAAAGTATTTCATGAATAATAATTTATACTTGTATAGACTCCACCACAAAAATCACTTCTAGTAATTTACTTTATTTGGAATGTTCCTAAGTATGACACAAGAAGGAGGAAATATGTACCTTGGGTATCAGTAGCTTTTAGTCTGTGGATGACAAACTAGTTACATTGTTTCCACAAAGTTACAAGAGTCAGTTAAAAATGAAAAAATAAAGTTCAAATACAAGTTTTCCATAAATGCTACCCACAAAAAATTGAGTTATTTTCTTATTTATAGGTACTATTTTGTAGTGCCTAAGAAACTTGACTGCTAACCAGAAGGCTGGCAGCTCAAGCCTACCAGCCACTCCTTGGAAGGAAGTTTAGGCAATCTATTTCCATAGTGATACTGCCTCGGAAACCCGAGGAGGGATCGCTATGGGTCCAACTTGGCATATAAGAACAACAACAACATTTTGCTGACTTGGCTAGTTTTAAAAATCGTATAACTAGAATCCAGTTTCATAGTTGCTTTTTTGTGGTTAGAACTCCTTTTAGCATAACATTTCAAAATCTAAACTGCACAACATCAAAACATTGATATTCATCAAGCCATATGATAAATGTACCTCTCAGGAAGTGTCTGTTTGCACTGAATTAAAATATTTAAAACCCATGTAAATGATGCACTGTCAGCCCTTTTCTATATTTTGTAGCATTTTATAATGCAGGGATATGAATGTATGCTCTTCCATAATATGAGAAATAAAATTGGAACTAACAATTTCATTTTTCAAAAGAGTAATATTATACGATATAGGATTTGATCATTCTTCCTGTATCTTGAGCCTTTCCCCTCTAATGCACTTACTCTTGCTGGTATGACAAGACCTATGGCCTCTGTATTTGCTAGACCTTCTATGAAACAGTTTAGATTGACAAACAGATGTTAAAATAGTTTTGGTGGAAGATTGGCATGTACATTTTAGATATGCTCAAATTTCCTCATTTTCTTTAGCAGCATTTACAAAATACATGATTGCAGCTATGCTGGCCTCAGAAGCACATTGCTATAATCTCAAGGGCTTAAGCCCTCAAACCTCTTTTCAAATGATGTGGGACTTGTTTCTGTGGATTTGTATGTAGAGTTCTAGTCAAAGATGGGGAAATAAACTTTCACACTAGTTTCATCCTGAAACCACAGTAAATTGTGAAAAGAGAAAAAAGGTAGGATTTTCATATGCTATTTATTGTTAAGGACATGGAAATCTAGAGATGTGACAACTGTAGTAACATTTTAGAAATGGAAAACAGATATAGGATATTACTGTTGTAATTGGCTCAAGAAAGCCAGATCCGAGCTGGCAGTGTGTAAAGCTGAATGAGTTATTATATAGTCCCCCAAAGGCTCAAGAATCATTGATAATCAGGATTTCTTTAAATGTTGGATAAAAGAAGATTGGTTTAGAGTCTGATTAAAGACCACATGGAACCACACATCCCTTCTGCACTTTCAGAAACTGAGTTTCTTCTGCCAATTTGTTACCCTGGCAGAAGACTAGAGGTTCCTGTCCTGAAGACCATAAAACAGAATATGTCTGCACTGAGGACAGAAGTCAGAGTTGAAGTTGGAGGCTCTGCACTAATAACAGGAGGATGAAGTAAAGGTTTATGTAGTAAATATTGAGTACCCCCTCCTAATATATGCATGTGTTATTGTCATCTCCTCTCATTTGATTGTAGACTGTTGTCATGTAGATTTTATCAGTAATTACATACATGAAATATTCCTCTTACTATTTTTTCTCTCATTTTACATTTCTAGATATTGTGGATGATATTCTCACTTCATCTTCTAATGTCCATTGAGATTTTCTGTTTATTTGTAATATTTTTAATTGTTAAGACTTTGTTTTTGTTATCTCATTAAACCTTTTAAAAAGCATCCTTTCCTTAACTAATGGATATGATAACTTCTTTATTTTATAAGTATATTTTGCATAATTTTTAAAGTTCATTCTTCCTATGTGTTCTCAGTTTCCTTCAAATAGTTATGTGCACATGGCCTTGTCCCTAATTTAATAAATACCTGATGATTCTTGGCTGTCTGCTCTTATTTATGTATTGGTTCATTAAAAGTGGTTTGAAATTCCTTTGTAATTCGATAGGACTAACAGAGGCAGATACTGAGACTGTATTATTTAGTCTCTTCTCATGGAATGATGAGATTTCCCCCCAATATCACCACTAATTTTTTTTTTCCCCTACTGTAAGAAAATATCTACATGACAACAGTCTAAATTGGCCAAAGTTCCAACTACTGGTGATTCTGTGGTTTGGGCCATTTTGAACCAGGAAACCACATGATCTACTAAGCCGGGAATGACAATTTTTAGAGGAATGGTGTGGCATTCATCGTCACAAAGGATATTTCAAGATCATTCCTGAAGTACAATGCTGTCAGTGATAGGATAATATCCATATGTCTATAAGGAAGACCAGTTAATACAACTATTACTCAAACTTATGCACCAACCACCAAAGCCAAAGATGAGGAAATTGAAGATTTTTATCAACTTCTGCAGTCTGAAATTGACTGAACGCACAATCAAGATGTGTCAGTTATCACTGGTGACTGGAATGGAAAAGTTGGAAACGAGGAATCACTAGTAGTTGGAAAATTTGGCCTTGGTGACAGAAATAATGCTAGAGAGTTCATGGTGGAATTTTGCAAGACCTATGACTTATTCATCGCAAATACCTTTTTTCAACAACACAAACAGTGGCTGTACACATGGACTTAGTCAGATGGAAGACACAGGAATCAGATTGACTACATCTGTGGTAAGAGGCAATTGAAAAGCTCAATATCTTCAGCCAAAACCAGGCCAGGAGCTGATTGTGGGACAGACCATCAATTGCTTATATGCAAGTTCAACTTGAAGTTGAAGACAATTAAAACAAGCCCACAAGAGCCAAAATATGACCTTGAATATATCCCTCCTGAATTTAGAGACCATCTAAAGTATAGACTCGATGTGTTGAATACCAATGACCAAAACCAGAAGAATTGTGGGACGACATCAAGAACATCATCCATGAAGAAAACAAGAGATCATTAGAAAGATGAGAAAAAAAGAAAAGACCAAAATGGATGACAGAAGAGATTCTGAAGCTTGCCCTTCAGTGAAGAGTAGCTAAAGCAAATGGAAGAACTGACAAGATAAAAGAGCTGAACAGAAGATTTCAAAGGGCAACTCGAGCAGACAACGCCAGTTACTATAATGAAATGTGCAAAGACCTGGAGGCTAGAAAACCAAAAGGGAAGAACACGCTCAGCATTTCTCAAGCTGAAAGAACTGAGGAAAAAAATTTAAGCCTAGAGTTGCAATATTGAAAGATTCTATGGGCAAAATATTGAATGATGCAGGAAACATCAAGAGAAGATGGAAGAAATACACAGGCTCACTGTACCAAAAAGAACTGGTAGATCTTCATCCATTTCAGGAGGTGGCATATGTTCTAGAACCAATGGTACTGAAGGAGGAAGTCAAAGCTGCAATGAAGGAATTGGTGAAGAACAAGGCTCCAGGAATTGATGGAATACCCATTGAGATATTTCAACAAACGGATGCCACACTGGAGGCACTCACTCGGTTATGGCAAGAGATTTGGAAGACAGCTACCTGGCCAATTGACTGGAAGAGATCCATATTTGTACCCAGTCTGAAGAAAGGTGATCCCACACAACGTGGAAATTATCAAACAATATCATTAATATCACGTGTAAGTAAGATCTTACTGAAAATAATTCAAAAACAGTTGCAGCAGTGTATTGACAGAGAACTTCCAGAGATGCAAGCTAGATTCAGAAGAGGAAGTGGAACGAGGGATATCATAGCTGCTGTCAGATGGATCTTGGCTCAAGGCAAAGAATACCAGAAAGATGTTTACTTGAGCTTTATTGACTATGCAAAGGATTTGATTGTGTGGATCATGACAAATTATGGATAACATTGAGAAGAATGGGAATTCCCAAATACTTGATTATACTCACGAGAAACTTGTACCTTGACCAGGAGGCTGTCGTTTGAACAGAACAAGGGGACACTACATGGTTTAAAATCAAGAAAGGAGTGCGTCAGAGTTGTATCCTTTCCCCATACTTATTCAATCTATATGCTGAGCAAATAATCCGAGAAGCTGGACTATATGAAGAAAAATGTGGCATCAAGATTGGAGGAAGAATCATTAACAACCTGAGATATGCAGACGATACAACTTTGCTTGCTGAAGGTGAGGATAACTTGAGGCACTTACTATGAAGATTGAGGAACACAGTCTGCAGTATGGATTAAGTCTCATTATAAAGAAAACAAAAATCCTTACAACTGGACTAATAAGCAGCATCATGATAAATGGAGAAAAGATTGAGGTTGCCAAAGAATTCACGTTGCTTGACTCTATAATCGAGGCCAATGGAAGCAGCAGTCAGGACACTAGATGATGTGTAGCACTGGGCAGGTTGGCTGCGAAGGAACTTTTTCAAGTGCTGAGGAGCAAGGATGTCTCCTTGAGGACTAAGGTGTGCCTGACACAGGCCATAATATTTCCAATTGCCTCATATGCATGTGAGAGCTGGACAATGAATAAGAAAGACCGAAGAAGAGTTGATGCTTTTGAGTTGTGGTGCTGGCGAAGAATGCTGAAGGTACCATGGACTGCCAAAAGTACTAAAATGTGTCCTGGAGGAAGTGCAGCCAAGATGCTCCTTGGAAGTGAGGATGGCCAGACTTCATATAACCTACTTTGGTCCTGTTGTCAGAGCGGACCATTCCCTGGAGAAGGATGTAATGTTTGGTAAGGTGGAGGGTCGATGAAGGAAGGGAAGGCCTTCAACGAGATGGATTGACACAGTGGCTGCGACAATGGACTCAAGTATAGCAAGAATCATGGAGCTGGCATGGGATTGGGCGGTGTTTTGTTCTGCTGTGCATGGGGTCACTATGAGTCAGAAACAACTCGACGGCACCTAACAACAACAACAACAACATTTTGAAGAAATAAAAAATTATCATCATTCGCTAAATAGTTCATAGTGTCTACTAGTCATAATAATGTAAACCCTTAATTCTTACCTAATGAAAATTGTGTTATAACCACTTTAGAAAGATTTTGGAGTAGGGAACAGAAAATCTGTGTATGTATTTGTATGTGTGTGTCGAGGGTGTGGGACTATGCAAAAGAGTGCAAGCATTCATCTTTCATAGTAGAAAGTCCTCACCAAAGCTTGAAAATTTACAAAAAAAAAAAAAAAAAAAAAGATGCAGCAATATAAGTAATTTGTAAAAAAATACTGACTTTATTTTGTAAAGCAATTTTATGTTTACAGAAAAATTGTGCTGAAAGTAGAGAGTTTCCATATTTCCTCT
The DNA here is from genome assembly GCF_000298275.1 of Orycteropus afer afer. Lineage (NCBI taxonomy): Eukaryota > Metazoa > Chordata > Mammalia > Tubulidentata > Orycteropodidae > Orycteropus > Orycteropus afer. Next base: position 2,635,708 of record NW_006921705.1, on the reverse strand, counting down.
GTCCCCCTGCACACTATTTCTCTTATTAAAATCTTACATCTTATGCTCCCATGATGGTTATTGTTAAGTGTCAACTTGCCTAGGCTGTAATTCTCAGTGGCAGACACTCTATAATCACCTTTCATTTTGTGATCTGATGTGAGCAGCCAATCAGTTTAAAGGGTGTTTCCTAGGAGGTGTGACCTGTCTCTAATACATAAATGGATGTTGTGGCAAAGCTCACTCTATTTCTTTACACTCTCCTCATAGCCTGCCCTCTGGTTTTTGGGACATAAGCCTGCAGAGGACTCTAATTTGCTGCCTGACCTGAAGATTTTGTGTTCATCAGTCCTTGCCACCATGTGAGCTAGCAAAGGTCTTCAGCCTGTAGTCTAACCCATGGATTTGTGACATTCTAGCCCCCACAATTGCATGAACAATTTCCTCACAACTGTGTGAGCCATTTCCTTGAAGTATATTTCTCTCTATTTATATTTATATATGCAAACACTTCACTAGTTATGCTCCTCTAGAGTACCCAGACTAAGACAGGTATATTTGTTAAAATTGATGGATGAATATAGATTTATTATTATTAACTCAACTCCATAGTTTATATTAGCTTTTAAAATTTGTGTTGTATAGTCCAATGGGTTTTGTCAAATGCATACTACCATGTGTCCCCCATTACAGTAGCATACATCATAGATTCACCACCCTAAAAATGCCATATGTTCCACCTATTCAGCCCTCCTTCCGCCCTCCTCCTGGGTAACCATTGATCTTTTCACTGTCTCTATAATTTTGCTGTTTCCAAAATGTCATATAATTGGAATCATTCCATATGTAGCTTTTTTGACCTGATGTCTTTCACTTTTCAATATGCATTTAAGATTTCTCCATGTCTTATTTTATCTTGACTGTTCACTCACTTACTTTTTATTGCTGAATGGTATTCCATTCCATTGTGTGGATGTACCATAGTTTATCTTGGATTCTTCCATTTGTGGGTAGTTATGGTTAAGATATTAAATGCCTTAGGAACTGTACCATCAGAGTTCCCTATAAATATTTGTGCACAGGATCTTATGCAGGCATGTGGTTTCAGCTTATCTGAGTAGGTATCTAGGAGCTTAATGTGGTAAACCTTTGTTTAGCATTGTAAGAAATTGCCAGACTGCCTTTCAAAGTTGCTGTATCATTTTTTATTCACACCAGCAATGAATGAGACTTCTTGTTGCTCCGTATTCTGGCCAGCATTTGGTGTTGTCAGCGTTCTGGATTTTAGCTATTCTAATAAAGTATGTAGTGGTATCTCATTATTGCTTTGATGGCAGTTTGAACCCACTCAGATGTGCTTTGGAAGACAGGACTAGTGATCTGATTTTGAAAAGTCACATCCTTGAGAATGCTAGGGAGCAATTCTACTCTGCACACAGGGGGTCACAAGGAGTCAGAACCAACTTGACAACAACTAACAATGATAACATATGATGTTGAGGATCTTTCAATATGCATGTTTTCCACCTGTGTATCTTCTTTGGTGAGATTTCTGTTGAGATCTTTTGCCAATTTTGTTATTGGATTGTTTTTTCAATGTTGAGTTTTCTGTGTGCTTTGCACAGTTTGGATACAAATCACTTATCAAGTATGTGTTTTAGAAATATTTTCTCCTAGTCTCTGTAAGCTAGTTTTAATAGATGTGGTAGTCAGCTAAGAGAGTTGAGAGTGATTTTCTCCCATGAGTGGAAAATGGATGGAGAGGTAGAACCTCTATTTTTCATCACAAACCATGAAGAATTATTTGATGCTATAAACTATGTGCAGCTATAACTTCAATGAAAATTAAAACACAAAATTATATAGGTAATTTTTAAAAAGGTCAAGGTAAAAAATTATATTATGATGCAGACAGTGTATTTATGAAAAAGAAATGAAAGTTGACCTCAGGATAATAATTTTAGTTGTTAAAGTCAGGGTAAACACTTTGTTACAGCCTCTCTTTGCTGGTTTCCTGAAGACTTTATTTTTTGTAACTGACTATATTGTATCAGAACACTAGGTTCTGGACATCAGTTATGTTTATGTTAACTCTGCAATATTGAGTGAATAATTGTTGTCTATTTCAAATGTCAGTGAACATCTTCTTTCATAGATATCTTTTTATAATCATAAATTAATTGTTTTTTTCCCTAAATTGTATTAAAAGAATATGATGACAAGTTTGTATATATTTATTCAAAGCCATTTTAATTTTCCTGTAGTTTCACTTTAAAAGTTTCAGTAAATGATGTGAATGCATTAAAAGTAGACAAGTGTACATTTTTTCCCCCCATACTAGTGGCATTTATAAAATTTAATCCGTGAGTTATCACTGAAAAAAATCACCAGTCTGTTCTTTGGCATACATCAGTCTTCAGCTTGGAGTTAAGAAAAAAATTACCCTCAAAAGAATTGGATTCAACAAACAAACAAACAAAAACATTGCCATTGAGTTGATTCCAACTCATAGAGACCCTATAGGACAGAGTAGAATTGCTCTATAGGATTTCCAAGTCTTTAACCTTTGGAAGCAGACTGTGTCATCTTTCTCTCTCAGACTGGCTTTAAACGTGGTGTCACCAGAGCTCCTCAAAGCATTGAATTAAAACAAAAAACTGTACTCACTGCCACTGAGTTCACTCTGACTTTTAGCAACCTTCATTGGGTTTCCAAGGCTGTAAATCTTTACAAAAGTAGATAACCTCATCTTCCTCCTGCAGAGCAGCTGGTGAGTTTGAACCACCTACCTAACCACAGTGCCACCACAGCTCCTCAAAAGAATTGGGTTAGACTTCCTCAATTCCCAGTTTCAAAAGTGTCTGTGCTTGAGAAAATCATTGAATTTCTTTGAGCCTAAGTTTTCTCAACATATAATGAAGATGAAAAATGCAATCTTGAATAATTTTTGTGAAAATTAAATGATATTATATAAAGTGCCAAGATCAGCTCATGACAAATAATACGTGTTTTCAAGCACTTGTGATAGCCTTTTTTTCCTCTTTTCCTTATGTGAAGGTTTTTCAGAAACAGATCTGTAGATTTGCACCCCATTTTACACCTCTATTTGGGAAACAAAGACACATTTTTATTAAGAGATGACAAACAATGCACGGTGAAGAAATGTGCCCAGCACAATAACAGAGAGTATGTATACTAAGAAAGTTGTGGAGGAAGAAGTTAGCTGTGGAGGATAATCCAAGTTATCTGAGCAAAGGGTACAAGTTAAAGGATGCTTGAATCATTGATTGACCTAAAGATAGAATATCTCTGGAGAGATATAGAGGCTCTTTTCTCTCCAGGAGCCATTTGATTTTATTCCTATGTAGTGAAAGGGCACTGGAGATGTTTCCCTCCTCTGTTGGAAAGAATTTATTTACATTCTAGAGCAAAGAGCTAGCTTTCACTCTCTCTTGCTCTGTTTCTCTTTGTCCCCACTAAATATTCCATTGATAACCATGGATAACTCAAGAAGAACATTTATTTCAGAATCTTAGATAGCACACAGTAAACATATATTATTTTCCAAGCACCAAACCACTCACAGCTATTGAGTTGGATCTTACTCATAGTGACCCCTCCTTGGGTTTCCAAGGCAGTATTGCTACAGAAGTAGATTGCCCAACCTTCCTTCAAAGGAGTGGCTAGTGGGTTTGAACCACTAGCCTTCTGGTTAGCAATCAAATGCCTTAGGCACTACGCAACCAGAGCGCCAAACCAGAACTTATAATGTCATCTACATCTTTAAAATTATATTTAAAACATTCATTCACCAGCCTTTGACTTTAGGAAAAATATCTTTTATTAATATAGACCTGTTGATTACTTATCCCCATAGTCTTTTGAACATTAAACAAACATTGCCATTTTGTTTCTGTAGTTGACTCAGAACTTACTAATACCTTAGGGTCAATCTGAACACAGACTACTTCTAAATTTTATGAATTTTTCCAATCTTTTGTAACTCTTTTGCACATCCTAACGTATAAGACATTTTGTTTAATGACAATATTTAACTTATTTTGGAAGAAATGAGGTTGGGTTGGTGCCATGTAAGCAGACAGAGCCCGCCAAAACACCCCTAGAGAACTCCTACCCCAGAGGTTTCCTAACTCATGTCCCTTTAACTTTGTTTTGAAATAAACATTTCTTTACATACTTATATTTCTTCAGTTTGTATATTTAATTTAATTATACACAGCCATTATACCATCCAGTTTCTCCATATATGTTTCTATAATTTTCTTTCTCTCTCTCTTCCATTTCTCCCCGTCTCTCTGACATCTAACTACAGTTTTAAAAACCACTCATTTTGCAGGAAGCAGAGGATTTCTTCATATAACTTCTATCAATGCATATAACTTCTATCAATGCATATAACGTTCATAATGAAGCATAATCATTTAGAGAATGATCTCTGATCCTATAATGGAATAATATAGAGCTAGATACTCAAAAAGATTAACACACATGTGAGAATGGTTGTTCTTATTAAAAAAGAAGAGGTACAGAGATAGATAAACACAAAGGGAAGATAGCCATATGAAGATGATGCAGAGGTCAGAGGGATGCATCTAAAGGCAAGGATTTTGAGGAACTACCAGAAGGTTGGGCAATCTACTTCCATAGTGGTACTGCCTTAGAAACCCAAGGAGGGGTCACTATGAGTTGGGTCCGACTCAACAGCACATAACACACACACACACACACACACATACACACCAGAATTTAGAAAGAGGCAAGGAACACTCTTCCCCTAGAACCTTTAGAGGGAGCATCGACCTGCTGAAATCTTTATTTCAGTGTTCTAGCCTTCTGAACTGTGAGACAGTGCATCCATTGTTTTAAGCAGCCCAGTTGGTGGTACTTAGTTAGGGCAGCTCTAGGAAATGGTATATTTTGTAACAATAAGGTAGGTAACACATGAATTTATATTAAACAAAACAAGTCATAATCTCTGTCCTTAAAGAGATGAAAAATAAAGAGAGACATATTTATAAAACAACATCATAATCTCAAGATGTAGTGGAAGAATTAAAAGAGGGCTAATTTCTTAATGTTTCCTGAAGACAATGTTTGAGAGAGAAGAGTGAACAAACTATCATAAACAGGGAGAGCCTGATATGGTGGGAGAGAAAAATTGGAAACAAGAAAAATATAGTTTTACCTACATATTTATCTATGGAAAATTTTGTCCAAGGCTGTAATGATAATTATGAAGGATTGCTAGGGGAAATGACAAGTGAGCAGGAATTTCCTTCCCGTATATACATTCACCAATGGTTTCAGAAGAGTGGAAAGAGAAGTTGAAACCATGCTTTATTTTTTCCCTGAACAATTTCTTCAATGTCAAAAGACTGTATTATCATGTGCTATCATTTTAAATTTCACATACCTTTGTCCATTAGGTATAAGAAGCATTATTACATCAGTTTTAGGAATGGAGGAAATCAATTACTGAGAGTCCAATATATTTGTCTTAGATCACACAAGGCATAAGGATTCTGGTCCTGGTTGAGGATTAGAGCTTTGTTAACTAATTTCAGCTTTATCAGATGCTTCTGAAATCATATGTTTACCTGTAAAATTAGAATGCTTTTTTCAAGCAACTACTTCTTATACAGATTATTCAACATGTGGAAAATCAACAATCCTAGGTCATACTTTTTAGTGATTTGCACACCTGATGTATGCATTCTCTTTTTTTTTTTTTTTTTGAAGAACACTTGAAATGTCTACCAATAAAATGGACAAACTCATAGTACATGCTATGCATTAAATATTTCTACTTATTCTTTGTAAATGAGTAAGAACATATATTTAATATTATGCCTTATCACCAACTGAGTTACTGAGTTATAGACAAATTTACATTAACAGGGCTGATAGCTGATGATGAAATTTATATTTTTGGTAAATATTTAAAATAGGGCATATAATTTTGGAAAAGTGAAGTGAGAGCATATATGATTTTTTAAATGAAAAAGCAGAAACAGAGTACTTTGCAACTTATCCAAGAGATCCTAGCTGCCTCTAACTGTTGAGTAAATAGAACATCTTTAAATTACAGGTGCTCTGAAAAATAAAAGCAGATGGAGTTCTATACAATTTAACAAATCTTTGCATAATTGAATAGAATTCACTTTAAAAAAAAAACTAATATTTTTCTGTTGTATTTTTATTTACCATAGCAAATATAATTAAGGCAATTGTTTTGTAAAACATTTTTTTCCTGTTCCATCTGATTCTATAAAACAGATCCTCAGAATAAATAGTAAAATATATAGTTCCTGTATATTATATAAAGCTGTGATACAGGAAAAATCTGATCTTGTTAATTTAATTTCAACATTTTATTTCCTCTTGCCAAGTTATTTCATGAACAAAAGGCCAAAGCAATATCTACTCACTTCATTATGTTACCATGGTAATAATCTTGTGCTAATGAAATATTTTGCTGTAACAATGTCATTGCACTTATTACATAATCAATATATATTTTCTTCTCCCTACCAACAGATTTCCTTTTACTCCTGAAAGAGAAAATCTATGTCAATACAGAACAGTGATATTTTACAATTTCTCAACAACACACAGCTTAAAAATAGAGTGATTTATGTTTCTATTTTTCTTTAAATTTCTTAGCTCATCTCTTCTCTGAAGTTATCCTTGACTTCCTTTATCCACTTTATTCAGAATTAATCAGCACCTCTTCTCTACAGCTTCCGTTCCTACTACCTGCTTGTATCATACACATGACATTGTGTTGTGATTAATTGTTGGCATGTGTCTTTCTTACTAGACCAGTACTATCTATCCTATCAGAATGGATAGGAATTTTCCATACTTGTGCTTTTCAGTATAGCTGATACCCACATATGATTACTGACCATTTGGAACATGGCTAGAATGAATGAGCAACGGATTTCTAGAGAATTGTTAAATTAAATCAAATTTATGAAAATTTAAAATTAATGCCACATGTGGTTCGGGGCTACCATAGTGGACAAAGCAGTATTAGAACATAAACTCTTCAAATATACTTTACATTTAATTTAAATGTACTAGAAATTTATAGGCTATTTAGCTAGATGACTATTCTGGATCATACTGGAGGACAGTATTTCAAGCACCTGACATATGACCAAGATATTTTTACACCAAATCTAGTTAAATATAAAATTTCCAGAAAATAGGGACAGTAATTCATTTTCCTTCATTTTTCTAGCAGATATATCACGTTATATCATACCAAATTGTATCATGTTATGTATATTAAGGAAAAGACCTTGGAGATTATATTTATAATTTCCATTGAACTTTCTGAAACATTATTCTCTATTTTTCAGTACTCATACTTCATACTAAAGTAAATATAGATACAAATCTAGATAAAGTAAGTTCATGCATTTTATTGAGTTGTTTAAAAATCCTACCTCAATTTAAATTATTTGTCTCACTTGATCATATTTCTGTAAATTATTTTTGCCAACTCTATTATTTGATTGCTTTCTTTAAAAAAAAATAAAAACACCTTTGTATTCAAATCACTTTTCTGGTTTGGATGTTCTGTAACACCAATAACATTTATGTTTCTTAGAGAAAGGCTATCATCACTATATTTTAAAATCATTATTATAGTAATATTTGTTGATTTAAGCTACCATAACCTAATTGCTACACAAATTTCTGGCAAGAAAATCACTTGAGAAAATATGCTTAGAAATGAAATATTAGAACAGAGCAATAGACATCAATATGGTTAGTTAAATTTATTTATTACAAAATGGATGAAAATGTAAAAATAATTTTAATGGAAATTTCAGTGATAGACTAACCTAATAACCTCTATTGAAAGCAAAACAAAACAAAGCATAGGATGTAGGAGAATATTTTAAAAATCATAATAAAACCAAAGTCAAAAGAAAAAATGTAAAATTATTTTTCAAAGTCTTTCTTCTAAGGGCATACTATTAATTTTTTACTCTGCAAATATATAATAGTAAGTGATTAACAAACTTTATGGGAGCTCTGTTAGCATAGCGCTTAAGGCACTTGACTGCTAACCAGAAGACTGGCGGTTCAAACCCACCAGCCATTCCTCGGAAGGAAGGTTGAGCAATCTACTTCCACAGTGATACTGCCTCGGAAACCCAAGAAGGGGTCGCTATGAGTCGGGCTCGACTCAACGGCACATAACAACAACAACAACAAACTTTATAAGTAAATGTGAATGAGACTGACCTACAGTTATCATGAACTATTCTTTTATAATTATGTAAAAAGTCTCTTTCTAACTCCTTAATGTGATGTCTAGAAAACCAAACCAGAGTGCAATTGATAAGGCAGAATTCTCACACTATACTGGTTAAATGACAACTTTCCTACACTCAAAGACCAGGGCTTATCAATCTTCATTTATTTTGAAGGGATCAATCCAGTGCAATGCAATCACTTTCTCAAAAAGGTTAAATAATAGAACTATTATTTCTATGCAATAGCAATATGAAGGATTTTCAGTGACAGGGAATTTTAGTGATCACCTGGATGTACTTTTCTGTAGAGAAGACATGTAATATTGCAAATTGAATTAATATAGAAGGAAATGTTGTGGATTCTAATCCCACTTTAATTAGTAGGTTGTCTTTGGGCAATTCATTTAAATTTTCTTGACCTCAATTCCTTCTTAAGTATAGCTAAAGGTGTAGAATTGGATTACTTTTAATTTTTTTTTTTTCTAGATTTATAGAAAGTATTTAGAAGAATTATGTGGGCAAATAGATTGGCTATTATCATGAATTTATGACATTCACATTTGCCTACATTCATCCTGAAGTTATGGAATGCCAGCTCTAACAGTGCCTGGGGTTGAACAGTGAGTTACCTAAGTTTTCAAGAGTTTTTAATCTGCTTGGAGAGAGGCAAGTAAGCACACAGGTTTACTACATTATTTGTAGGTGCTATGAAAGAACAGTATATAAAAGATTGGTTCCATTTTGTTGTTGTTCTTGTTATGTGCCATCGAGTCAGACCCAACTCATAGCGACCCCTCCTTGGGTTTCCGAGGCAATATAACTATGGAAGTAGATTGCCCAACCTTCTGAGGAGTGGCTGGAGGGTTTGAATCGCCAGCCTTTTGGTTAGCAGTCAAGTGTCTTAGGCACTATGCTACCAGAGCTCCTGGTTCCATTTTAGCCAAAGATAAAAAGGAGAAAGAGGTAAAAATACCTTCTGAAAGGAGGTAACATTGTGCTGAATCTTGAAAAATGTTGGTGCTTACATGTAGACAAAGCTTTCCAAGATTAAAGGAGCAAGAAGGAAAAGGTAGAGTATGTGAAAAACAGTAAATGCTATACTACAGAAACTACAAAGTGTTCAAGTTCATTCTTCCGTTAAACTATGAAGTATGCATGGAGCACATCAAAGTTTATGAGCATGAGATTTCACAAGAACATAAAACTTAGGAATCTGATTAAAACATTTCCTGAAAGGCCTTCAGTGTTGTAACCGTGAGGTTATATTTAACCAATGAAGAGATTACTTCTTTGCTTGGAAAAGAGAATATTATAATCTGAGGAAAAGTGTTAACAGAATCTGTATTAGCATAAAATCCTTTTTATTCTTAAAGCACCATTTTCATTTTTCCCTTCATTTTTTTCTTTCCTTTTCCACATCTTTCTTCAATACCTCTGACAGAAGATAGCATATCTTGTTCGAAAAACTCCTTTACTATAAAAATGAAATAAGTCACCTTCACAGTTCTTAGCGCTTTAACATAGCGATTCATAAAACCAAACAAAACTCACTGCCATTGAGTCGTTTCCGACTCATAGCGACCCCTCCTTGGGTTTCCGAGGCAGTATCTCTATGAAAGTAGATTGCCTAACCTTCCTTCCGAGGAGTAGCTGGTGCATTTGAACCATCCGCCTTCTGGTTAGCAGTCAAATGCCTTAGGCACTATGCCAGGTTATTTCGGAACCAGGGCTATTGTGATTTGTCTTGACAGTGTATGAGAAATGTAGGTACTGATAAAAATAAAGTCCTGGAAACAAAGCGCCCAAACCAGCTCTGCTCTTCTGAGGGGGCTGGTCTTCAACACATGGCCATGGCATTGAGATGAGCAGATCACATATTGTGATCAAAGCAAAACATGTGTAAGTGTATGAGGCTCTTTTTCATTTGCTGTTGTTGTTGTTGTTATTTGCCGTCGAGTCGACCCCTACTCATAGCGACCCCTCCCTGGGTTTCCGAGGCAGTATCACTATGGAAGTAGGATTGCCCAACCTTCCCTCCGAGGAGTGGCTGGTGGGTTTGAACCGCCAGCCTTCTGGTTAGCAGTCAAGTGCCTTAGGCACTATGCTACCAGAGCTTTTTCATTTAGTGAGACAAATAAATTAAAATATGTATCAGTTAGGAAATAATTAATGTACTTGAGAAATAATAGCACAGTGCTTAGTAAGTAAAAGTTTCATTTTGATATCTGAGGAAAAGAGTATCATATGGATGATCTTGCAAGAAAAAAAAAAAAAAAAGATCTCATCTAACCTGAAGAATAAAAACTTCATGCTCTCTATTATATAAAAATAGTGCTTTAAATGGTCAGTGTTATTAGAACAGCATAGCAGTGATCATACCCCTTACTTTTATTATCATCCTCAAGTAGCAAGGGATTCTATTACTTGTTGCGTCCTGTAAGTCATATGAAGATGTGAGAATGGAAGCCAGTATCTGAAAAGTCTATGCTTAGAATGATGCAATATTAATTCTATATATGAATTGAGACAATGGCAATATTTTTTTAAGTAGGTGGTAGCTTAGAAATGATTTTGCATGATTTCTTTAGAACTAGTCACTAAGTAATGGCATGGATCAACATCATTGAATTTAGACCTTCTTCCAAATAGTCAAAAAAACTTGTAAAGGGAGCCACCATACCAAGAGTTATGTAAGAATGGATTCCTTAAAATGAGCACAGTGCTGCAGAGACCCTCGGATTTCTAGCGCATACAGACTTGGTGAAATCCTCTCAGGCATTTACAAATCTAGGTCAGCCTCCGAATGAAATGTAACTGAGAACTGAAATTCCACTAAACATCTGTTGAGGTCCCCATGGGATGTCTAGTATTTGCATATGTTAAACTAATCAGGTCTATAACTTAAGTACCCATTTTTTATTACTAATGAAAGCAAAACAAAACAAAAACACTGAAGTAGATTGTTTCACTGAGTAGTATAAATGGACCAATTCCGGAATGGCACGTAGTTTTCCATATCACTCATAATGAACACAGGTAGTTAAGCACTGGGCTACTACTTGAAAGTTTTGCTGTTCAAACTCTCAGCCACTCAACAAGAGAAAAGACCTTGTGATCTGCTTCCATAAAGAAATCCATTGCCGTGGAGTTGATTCACACTGATTCACAGTGATCCTATAGAACAGGACAGAACTGCCCCATAGGTACCCAGGAGTTCTCGTGGTGCAGTGGTTAAAGCATTTAGCTTTTAACCAAAACGTTGGCAGTTTGAACCCACTAGCCACTCATGAGAGGAAGATGTGGCAGACTACTTCTGTAAAGATTTATAGCCTTGAAAGCCCTATGGAGCAGTTCTATTCTGTCCTATAGGGCTGACTATGAGTTGGAATTGACTCAATGGCAGTTTTTTTTTTTTTTGAATTCACATGCTGTATTATGAACATGTATATTTATAAGAAGAAATTCCTTCTAAATCACCAAAAGAATCAAACTTGAGAATGTTGGGCTTCTTTGGTATGAATTAGTTTACATAGTTTCAGATTTTGCCTGTTTTTAATATGAATTTTTGAAAATTACTTAAGCTAGATACTATAGTCAATTCAAGTAGCCCTTCTACACTGAGAAATAAATTGTCATTTAGCTTTTTTTTTGGGGGGGGGGGTGTATTAGTTTTGTTTGTCCCTTCTATTTTAAATGCCATGGAAATTCTTCAATTAAAAATAAATAAATAAAACAACTCAATTGTGAAACGTTGAGTGTGCTCTATACAGCAAGCTTAACAGAATAGGAAAACAAATTTATACAATCCTGGTTTTGTGTGTTCTCCCTTCAGCCTTTAAAATGAGCTCTATATACTAGGGATGAATCATACATGCATAATTCTGAGAGATTTCTTAAGATACTTCTTCAATCAAAATTTTGTGGGTGAGAACAACAAATTTTCCAAATAGTCTGTATTTCACTACTGTCATACTTTGCATTGAATGTAATATCTCATTTAATACTCAAAATAACTTCAGGAGTTAATTTATATTGTTACCACCATTTTACAGCTGAAGAAGCACAGTTTTAAAAAGATAAATGATGTCCCCAGGTAACTGATGAAGCCAGATGTTGAAACCAGGTAGTTTTGACCACAGAGAACTTGCACTTAAAGACTGTGCACTCTACTCTATAGTTCATAACTTGCTCATTTTAGAGAATAAAATTTTAGAGATCAAACTTAATTCAGAAAGTAATTGATACCAGGCTGCAACTAACTTCCAAATGCCCTGATTCCCCATTCACATGTGTTTGTGTTTCAATAGCAACATAGAAGCCATGTAATAACAGAGGTTTCCTTAAGTAGGAGATATTCTTCAGTAGGAGACATAATATCGATAGGAATCACTCAAGGACCAGAGTTTACTTTCAGTAGTAAAGCTGAACATGTTGCCTGCCTCTCCAGTAATAATTTTCCAAGGGAAGTGCTTACAAAATGGCTGTATTAGAGATTAAAAACTATGCCAGTAACTCCTTCTAATATATTTGCATTCCCTTCAAAAAGGCTGCAGCTGATACTTTACAGAAAATATAAACCCCAAGCTTGATGCTCACAGTCTCCTCAACCACTTGTTGCTTTATTCATTTCTCTATCCATTTACTCCTTCCTTTCTACTAAAATCAGATACCAATAGAACATAGAAAAACATGGAACTTTTTGGTTTGTAAGGGCACACACATCCATATATCATTTGAGCTCTCGTACAATTATGGAAGAAAAAAACTTTCATTGTCATGTTAAGTGAAGACTCTAAGTGCAAAATCCATTTACTCACTAATATGTACTGAAAGTCTCAAGATTTGAACTCAAACAAAACACAGTTCTTTCCTCTCTTTCTTGGTAGAGTGAGCATACTTTCTGGTTTTCCTGAAACAATCTTGGTTTATTGTTGTGATAGTTGAAGATCTGTCAACTTGGCTGGACTTCACTTGTGAGTGTTGTTTCTCATGATGGATCACATGACTATGTCCTAAGCGGCCGGTCAGTCTAGGGGGAGTTTCCCCAGGGGTGTGGCCTACCTGTAATACTATCCGAGGAACAAACTGGAAAAAACAGGATTCT
>NW_006921705.1:2618066-2622011 GCF_000298275.1 Orycteropus afer afer | reverse complement strand
GCTTCAATACATTTGTGAGCCATTTATCTAAGATAAATCTCTCTCTCTCTCTCTCTCTCTCTCTCTTTCTCTCTCTATAAATATATATATATATATATACTTTGCTGGTTTTTGTGTTTCTCTAGAGAACCCCATCCAACACAATTGTTCTTACCAAAATAAAAAAAACAAACTCACTGCTGTCCAGTCGGATCTGACTCACAGTGACCCCCCCTTGGGTTTCCGAGGCAGTATCACTACATAAGTAGATTGCCTACACTTCCTTCCGAGGAGTGGCTGGTGGGTTTGAACTGTCAGCCTTCTGGTTAGCAGTCAAATGCCTAAGGCACTATGTTAGCAGAGCTCCTTTATTGCTCCTAGCACATTTTTATTAGTGTTCCCTTTCCCTCTTAAAAGTGTATTGATTTGGATGATAAAGTTATTCTACTTTTGTGGCCCCAGTGAAGGCCCCAGTGAACCTGTTCATTATTTTATCATCCCCAGACATACCAATTTTTCTCCCCCACACCACAAAAAAAAAAAAAAAAAAAGAATTTCTGACATCAACAGGTGGCACAACCTGTGCTCTCCCTGAATCTGTTGTCATTGAGTTGATTCTGACTTATGGTGACCTATGTGTTACAGAATGAAATGTGCTCCAGTTCTATTGGTTGTAATCAATAGGGAAGCAGATCTGCAGGGGTTTGGTTAGCAGTCGATCTCAAACCATTTCACCCAGGAACCTGATATTCAGCCTAATCTCCAAACCTATGTCATACTAGCCTTGGTGTCAGTTAACTGAGCCAGCACTCCTACTGGGATTCTTGCTATTGTAAGTCATAGAACCTCTAATCAACTACCTTAAACAAAAGGAGGAATTGAGTAGTGTTCACAAAACTGAGACATTCAAAAGGAGAATCTAGTCTAGGCACAAATAATGTCAGAACTTCAAATGATGCCAGGCTCTCCCTCTCATTCTGCTTTTTTTTTTTTTTTTTTCCCTATCATTCACTCTCTCCATTTCTTGCCTCTACTTTTCTCTGAATGACCTTCATTTGTAAGTAGACTCCTTCAATGTACTGACAAAGAAAGTCACTAACATTTGCAGTTTATTTATAACAGTGACTATTGATACCAGCCAAAATTCTAGGACTGATGGTCCGATTCTGGTTGGAGAATCGTATCCCCATTCCTGAACCAATCACTTCTGTCCGGGGGATAGAGTGTTCTAATTTGCCCGTCCTGCAATCACAAACTCATCCCTGGGACTTGCAATGCGGTTAGCCACACCCTCACATTGTGCATTGAGAATGGGGTATGTGAGGACTTTTAAAGGAAAACAATAACAGGAAGGGAAAATGGATGTTGACAAGGAAAACAGCAGCTGTATACTATTCTGCTCCTTTGTTCAATAACAAATAAATTGCATGAGAGGAAAGTTGTAGTCTTAGAGGTGAGTAATTTTCCTACAAATTGGATGACTAAATTTTTAATATGGTCAATTCCATCCTAGAATGGAAAAAAAAAAATTATCTTAGTGATTACTCATATTTGTATATATAATATTGCAAGTACACATGCTCTAAAGACATAATTTATTCCTGCTGTACATGGTGTCAGAGCTCGGGTGGCATAGTGCCTAAGGCATTTGACTGCTAACCAGAAGGCTGGTGGTTCAAACCCAACAGGCACTCCTCGGAAGGAAGACTGAGCAATCTACTTCTGTAGTGATACTGCCTTGGAAACCCAAGGAAGGGTGCTATGAGTTGGATCCAACTCAAGGGCAGTTAGTTTTTTTTTTTTTAATACATGGTGTAAGAAGACCTGGTGCCACAGTAGTTAAAGCACTTGGCTGCTAACCAAAAGTTTGGCAGTTCAAAGCCCCCAGGTGTTCCATGGGAGAAAGATATGGCAGTCTGTTTCTGTAAAGATTTATAGCCTTAAAAATCCTACGTGGTGGTTCTATTCTGTCCTGCAGGGCTGTTGTAAGTTGAGACTGACTTGACGGCAGTGAGTATACATGGAGTCAGAATTGATTGGACAGCAACTCATTTGTGGAGCCCTTGGGTGGTGCAAATGGGTTGACATGCTTGGCATCTGACTGAAAGCTTGGAGGTTTGAGTCCACCCAGAGACACCTCTGAAGAAAGTCCAGGTGATCTACTGCTGCAAACTCAGCCACTGCAAACCCTATGGAACAGTTCTACTCTGACACACATGGGGTTGCCATGAGTCAGAGTCAACTTGATGTCAAAAGGTTTGGTTTTCTCTGAATTTAATTGCGAATAGCACTCTCTCTTTTGTGTGGTTCAGCCTTCATTGTCTAACTCTCTGCACTGAAGCCACTGTTAAGAAACATATGGTCTTCCATTCTTAGTTTGATTCACATCCAAGACTGGCCAGACATTCCTGGATTGGATAAAAGGAGTTGAGAGTAAATGCATGATTACAAACTCTTTAAGAACTGGAGCTTCATCTTATCCACTTTTATGCTGTCTTGTATCATCTTGTGCCTTGCTGTTACAGCTCCTCTGCCATGCATTATCTATACAGGTGAACAGTAAATATCTGTTAAACTGAAAAGTGTCTTTGAATTTAATGGTTTCTTTTGATACAAAAGAGATTTCAAACATGATACATATCCTAGTGCCAGTGTTATATTTTACAAAAACACTTCACAGGATCGGGGATTTTGTTGTTTTATTGTCTGCTAGGGAAATTTACTGGACGGTCTAACCACTTTGGTTTTGATGAATGGCATATAACTTATTCATTCATTCATATTAAAACAAACAGGTATTAAATGCTACACTCAAGATTATCTACTGTTACTTATAGAAGCTCAGCTACAACCAGAGGTCATCATTTTGCTTTGTTGAAGCAGGTATACCAAGAAAATAAGACAAATATTCTTAATCAGATGTGAACATCACAATCTCATAGAAAGCTTTATCAGAATACAACTTCTTGGTCCAACTCCCAAAATTTTTGTGTTAGCATGCATGGGCAAGATCTGAGGAGTACGTGCATATAGTATTCTTAGTTTATTTTTGATGCACACTTCTGATTAAGTCTGGATACTTTACTTGAAGACATTCCAGCTGGAATGGCTTTAGGCCTTTAAGTCCTCACCAATTCTGGACTCCAGCATGTTAAATCTTACAACAACATATAAACAAAAATATTAAAGTAAAATGTTTTCTGGGTTATGAGTCAACCAAAGGCCAGCATATGTCGATCAATCTTCTCGGTTCACTGCATTTTCTGGTGTTTGAAGTGGTGGATGGGGCTATCAGAGATAGTCCAGAAGTCATGCAATTCTGAAATACTTGAAAGTGTGCAACTAAAGAAGACTAGTAGCCAATGATTTGTCATGTTATGATCAGAGTAAATACATGGGATTTTTGTTCTCATTTTTAATTTGGATCTAACACATTTCCTAAATATTAGAATATATGCTTAAATTGGTCAGGGACATTATAACTACCTGTCATTCACAGGGATTGACATATCTTCCTCTCCTCCCCCTTTTCTTTTTGCTTTAAAGTTACAAAATTTAACTGACACTAGTTTAGGAATAGGAGCTCTGGTAGCATAGTGCCTAAGACACTTGACTGCTAACCAGAAGGCTGCTGGTTCAAACCCTCCAGCCACTCCTTGGAAAGAAGGCTGAGCAGTCTACTTCCGTAGTGATACCACCTCGGAAACCTAAGGAGGGTTCGCTATGTTGTTGTTGTTGTTGTTGTTGTTAAGTGCCGTGAAGTCATTTCCGACTCATAGCGACCCCATGCACAGCAGAACAAAACACTGCCCTATCCTGCGCCAGCCCCACGATCCCTGCTATACTCGAGCCCATCATCACAGCCACCATATCAATCCATCTCGTTGAAGGCCTCCCCCTCTTTCGTTGACCCTCCACCCTACCAAGCATGACATCCTTCTCCAGGGAATGGTCCCTTCTTACAAC
>NW_006921705.1:2616487-2617616 GCF_000298275.1 Orycteropus afer afer | reverse complement strand
TATTCTTCAACCTTCATCAGTAGGTGCCTTAAGTCATCCTCACTTTCAGCAAGCAAAGTTGTATCATCTGCATATCTCAGGTTGTTAATGATTCTTCCTCTAAACTGTTGTTGTTATGTGCCGTCAAGTTGGATCTGACTCATAGCGAAGGAGGGTTTGCTATGAGTCAGATCCAACTTGATGGCACATAATAACAACAACAGTTTAGAAAAAAAAAAAAAAAAACTATGGACTCTTGCAATGAAGACTATTCAGGAATGGTGCTGCCCTTCACATCATATGTCCATTAAGCAATTTATTGTCTCTATCTCTGTCCTTCTCTCTTCACCCTGATCTAAATATTTAGGCCTTATACTCTAATATTGTAAATAAGCTTTCCCTGTAGGAAGGGGGTTGATATGAGTGAATGGCTACAGTAAGCTCCAGGCTTCCATTAGTCATCAGAGTAAAAAGAGAAGTTCTTTCAAGATTTGGTATAAATAAAACTGATACAAGGCTCTAAATGAATCATATGCCAAGCCCATGGACACAGTTAGAAACTCTTTAATAATATGGAATAGGGGATGGAGGAAAAGTAATATCCCAAAAGAAATATGTGTCTGGGAATTTAGAGATAGCAGGCAGGAGTGGTTTTGGAGGTGCTCTTGATACAAGATGAAAATAGAAGCTGGGAGAGTGAAAGTCCCTTGTATCTTCTCTGAATGCTAACTATTCAAAGAATGGGATCTGGGAGGAGACTTTGCACCAGAATTAGGCTTCATCAGCATATACTTTATTCTCTGGTGTAGTGTGTCAGAGGCACTATTGAGTTATTAAGCCAGGAAAATATGGGTTTCACTATACTAAGTCAAAGTAGAAATGTTTAGGGACAGAACATATAGGAACTTAATATTTGTTTAGCCACGTTCAGAGTATATATAAACATTTTGTTGTTAATATTTTCAATTTTCTCAGCACTTCAGCTCCTGTCCCTTATTATTGTTTGTTATTCTGACAAATGGGATGTAATGTCTGTATCATGAATTATTAAACTTTAGATTTCTTTATAACTGATGGCATTTTGCTGGAGAGGAAATATGGTAATTTACATCATGATTGTATAAATGCAAATCACATCAGAAGGAGAGGC
>NW_006921705.1:2603052-2609462 GCF_000298275.1 Orycteropus afer afer | reverse complement strand
AAAAAAAAAAAAAAATCACATCAGAAGAGGCAGGGTAAGGTGGTCATTAAGACAACAGACTCCAGTGACCACTGGTTCTGTGTGGTTCTGCTTCTGCTTCTCACAAGAAGCAGTTATTAAACCTTACTGTCTTTCCAATGTCCTATTCGTACAATGGATAAAATAAGATTACATATATCATGTTATTATTAGGTGCCATTGAGTTGACTTCAACTCACAGTGAACCTGTGTAGTAGAGTCGAGCTGCACCACAGGGTTTTCAAGGACATACTCTTTAGAGGAGCAGATTGTCAGGTTTTCCTCCTGCAGTTCGAAACACCAACCTTTGAGTTAGCAGCACAGTGCTTAGCCATTGAGCCACCATGGCTCTTTACATATATTAGAGTTGTTAAAAAATTAAATAGATTAAATATGCAAAATGCTTAGAATCATGCAAAAATACTATATCTATGTTGTTGTTATTGTTGTTGTTATGTGCCATTGAGTTGCCTCCAAGTCATAGTGACCCTATGTACAACAGAACAAAACACTGCCCAGTTCTGTGCTAGTCTTATGAACCCTACTATACCTGGCCCATTGCTGTAGCCACTGTGTCAATACATCTTGTTGAGGGCCTTCCCCTTTTTCATTGACCCCGCACTTTACCAAGCATGACATCCTTCTCCAGAGAATGATCCCTTCTAACAACATGACCAAAGTAGGTGAGATGAAGTCTGGCCATTCTCACTTCCAAGGAGCAATCCAACTGCACTTGGTCCAGGATAGACTTGTTAGTTCTTTTAGCAGTCCATTGTACTTTCAGCATTTTTCACCAGTACCACCAATTGATGTTCAAAAACATCAATTCTTCAGTTTTTCTTATTCATTGTCCAGCTCTCACATGCATGGGAAGAGATTGAAAATACCATGGCTTGGGTTAGGCACATCTTAGTCTTAGAGATATCTCTGCTCTTCAGCACTTGAAAGAGGTCTTTTGAAAAGATTTGCCCACCACAATACATCTTTTGATGTCTTGACTGCTGCTTCCGTTGGCATTAATTGCAGAACCAATAGGAAGTCCTTGACAACTTCGATCTTTTCTCCTTTTATCGTGATGCTGCTTATTAGTCCAGTTGTGAGGACTTTTGTTTTCTTTATGTTGAGGTGTAATCCATGCTGAAGAAGGTGATCTTCAATCTTCATCAGCAAGTAATCCAAGTCATCCTCACTTTCAACAGGCAAAGTTGTGTTGTTTGCGTATCTCAGGTTGTTAATGAGTCTTCCTCCAATCCTGATGCCACATTCTTCATATAGTCCACCTTTCCAGTTTATTTGCTCAGCATACACACTGAATAAGTATGGTGAAAAGATATAACCCTGACACACTCCCTTCCTAATTTAAACCCTGCAATATTCCTTTATTCTGTTTGAACAACAGCATCCTTGTCTATATACAGGTTCATCATGAGTACATACAGGTATTCTAGAATTCCCATTCTTCTCAGTGTTGTCCACAATTTGTTATGATCCACGCAATCAAATACCTTTTCATAGTCAATAAAACACAAGTAAACATCTTTCTGGTATTCTTTCCTTTCAGACAAGATTCATCTGACATCAGCAGTGATATCCCTCACTCCACATCCCCTTCTGAATCTGGTTTGTTTTCAGGAAGTTCTCTGTCAATATACTGCCACAACTGTTTTTGAATTATCTCCAGTAAAATCTTACTTGTGTGTGAATGATATTGTTCGATAATTACCACATGCTGTGGGATCACCTTTTTTTGGAAGGGGTACAAATATGGATCCCTTCCAGTCAGTTGGCCAGATAGCTGTCTTCTAAATCTCTCGGCATAACCTAGTGAGTGCCTGCAGTGTGGCATCTGTTTGTTGAAACATCTCAATGGGTATTCTGTGAATTCCTGAAGCCTTCTTTTTCACCAATTCCTTCAGTGTAGCTTTGACTTCTTCCTTCAACACCGTTAGTTCTTGATCATATGCCACCTCCTGAAATGGATGATCATCTACCAGTTCTTTTTGGTATAGTGACTCTGTGTATACCTTCCATCTTCCTTTGATGTTTCCTGTGTCATTCAACATATTACCCATGGAATCTTTCAGTATTGCAATTTGAGGGTTAAATTTTTTCCTCAGTTCTTTCAGCTTGAGAAATGCCGTGTGTGTTCTTCCTTTTTGGTTTTTAACTCCAAGTCTTTGCACATTTTATTATAATAATTGACTTTTTCTTCTTGAGTTTCTCATTGAAATCTTCTGTTCAACTCTTTTATCCTGTCAATTCTTCCATTTGCTTTAGCTGTTCTGCTAAATTTGAATAATAGTAGAATTAACTGGTCTTCCTCGTAGGCATATGGATATTATCCTATCACTAATAACATTGTTCTTCACATGGATCTGGATACATAATTTGTGATGATGAGTGCCATGCCACTGTTCTTCAGTTTGTTCAAGGGCAAGTTTCAGAGTCTCTTCTGACATCCATTTTCGTCTTTTCTTCCTTTCCTGTCTTTTTAATAACTGTTTGCTTTCTTCATGGATGATGTCCTTGATGTCATCCCACAATTCCTCTGGTTTTTGGTCTTTGGTGTTCAATGCACCAAATCTATTCTTTAGATGATCTCTAAATTCAGGAGGTCATATTTTGGCTCTCGTGAACTTCTTTTAATTGTCTTCAGCTTCACCTTGAAGTTACATATGAGCAGTTAATGGTGTGTTCCACAATCAGCTCCTGGCCTTGTTTTGGCTGAAGGTGTTGAGCTTCTTCATTGCCTCTTGGCACAGAAGAAGTCAACCTGATTCCTGTGTACGCCATCTGGCAAAGCCCAAGTATATAGCTGCTGTTTGTGTTGTTGAAAAAAGATATTTGCGATGAATAAGTTGTTGGTCTTGCAAAATTCTATCATGTGATTTCCAGTGTCATTTCTATCACCAAAGCCATATTTTCCAACTACTGGTGATTTTTCTTGGTTTTCAACTTTTGCATTCCAATCACCAATGATAATCAACATGTCTTGATTGCATATTTGATCAATTTCAGACTCCAAAATCTGGTAAAAATCTTTAATATCCTCATATTTGGCTTTGATGATTGGTACATAAATCTGAATAATGGTAGTATTAACTGGTCTTCCTCATAGGCATATGGATATTATCCTATCACTGATAGCATTGTACTTCAGTATAGGTCTTGATACATTCTTTTTGATGATGAGTGCCATGCCATCCTTTTTCAATTTGTCATTTCTGGCATAGTAGATCATATGGTCGTCTGATTCAAAATGGCCAAAACTAGTCCATTCACCTCAGTAATACCTAGGATATCAATCTTTATGGATTCCATTTCATTTTTGACAACTTTCAATTATCCTAGATTCATACCCCATATATTACATGTTCTCATTATTAATGGATGTTTGCTGTTGCTTCTTCTCATCTTGAGATGTGGCACATCAGCAAATGGAGGTTCCAAAGCTTTACTCTAGCTACATCATTAACATTGGCTTTACTTTGAGTAGGCAGCTCTCCTCCAGTCGTAATTTGAGTGCCTTCTGACTTGAGGGTCTCAACTTCTGACACTATTTAGCACAATTTTTCAGGGATATTAATACGTTTTCCAGTAATATATCAAACAGTGTTTCACTGCTATTCATAAGGTTTTCCCTGGTCAATTCTTTGAGAAGTGGATGGCCTCTTCCTTCTTCTGAGTCTGTCTTAGTCTGGAAGCTCTGAGGAAACCTGTCTACTATGGGTAACTCTGTTGGTATTTGAAACACCGGTGACGTAGCCTCCAGCTTCACAGCAACACTCAAGCCACCACAGTACAACAAATTGGCAGACAAATTATATATCTATCATCACTATTAAAAAACCAAACCCCACTGGCATCAAGTTGATTCTGACACATAGCAACCCTCATTGAGTTTCCAAGGCTATAAATCTTTATGGAAGTAGATTACCTCATAACTATTAGATGCTATTAAAACTCTAGGTTAGATTATTTTTTCTCACTCCATATAGAACCATATTCATAAAAATGTGATATCAGTATAATTTTAGCCCGAATGTGAAGACTGCTGAATATTTAGCAAATTCTGGTGGTGTAGTGCCTAAGGCATTTGACTGCTAACCAGAAGGCTGGTGGTTCAAGCCCACCAGCCACTCCTCAGAAGGAAGCGTGGGCAAGCTACTTCTGTAGTGATACCACCTTGGAAACCCAAGGAGGGGTCACTATGAGTCAAGTCAACAAGAGGGCAGTAAGTTTTTTTTTTTTTTTTTAATAAATGGAATGTAAGGAGCTCTGGTGGCACTGTCGTTAAGGCTAATCAAAACATTGGCGATTCAAACCCACTAGCCGGTCTCTGGGAGAAACATGAGGCAGTTAAGTTTCCATAAAAATTTACAGCCTTGGAAACCCTATGGAAGTCACTAGGAGTAGGAATTGGCTCAGTAGAAAAGCATTTGGTTTTGGGTTTGGTATAATATTTATCTCAAAGGCTCCTTTTCAAGCTTTGCCTAAAATGTTGGGATAGATTATTTCAAAAATATTCCTCAAAGAAGTAACAGGAGTTATCTAGAAATATTTCTGGCTCATTCTGATGGATAGTAGAAAAAATAGCACGGATTAACTGAAGTTATTGAGCTATTTACATTTGTAAGAGACTTAACAAGGTAATAACTGCAAACTGGATTTTCAAGAAGCCTAAAAATGAACCACTGTTTATAATTAATACAAATGCATTGTAAAAAACTGTGAGTTGCCTCATTCCTGTTTGAGGAGCACTTGGGATGATTGTGCACCTGGAGACATGCTGAAAACACAGCAGCAGTAGAACTTGATTAGTTCAGTGAAATTTGAGTGTGTTTTACATTGTGAGGTCCTAGTTATGCAAAAACAAAAATATACAATGAATAAACAGCCAAACATACTAAGTGAGGATATATTATTCCATTGTAAAAATTCAAGTGATTATTTTTTCTGAGAGAATAAAGTAGAAATTTTACAAGTTAAAGTTATAGTCTCAGAAGAAAAAATTAAACTATAAAGCTATTATAATCGTATTGAGTTTATATAGGATCATTTACCTAAGAAGCTGAAGGCAGTTTTGTTCTCCTGGATACTGTAGATCATACTATGCACTGATGGGATCTTGTTTTGTTTTCTTTCTCCTCACTTTGTTTTTGCTTATTTTTAATTTTCCCATAGTTTTACACAATAAGTTATTTATTTTTCTACTTTAGGAGCTCTAGTGGCCTAGTGCCTAAGGCATTTGACTGCTACCCAGAAGGCTGGTGGTTCAAATCCACCAGCCACTCCTCAGAAGGAAGGTTGGGCAATCTACTTCTGTAGTGATACCGCCTTTGAAACCCAAAGATGGGTCACTATAAGTTGAATCTGACTCGATGACAGTACGTTTGGTTTTGGTTTATTCAAAGCAGAGTTACATATCCTGGAAATTGGTTCAAAATTTATGTTTAAATGGTGATTGGCCTACTTTAAATAGTGATAATTTAATCATAATCAGCCAAATAATTCAAATGTAGTTTTTACAAATTAAAGCTTGTAAAATTTGTAAAAAATAACATTTTTGTAAATATATGTATCTGTAAATAAACTTCTACCTAATTCTTATATGTGGTGAAAGTGGGAAATCTGAAATATTGATATTGAACTTATTTTCTAAATATCTGGTCATTATACACTGGATAAATTTAACTTAAATATAAAAGACGTCAATAAGACTATATGACACCTAGTACACAGACACACATGAAAAAATCGGGCAAGAAGATAAGAGCAAAGCCCATTAAGACAAGATTTCACATCAAGGGCTACTTATCTAATTTTGCTGCTGAATTTGAATTTCAGACTCTACAGTTTAAAATATAAATGGTGCTCTCATCCACTATATTTTTCATGTGTAACATTTCTGCAGAAACAATGCACACATGCATGTAACATACATAGCACACACAAGAAACTAATGTGTTAATGGGTTGCATGATTTGCAAAAACTGTATGACAAGCATGTTATTTATGTAAGAATACAGTATATTTGATAACACTGTAAGGACTCTGGTTTCTGTGTGTGTGTGTGTGTAGGTGTGTTTGTGCAATTTTAAGATCATGAAAAAAAAACTGTGAAGATTATGGTCCCCAACCTCTATAGTGATAATGATACACACACACACACACACACACACATATATATATGAGTTCTGGTAGCATAAGTGCCTAAACCACTTGACTGCTAACCAGAGGGCAGGAGGTTTAAACCCACCAGCTACTCCTTGAAGGAAGGTTGGGCAATCTACTTCTGTAGTGATACCAGCTCAGAAACCCAAGGAGGGTTGCTATGAGTCGGGTCCAACTCGATGGCAAACAACACCAACAACTACATATATATATGTTGT
>NW_006921705.1:2594739-2602571 GCF_000298275.1 Orycteropus afer afer | reverse complement strand
TGCCTGCTAACCAGACGGCTGGCGGTTCAAACCCACCAGCCACTCCTCGGAAGGAAGGTTGGGCAATCCTACTTCCGTAGTGATACTGCCTCGGGGTCGCTATGAGTCGGGGCCGACTCGACGGCACATAACAACAACAACAACAACAACAACCGGTCAGGTAGAAACTGATGAAATCCCCAAGACTATGGTCCCAGGTTACCCTTTGAGCCTGCAATTGCACTCTGGTAGATTTGCTCTCATCCAAATAATAGAAAGTCTTGTGAGCTGAATAACTAACTACACCAAAGAGATGCACTCCTTAGAACAATCAACCATGAGAGATCAGAAGGGCAACATTTGCACAGGGAGAAAGCTAGGGAGGATGGAATGCAAAGGCAACAAAAGACCGGGAAAGGTTAGTCACCGGGAAGAGATGGGAAGAGAACTGTTTATTGTGGAGATTGTAATGCTGTGAAACAAAATGTGTATGAACTGTTGAGTGTAAAATGAATCTGTGTACCCAAATCACAATAAAATATTGGAAAAACAAAACAAAACAAAAACAGTGTAACTAAGGGAAGAGTTCTGATCTGAAATAGGTTCAATTTTCTTCTCGTCTATCTTACATAGTTAAACCAAAACAAAACCAAACGCACTGCCATCGAGTCGGATCTGACTCAGCGACCCCTCCTTGGGTTTCTGAGGCAGTATCACTTCGGAAGTAGATTGCCCAATCTTCCTTCTGAGAAGTGGCTGGTGGGTTTGAACCACCAATCATCTGGTTGGCAGTCAAATGCCTTAGGCACTACCCCATCAGAGCTTCCTCTCACATAATTATGTGTGGTCAATTCCCAAAACTGCTCTTTAGGCCCTTATTAGAAGCAGAATTTTATTAGACTCTTTTTGTGGCCTTGCTTAAAGTAAGTATTGTTAGTTCAGAATTGATTTTTCAGGAAGAATTGCTCCCTTCCAAGGTGGTTCACAGAGTGCTCCCTTGCCACAAGACTAGCTGCATGGTGCTTCAGCAGTTTGTCCTGGAGCAATCTCTCTGTTCTCTTGACCAGATGTCTTTTGTCTTTCAGCTTTCTCTGCAAACAGTGGGGGCAATGCTATATTTTAAAATCTGATTTGGTTGGAAGAGTCCGTTCCTTTTTAAAGTCAGCATTGAAAAGTGATGCCTCTGCCTCTTATTATTAAGCAAGCAGCTAATGAACACTATTGCTTAAACAATCATTTCTTGCCCTACATCATTTAGGGTAGATGTTTTGAGGCCTAGGAAATAAGGAGAATTACATTAGCTTTCAAAATGAGAAAAGTGCAGTCACACTTAATTTTCTAGGTCAATGCACCATGTTCTTTACAGAATATGAATTAAAGAAACTGAACATTTCATACTTTATACACACCAGGGAGATATTACATAAAGATCTGATATTAAAGAAATTAACAAATATGGGGTTGGCAGGAACATTTTTCCCAAAAGCCTGGATCTAACAGGTGACTTCCTATAGTTACCGTTTAATGTTTGTTGATGCTGATTCATCTTCTTATATTCAGTTTGTGCCAGTGGTAACAATAAAATGAGATAGAAGTCAAAGTCTATGGAGTATCAGTGTCATTTGAATAAATTACTTAAAATTTAGTTACTTATCATGAATCTCTTAGTGAAAACTATGTAAGATAATTCTGGAAACATGAGTAACATAAGCAAGGAAGCCAAGAGAATAATTTATACATGTAATATGAGGATAATCAAATGCTCATATCTGAACCAATATGAAATATATTGTTAGATTGTTTCTCTAAGCTCTGTAGATATCCAGTTAGTCAAGACTCCAGTTTTTTTCAAGTCAGTTACAAATAGACTTCATTTCAGAAAAAGTGAAAGAAAGTGTACTTTCTTGGCTTTCGAATACTCTATATATGTCCTGAAACTAATAGTTATTAATACATCTGCCCTGGGTTTGAGATTGAGCTTGGTTCCAATCCTTGCTTCACTACCTCCTAGATGTGGGAATTTGGGCAAGTTAATCATTTCCATACTTTGGTCACTGCCTCTATAAAATGGAGAAAATAATGAATAAACATACCTCAAAGAGTTATAAGAATTAAATAAGATAATGAATGGGAAGTTGTGTGTAGGACAGTGCTTAGGATTTGGTTAAACTCTATAAAAATTAGGTCTTGTTATTATTAAGAATGGGCGTATTCTGCTGCTGTCATTCTGTGTAGCCCTTTTCAAAGCAGAACAATTTGTCAATAATGTTCCATTAAAACACAAATAATGTTTCAAAATTTTCAATCATATATAGATTTCTGATTGCAGCAATTGGATTATTTGTAGAATCCCATTTTCTTTTTCCCTGTTGCAATACTTTCCCCTCCAGGAGGAAATCTATAAATAATGCTCCAAACTGCCACTTAGTACTTGATTTATATTTGTCATAGAAAACTATATTCAGATTATAATTCTAAAGATACTTTGCAAAAAGTTAAGTTTCTCCCTGAGAATGTATTGACAATACAATAGCTCCAAAAGACAGTGCAAGTATTTTTTTAAATAAATTTTATTTTTTAACACTGTTTAAGATTTATGAGTTCTCATGTCCTCCATATCCTGTTGATTTCTCTATCATTAACATCTTATACTAATATGATACTAATGAACCAATATAGATACATTATTATTAATTAAAATCTGTACTTTATTCAGATTCCCTTATTTTCTACCAAATGTCTTTTTTTCATCATGCCTTAAGCTCCTCTTAGCTATAAGAGTTTCTCAGACTTTCATTGTTTCTGATGACTTTGGCACTTTTGAGTAGTATTGGTAAGATATTTTATAGACTATCTCTCAATTGGGAATTGGCTGATATTTTCCTCCTGAATATACTGGGGACATGAGTTTTTAAGAGGAAGACCACAGAGGTAAAGTGTATTTTCCATCTCCTCATATCAAGGGTGCAAAGTGTCACCATGGGATATTTGTTGATGTGGACCTTGATTACCTGGCTGCGGCAGTGTTTGTCAGGTTTCTCTACTGTACTGTTACTCTTTTCCTCCATTTCTATACTGTACATTTTGTCAGGAAGTCATTACATGCAGCCAACACTTAAGGAGTAGGGAGTTATACTTAATACTCCTCCTTAAGTGTGTGGTGTTTACATAAATTATTTTGAAATTTTCCTGGGAGATGTTCTCTCCTTTCTCATTTATTTATTTATTCAACCATTTATATTAATATGAACTTATAGATAATTATTTTATACTTTGAATTAGAATGCAGTATTACTTTATTTTGTCACATACATTGTTCCTGCACTGGCATTGAGAACTCTTTTATGTGGCTTCTGTATCTCTGATACACACCAATCAGTGTGTCCATGCAGTGTGTGTATTTCCTGGAACACGCCTGATTTTCTAACACGACAAAATGCTTTCACCTTGTATTGTATACTGTTTTATTCCTAGAATCAATTATTTTTCCAAGTAGCCCTAGATCCTTTTTTTGAGACAATGGTATTAGAAACCAAGATCTGGTGTTAAGGTCACAGTAGATAGGGTCGATTCTGTTGAAATACTTCTGTATGGTAGGTGATAGAGGGAAGTTTCAAATAGCATTTTAATTTTTTCGGTTGATTACAAAAATAGCTCATACTCATTGTTTAAATTTAAATAATTAGAAAAGTACAAAAAATAGCTGTCACAAAATATGTCTTTAAAACATTTTTCTAATAGCAATGTGCATTTGCTTACCTCCTTGCATTGTTCTGAATAATTTAAGAACTAGAAGGTGGAAATTATTTGGCTAGAAGGAACTTAGGTGAGTTTATTTGACATTTAATGCTTTTCATACTATTGGATGGAAGGCACACAATGTTTTACTTCAGCCTAATTAGAGAGAGGCCTTCAGAAGATTTTATATGCTCAAGAAGTCTTCTTAATTTTCTTCTTACCATTTTGATCTTATTTACAGTACGTTATTGTATTGTTGTTATGTGCTGTCGAGTTGGCCCTGACTCATAGCGACCCCTCCTTGGGTTTCTGAGGCAGTATCACTATGGAAGTAGATTGCCCAACCTTCCAGTTTAAACCGCCAGCCTTCTGGTTAGCAGTCAAGTGCTTTAGGCACTACGCTACCGGAGCTCCTTATTTACAGTACACTATCCACGTAATCATGGTGACCTCATGTGTGCAGAATAGAGCTGCTCCATAATGTTCAGAGCTCAAACCTTTCAGAAGAAAATCACCAGGCCTGCCTTCAGAGTGCTTCTGGATGGGTGCCAACCACCAAACTTTTGGCTAGTAGTTGAGTACTTAGAGTACTTAACTGTTTGCACCAGAGTTTCTGTTTGTCAGAATTGACTTCATGACAGCTAACAACATGCACATATACTAAATCAAGAGAATCTGATATTAGCTGGTTAGTAATAAATTATTTATATTATATGATCTTCAGTGACACACATAAAATATGAAGAAGTGAAACCATGCCCAAATAATTTGCCTAAATAAGTATTCACTGTGCCATTACAAAATACTATTACCAAACTATGGAAAAGCCACCACTAAACTTTGTAGGAAAGTATGACTTATAAACTCCAAACCAAAGCAAATGCAATGCCATCAAGTCCATTCTAACTCATAGAGACCTCCATAGATTTTTCAAGGCTGTAAATCTTTATAGAAGTAGATTACCTCATCTTCCTCAGGCAGAGCAGCTGGTGGGTTTGAACCAATGACCTTTTGATTAGCAGCCAAATGCCTTATTGCTGCTCCACCAGAGCTCCCAGCTTATAAATAACTCCTCTTAAAACACAAGTTAAGTATCAATATCTTATTTAATATTGTTTGGAAGGTTCTAGGTAATAAAAAAGTAAATATGAATAGAAAATATAAACAATAGTCTAGAAAAAATCTTCAAATTCTTGTGCCCCATGAAACTCAAACTCAGTATGTGCAATATTGCACATACACTCCCATCTTTCTGAACAAAACTCACTTCTGTTTCATTATACTGATCAGCCTCTTTCAGATAACATGACTCAAATTTGAACCATTGAATTCCTCTCTCTTCTCACACCTTTCTTATTTTATCTCTATGATATTGTAAAAATCACTTTCCTTCTCACCATTATACTAACATTCTTCTACTTCACATTCTCTTTACCTCCCACATAGACTAGAGGGGCAAAGAAAAAAAAGCATTTCAGTTTCTTAATACGACTCAATTGTCCATTCCATTTTGAACATTGTTGCCATATTTACCTTTCTGTTGGTCACTTTTATACAATCAGCATAATAAAGACAAACGCAGATCTCAAATTAATTTCTATGACCTTACCTTTCCAATTATGGCCAAGACAGATGTAGATGAAACCTTATGTCCTGCTACTCCTATTCTCACACTCCAAGGTCTAGTGAAACTGTGCTTCTTGCAGTTCTCCCAATAAATTCTCTTCATTTGGATAATGCGTTCCCACCATTTTTAATGTTTTTCTTCCTTTCCCCACATAGTAAAATTCAATCTTTCTTTAAGGTATAGCTTAAAGGCCATCTCCTTAATGAAACATTCCAGCCAGAAGTAATTTCCTCTTTCCCTGAACAACACTAAAATTTTATCATCATAAGTCCTATGGCATTCATGTCGTCTCATCTATTTTCACTCAAACTTTTTGAATTTGAACCCTATTTGAAGCTAATTTTTGGATCCATTGTGCTTATTTGTGCCAGGGTTTCCATTTTTCAGAATTGACTTGATGGCAGCTAACAACATGCCCTGAAGTATTAAGTACCCCATACCCCTAAGTATTAAGTAAAGTGCTTTCACAAAGTACATAATGAATGATTACTTTTAAACATTTTATATGAAATTGGCCACATATTATTAAATTTACCAATTGGCTAAATTTCTACAAAAACAGACTTGGTGGAAATGGTCAAAAGTGCCTACGGTTTAAAGAAAATACTATTCTTCTGGCTTATGTTGGAACTTTAAGCTAACAGGTTTTTTTTTTTTTTTACTAATTTATTTAAAATTCCATTAGGAACTAAAATGCATCTGTGGAAATTTTTGAAGACTGAATTTTTTTTTTTCTGGCTCTTTTCACACTTTCTTCTTAAAGCTGAATATAGCATTTAATGCTTTTAGAACAAAGAGAATATGTGTTTAGCCAATATTGGAAGAATAATTTAATGAATTGATACATATATTTCATTGATTACAGTAGGTATATATTATGTTGTTGTTAGTAGGTGTCATCGATTCAATTCTAACTCATAGCAACCCTATATACAACAGAACAAAACAATGTCCAGGCCTGTGCCATCTTCACAATTATTGTTTGAGTTCATATATGGCAGCCACTGTGCCAGTCCATTTCTTTGAAGGTTGTCTTTTTTGCTGTCTACTTGACCAAGTGTAATGTCCTTCTCCATGGACTGATCCCTTCTGATAACTTGTACAAAGTCTGTAAGACAGAATATCACCATCCCTGCTTCTAAAGAGCATTCTGGCTGTATTTCTTCCAAGACAGATTTGTTCATTCTTCTGGCAGTCTGTGGTATATTCAATATTTCCCCCCATTATGCATCTATGCATACCATTTTATTCAATGTACTGAATTTATTAGAAAACATATTACTCTCATTTTGTTAAGTAGAATTGATAATTTTAGCATCTACTAGAAAAAACTTAATTCCTCTATTTGTGCTCAAACTTTACCATTATGATTAGGCATTTCATTTCACAATTGTGTTCTTCAGGTTTCTGATATCTGCATGTAGTAGAATGACTCACCTTTTAAATCCTAATATTTATTCGAAGCCATTTTCCTGGAAGGGTCATAACAAATTATGATTAACATTGTGAAAAATGGGGATTCCAGAACACTTTATTGTTCATGAGCAGCATGTACATAGACCAAGAGGCAGCAGAACAAGGGGATGGTGCGTGGTTCAAAATCAGTTAAGGTGTGTATCAGAGTTGTACCCTTTCACCATACTTCGTCAATCTGTATACTGAGCAAATAATCTAAGAAACAGGATTATAGGAAGATGGTATCAGAATTGTAGGAAGTTTTGTTAACAACCTGTGATATGTAGAAGACATAACCTTGCTTGCTGAAAGTGAAGAGCACTTGAAGCACTTACTGATGAAAAGATTAAAGCCCTCAGTGTGGGTTACACCTCATCATAAAGAAAAAAAAATCCTTACCACTTGACCAATAACCAACATCATGAAGTGGTCAAGGATTTCATTTTACTTGGATCCACAATCAATGCCCAGGGAAGCAGCAGTCAAGAAATCAAATGATGTATTGCTTTGGACAAATGTGTTGCAAAAGATCTTTTTAAAGTATTAAAGAGAAAAGAAGTCACTTTGAAGACTAAAATTCACCTGACCCAAACAATGGTATTTTCAATCAACTCATATGAATGTGAGAACTGGGCAATGGATAAGGAGAATCGAAGAAAAATTGATGCCTTTGGATTATGGCAAAGAATATTGATTATACCATTGACTGCCAGAAAAACAAACAAATCTATCTTCAAAGAAGTACAGCTGGAATGCTCCTTAGAAGCAAGAATTGCCAGACTTCATCTATCTTATTTTGGTCATGTTATTAGGTCATGATATCCCTGGAGGAGGACACCATGCTTGGTAAATAGAGGGTCAGAGAGAAAGAGGAAGACTCTCAACAAGAAGGACTGCCATAATGGCTACAACGATAGGCTCAACATAGCACTGATTGTGATGATGGCATAGGGTTGGGCAGTGTTTCCTTCTGTTACATGTATGGTCACTGTGTGTCAGAACTGACTTGAGGGCACCTAACAACACCATTTAT
>NW_006921705.1:2592149-2594537 GCF_000298275.1 Orycteropus afer afer | reverse complement strand
TTTAGTTACAAATTGTCTGCTTCTCTAGGTTTTTAAGATATAGAATTTTTAAAATATTGATGAGTTCCAATCAGTTATAAAAAAGTAAATAATGTGGATAAGGCCAGAGAAATGGATCCCTTTTCTCTTTTTTCCATTTATTATTGTTGATACATTAAACATGACATTTTATCTTTATGGTCTTTAACTATCTCATCTGCAAAATGGAATAGTAATACATTACTCACCTTAAGCTAAAGGTGGAGAACAGGGTGTCTTTTGTGGAGCCTGTCAGCTCCAGATAGGGAGTTCTGATGGTGCAGTGATTAAAGCTTTCAGCGGGAAGTTCAGCAGTTTGAACTCACCAGCTGTTCTGCAGGAGAAAGATGAGGCAATTTTCTTCCATAAAGATTTCCGGCATTGGAAACCCTTATACGGTAGTTCTACTCTGTCCTATAAGGTTGCTATGAGTCGGATCAACTCAGTGGTATTGAGTTTGTTTCTTTGTTTGTTTTTTCTATTTGGCTTTAGTACCAGTACCTATAACCCTAGCCTAAGAGATGTTTTTATTTATTTATTTTTTAATAGCAAAAAAAAAAAAAAAAAAAATTCTGTTTCTGCAAATAGCAAGCACAGACTCTTGTATACTTACAACAAATAGAATTGGAGTACTGAGTAAAATATGGAAGAGAGATTTCCTTCCTTGTGATGGGTAATAAAAATCTTTATATATGTCTCCTCTCCCAATACTTGCAACTCTATCAGCTCATTACATGGTTCTCTGTTTAATGATGGCTGAAAAGGAAAAGAATATTTTAAAATGTTAACAAAGATCTATATAGTAAAAGATTTAGGATTTAGATTCAGTCTTTTTCCCAAATTGCACATTATCCTTCAGAAAAAATTCATTGAAAACAGCAAGTGAATTTTCAATTACTCTACTTTTAATACTGTCTCAACTGATTGTGATATACAGATCTCCAAGTGAGAGGAAAGTCTCCTGAGAGTTTTTTCCTTCTAGGTGACGGGGTTTGATTTAAACTTGCAGCGATTTTAAGAGTTCTAAGAGATATTCCTCTAAGACTTAATAATGTCTGATATTTGATGGCCTCTTAAAATGCCCTATTTTGAGGTATTTTTTCCATTCTCCAAGGAGCATCTGATGAATGCATAATTGAGCAAATTTTGTTACTATTTCACAAAATAAGCCAAATGGAAAATGGATGCAGAAGAGAATCAGGAACTGAAACTCTTTATTTTGGCTTTCAAAGTGTGGTTTTGGAGAACCAGCAGAGCGCTGAAGTCAGGAGACCTCAGTTCAAGTACTGCTGTATCAGTGATTGCCCATGTGATTTTTGGGCCTTAATTTCCACCTCCTACGAAATGAGTTGGTTGCAATATGAATATCAATTATACTATGGACTGCCAGAAGAACAAACAAATTTCTCTTAGAAGTACAGCCAGACACTAAGTGAGGATGGTGAGACTTTGTCTCTCATATTTTGGACATGTTATCAAAAAGGACCAGTCCCTGGAGAAGAGCATCATGTAAAGCAAAAAAAGAGGAAGACCATCAGTGAGATAGATTGACACAATGGCTACAACCATGGGCTCAGTCATAGCAGTGATGGTGAGGATGGGTTAGGACCAGGTAGTGTTTCATTCTGTTGTACACAGGGTCTCTATGAGTCAGAACAAACATAATGGCAACCAACAACAACAAAGTTATCACCAGCAGTGCTGTTCTATGATTTGAGCATTAGGCGCCAACTTCTGTTACTTTACCATGTTTTCCTAAGACTAAAGATTTTTGTCAAATATGTCAAAAGAGGCAAATTCTTTATGTTTGTGGTGGAGTCTTGGGATCTGTACTTTTAAAATCTCCTCAGAGGTCTATGACAATCGGTTGGTTATCTGTTATAGGCAAAGCAATCCTAAGGTAAAATGGTTGTAGACCTGAAGGACCTGGTTAATACAGGAACTCATTATTGTTTATTTATTATAAAATTATTAAGTTAATATATTGCACTTACAGAAACACTAGAAAACAACTCCAAAAAAATCTAAAATCATTCATAGTAGCAGAACTTAGAGAAAACATTATATTAGCATTATTTTATGTTTATTTTTTATCTTTTTTCCTATGTAAAGGTATGACATCCAGTTACATATTTTACATATTATAAAATTAAATTATATAGCTTTCAATCCTACTTTTTGAATTTAATATACCAAGAGCATTTTTTCATCTTATGAAAACAAATAGAATTTTATTATTTTATTTGTGTGTGTGTGTGTGTGTGTATATATATGGAAGGTTGGGCAATCCTACTTCTGTAGTGATACTGCCTCGGAAACCCAAGGAGGGGTCGCTATGAGTCGGGGCCGACTCGACAGCACATAACAACA
>NW_006921705.1:2587561-2592049 GCF_000298275.1 Orycteropus afer afer | reverse complement strand
ATCATCCATTATATATATATATATAAAAAATCTCTGGTGGCATAGTGCCTAAGGCATTTGACTGCTAACTAGATGGCTGGCAGTTCAAACCCATCAGCTACTCCTCTGAAGGAAGGTTGGGCAATCTACTTCCATAGGGATACCCGTTTGGAAACCCAAGGAGGGGTAGCTATGAGTCAGATATTACTCCATGGCAGTGAGTTTGGTTTGGGTAAATATATATTTTGTTGTTGTTAGGTGCTGTCAAGTCGTCTCCAACTCATAGCAACCCTATACACAGAGAACAGAACATTGCTTGGTCCCACACCAGCTCCACAATCCTTGCTATACTTGAGCTCATTGGCGCAGCCACTGTGTCATTCTAGCTGGTTGAGGGCCTTCCCCTCCTTTGTCAACTGTCCTCCTCACCAGCATGACATCCTTCTCCAGGGAAGGGTTCCTTCTGACAACATGACCAAAGTAGGTGAGATGAAGTCTGGCCATTTTCTCTTCCAAGGAGCATTCTGGCTGCACTTCTTCCAGGACTGATTTGTTAGTTCTTTTAGCAGTCCATGGTCCTTCCAGCATTCTTCAGCAGCACCACAACTCAAAAGCATCAACTTTTCTTCTGTCTTCCTTTATATTGTCCAGTTTTCACATGCATATGAGGTGATTGAAAATACCATGCCTTGTGTCAGTTGCACCTTAGTCCTCAAGGAGACATCTTTGCTCTTCAGCACTTGAAAGAGGTCCTTTGCAGCCAGTTTTCCCAGTGCCATACCTCTGATGTCCTGACTGGTGCTTCAGTTGGTATCGATTGTAGAACCAAGCAATGTGAAGTCTTTGACAACTTCAATCTTTTCTCCATTTATCATGATGCTCCTTAAAGGTCCAGTTGTGAGGAGTTTTGTTTCCTTTATATACTGTAGACTGTAGTCTTCAAATTTCATCAGTGAGTGCTTCAGGTCATCCACACTTTCATCAAGCAAAGTTGTGTCATAAGTATATCACAAGTTGTTAATGATTCTTACTCCAATCCTGGTGCTATGTTCCTTTTCATTCAGTCCAGCTTCTGGGATTATTTCCTAAGCAAACAGATTGAAGAAGTATGGTGAAAGGATTCAACCCTGATGCACTCCCTTCTTGATTTTAAACCATGCAGTGCCCCCTTTTTCTGTTCAAACTACAGTCTCCTAGCCTATGTATAGGTTCTTCTTGAGTACAGTTAAGTGTTTTGGAATTCCTGTTCCTCTCAATGTTACCCGTAATTTGTTATGATCCACACAGTCAAATGCTTTTGCATCGTCAATGAAACATAAGTAAACATCTTTCTGGTATTCTTTGCTTTGAGCTGAGATCCATCTGACATCAGCTATGATATCCCTCATTCCACATCGTCTTCTGAATCCAGCTTGCATTTCTGGAAGTTCTCTGACAATATACTACTGCAACTGTTTTTGAATTATCTTCAGTAAGATTTTACTTGCATGCAATATTAATTTCCACATTTTGTGGGATTATCTTTCTTCGGAATGGGTACAAATATGAATCTTTTTCAGTCAGTTAGCCAAATCTTTTGATACAACTGAGTGCCTCCAGAGGGACAACCATTTGTTGAAACATCTCAACAGGTATTCCGTCAATTCCTGAAGCCTTGTTCTTCATCAATTACTTCAGTGCGGTTTTAACTTCTTCCTTCAATGCCATTGGTTCATATGCCACCTCCTGAAATGGATGAAGATCGACCAGTTCTTTTTGGTACAGTATCTCTGTGCATTCCTTCCATCTTCTTTTATACTTCCTGCATCATTCAATATTTTGCCCATAGAAAGTTTCAATATTGCAACTCAAGGCTTAATTTTTTTCCTTAGTTCTTTCAGCTTGAGAAATGCCAAGCATACTCTTCCTTTTGGTTTTCTAACTCCTGGTCTTTTCATATTTCATTATAGTAATTGGCTTTGTCTACTTGAGCTGCTCTTTGAAATCTTCTGTTCATCTCTTTATCTTGTTATTTCTTCCATTTGCTTTAGCTATTCTCTGCACAAGGACAATTTTCAGACTCTCTTCTGACATCCATTTTGTTTTTTTCTTCCTTTCTTATCTTTTTAATGACTTTTTGCTTTCTTCATGGATGATGTTCTTGATGTCATCCCATAATTCTTCTGGTTTTCGGTCACTGGTGTTCAATGAGTCAAATCTATTCTTTAGATGGTCTCTAAATTCAGCAGCGATATATTCAAGGTCATACTTTGGCTCTCATGGATTTTTAAAATTCGTTTTAATTGACTTCAAATTGAATTTTCATATGAGCAGATGATGGTTCCACAATCAGCTCCTGGCCTTGTTTTGTCTAAAGTTATTGAGCTTTTCCATCGCCTTTTGGCACAGATGTAGTCAGTCTGATTCCTGGATACTCCATCTGGCTAAGTCCATGTGTGTAGCTGCTGTTTGTGTTCAAAAAAGGTATTTGCAATGAATAAATCATTGGTCTTGCAAAATTCTATCATGTGGTCTCCAGCATTATTTCTGTCAACTTTTCTAGGTACTGGTAATTCTTTGTTTCCAACTTTTGAATTCCAGTCACCAGTGATAATTAACACATCTTGATTGCACATTTGGTCAATTTCAGACTGCAGAAGTTGATAAAAATCTTCAATTTCCTCATCTTTGGCTTTGGTAGTTGGTGCATAAATTTGAGTAATAGTAGTATTAACTGGTCTTCCTTGTAGGCGTATAGATATTATCCTATCTTTGACAGCATTATACTTCAAGATGGATCTTGAAACATCCTTTGTGATGATGAATGTCACATCATTCCTCTTCAAACTGTCATTCCTGGCATAGAAAATCGTATGGTTGTCTGATTCAAAATGGCCAAAACCAGTCCATTTCTTCTCACTAATGCCTAGGATATCAATCTTTATGCATTCCATTTCATTTTTTACAACTTCCCATTTTCCTATATTCATACTTTGTACATTCCATGTTCCAATTATTAATGGATATTTGCAGCTGTTTTCCCTCATTTTGAGTCATGCCATGTCAGCAAATGGAAGTCCAGAAAGCTTTACTTCACCCATATCATTAAGGTTGGTTCTACCCAGATGATGCAGAAAGAGTTCCCAGGCATATTTTGAGTGCTTCTGACCTGCGGGGTTTGTCTTCCTGTACTGTATTGGACAGTGTTTCAGGGCTATTCATAAATTTGCGCAGTAAAGTATCAGACAGTGTTTCTCTGCTATTCATAAGGTTTTCCCTGTCCAATTCTTTGAGAAGTGGATGGCCTCTTGCTTCTTCCTAGTCTGTCTCATTCTATAAGCTGCGTTGAAACCTGTGCACCATGTGCAAGCCTGCTGGGCTTTGAGACTCCGGTGGCACAGCCTCAAGCTTCACACCAACACGCAAGCCACCACAGTGCAACAAACTGACAGACACATTTGTCTTCCTTAGCTGTTTGAAACCTCTCAGCCCTGCCCTTATCTGGATCCTGCACCTCTATCATCCCCAGCTCTTCCCCTCTTCCTATGTCTTGGATGTGGGGCCTGTCTACCTCCCCTTACCTGGATTCCCATGCCTCTGTCTCTTCCCCAGCTCTTCTCCCACTTCCATATATAATATAATATAAATATAGTATAATCTAATCTAATATATATATTCTATGTCATTCCATATATTTAAATATATGCCTCATAAGTCAGTTCTGGGAACTGTGGACCATGGTATGTCCATGCAGCTGGGTGGAGGGTCTTACCTGGAAAGGCACCAGGAGTCAGGGCCTGGGTTGGGTTTGCAGCACCATGGCAGCAGTGGCTTGCTGCCTTGACTGCCACTGTTCTGCTACTGCCCCAAAGCCCCAGAGCACCAGCTGCTGTGACTCCCGTGGCTGCTGCTGGTGAGTGTTCTGCGCAGGTCAGTGCCTATTGGGAGACATTGTGCTGCTGCCACTCCTCTTTGTCTTTCAGGACTTCTGATTGCAACAAGGCTGCCTGGGGCTGCTCAGAAAGTGCCACATGTGCCCAGAGGCAGCCAATTCCATGTTCAAATTTGGAAACCTTGAGTCTCTAGGCAATAACTGAGAGCCAGAGCAGCTGATGTGGAGGTTATTTTGATATATTGTGTATCAAATACATAGAAATATATATATTAAATATAACATGGTCACATAATTTCATAATTCTATTTCACAGAATGTATTATGGACATTAAGCAACACATACCTGTGTGTGTGTGTGTGTGTGTGTATGTATGTTTGTATACAAGTATATGGTATTTTTTTCCACAAATAACATGAATATTCTATATTTGTTTGCAACTGCTCCCTTCAAGAGGTATTTTTATAAGTATAATAAATAATTATATAATAATATATAATAATAATTATATAATATAATTATATATTATATACTTATATAATATATACCTTATATATATTATATATAATTTTGTTGTTGTTGTTAAGTGCCGTCGAGTCGTTTCCGACTCATAGCGACCCCATGCACAGCAGAACGA
>NW_006921705.1:2584361-2586336 GCF_000298275.1 Orycteropus afer afer | reverse complement strand
GGAATGGGCACAAATATGGATCTCTTCCAGTCAGTTGGCCAGGTAGCTGTCCTCCAAATCTCTTGGCATAACTGAGTAATAATAATTCTAATTCTCTCTATATAATATGGGAGCTTTGGTGGCATAGTGCCTAAGGTATTTGACTACTAACCAGAAGGCTGGTGGTTTGAACCCACCAGCCACTCCTCAGAAGGAAGTTTGGGCAATCTACTTCCATAGTGATATTGCCTCAGAAATATATATATATATATATATACTTACAGTAACATGTGAAAAAAAATTGGTAGGCAGTACTTATGAAAATACCTCCCAATATGAGGGAGCAGTTGGCAAATAAACATAGATAGCACAAGTTATTTGCAAATAAATATAGCCCACACTTAAACCAAAAAAACCAAACTCACTGCCATCGACTCAGATCTGACTCACTGCAAACCCTCCTTGGGTTTCCAGGGCAGATCACTATGGAAGTAGCATACACATACATGACATAATTTATTCAATAGTTATTGATTATTAGATTCTCATTTTTCTTATTTACAAATATTCTGATTAATATCCTTCCATATTAATGTTAGTTTACATCCTTTATTATTGTAGTAATAGGGGATTATTAGATCAAAGGACTACACTAAAGTAGAGCAAAATTTTTAACTTTTGAAAACTCTTCTTTTTCACTTGTGATTTGAGTGCAAGTTTACACACCAAATCAATTTTCTACTCAAAAATTCATAAACATTTTATTTCATGCCATTGATTGCAATCCCCACAATATAGCAGCACTCCATTCCATATGTTTCCATTTCCGTATGTTCTTCTTTCCAATCCCTTCCTGTCTTCTGAACTTTGTCCTTGGGTAAATGCTGCCATTTTGATCTTAAATAGTTGATTATTCTAAGGAGTGCACACCCCCTGTTGTTATTCACCATATAAAAAACCAAAACCCAAACTCATTGCCATTGAGTTCATTCCATCTGATAGCAACCCCCATTGGGTTTCCAAGGAGGTAAATCTTTTCTGAAGTAGATTGTCCCATCTTCCTTCCACAAAGTGGCTGGTGGGATTTGAACCATCAACCTTCTGTTTAGCAGTCAGATGTCTTAGGCACTATGCCACCAGAACTCCTTTATTCACCATATATACCTGCCTATTGTTTGGTTAAAAGTTGAGTCATCGGAGTACGTTCAGTTTCAGGCCTGAAAACTGAATAGGGGCCCTCCCTAGTCTTGGGAGTTCCACTATTCTCTATCCCACCAGTGGGATATTTTATTTATTTATTTATTAAATGATGTACAGTTTTGTTGCACATTTTTCTCTCATTCTATTCAGGACCTTTTACTGTGACCCTTTCACAGCAGTCAGCAGCAGTATCTGGGCACCTTCTAGTTCTTCTGGTTTCAGGGTCATGGAAGCTTAGCTTTGCATGGTCCATTAGTCCTTTGGACTAATTGTTTCTATGCATCTTTGATTTTCTTCGCTCTTCCTTGCTTCAAACAGGGAGAGACCAATAGCCATACCTTAGATGGCCATTCACAAGTATTTAAAACTCTAGACATTACTCACCAAAGTAAGATGTAGAACACCTTTTTTGAGGACTATTTTGTGCCAAATGATCTTGATATCCCCAGAGACTATGTTCCTGAGCCCCCATCCTGAGCCCCCAGACCCAGCCACTTATTCCCTCAAAGTGTTTGGTTATGGCTAAGAAGATTTTATAAATTTGCCTCCAGTATGCTTTACTATATTTATGGATATATTTGCATCATAGGTAAATATCTATGTGGAAATAACCTCTGTCAATGTGTGGGTGTAGTCCTATTTGCCTTTGTACACCCATTCAGCTTGCATGTCTTAACATCTCCTTTTTGTTGTGATTTACATCTATCTAATGGCTATTGCTCTGGTAGCATAGCGCCTAAGGCACTTGACTGCTCACCAGAAGGCTGGCGGTTCAAACCCACCAACCACTTCTTGG
>NW_006921705.1:2528086-2584261 GCF_000298275.1 Orycteropus afer afer | reverse complement strand
GGAAGGAAGGTTGGGCAATCCTACTTCCGTAGTGATACTGCCTCGGAAACCCAAGGAGGGGTCACTATGAGTCGGGGCCGACTTGACGGCAAACAACAACAACAACAACAATGGCTAATGATCACGAGTATTTCTTTGTTTGCTTCTCAGCCACCTTAATGTCTTCTTTGGTGAAATATCTGTTTATGTCCTCTGACCATTTTGAAATTGGATTATTTTTATTTGCTGTTAAAGTGTTGAGGTTTTCTATACATTTTAGAGATTAGTCCATTGTCTGATGTGTTGTTGTCAAAATATCTTTCCCAGTTTGTAAATTCACTTTTTACTCTATTAGTGAAATCTTTTGAGACGCACAAGCATTTAATTTTGGGGAAATCTTAATCATCCAGTTTGTCTTTTGCTGTTTGTGCCTTTGTAGTAATGCTTGATAGTATGTTTATGCCATGTATTAGGGTCCCTAATTTTGTCTTTATTTTTACTTTGATGAATGTTAATCTTTTTAGGTTTTACATTTAAGTGTCTGATCCATCATGAGTTAATTTTCATATATGGTGTGGGATATGGACCCTCTTTCAGTTTTATGCAAATAGATATCCAGGCATTTGACTGCTAACCAAATGGGTTTTAACCACCAGCCACTCCTCGGAAGGAAGGTTGGGCAATCTACTTTTGTAGTGATACGGTCTCAGAAACCCAAGGAGTGGTCGCTATGGGTCGGATCTGACTCAACGACAGTGAGTTCGGGTTTTTTCTTTTTTTTTTTTTTTTGGTTTATTTATGAAAGAGACCATCTCTTCCCCATTTAATAGGTTTTGGCTGCCCGTAGTTTCGATGACTGAGTTCTAATGCTCTATTCTGTTCCATTCCTCTAGGTATCTTTGGTTGCACCACTGGTAGTCTATGTTTTACTACTGTGGGCTAGAAGTAGTTTTTGAGATTGGTAAATGTAAATCCTTCTGCTTTACTCTTCTTTAGTAGTGCTTTGCTTGTTTGGAGTCTCTTTCCTTTCCATAAAAAGCTTGTGATTAATTTTTCCATCTCTTGAAGAATGATGGTGCGTTCTGTATTGGGATTACGATTATATCTGTAGATCGCTTTGGATAGCATTGACATTTTCACAATATTAAGATTTTCTATCCATGAGGATGGTACATTCTTCCATTTATGTAGGACTCTGGTTACTTGAAGGAGCTTTGGTGGCACAGTGCCTAAGGCATTTGACTGCTAACCAGAAGGCTGGTGGTTCAAACTCACCAGTCATTCCATGGAAGGAAGACTGGGCAATCTGCTTCTGTAAAGATTTACTGCCTTGAAAACTCAATGAGGGTTGCTATGAGTCAGAATTGACTCAATGGCAGTGGGTTTTGTTTTTGTTTTTTTCTAGTCACTTGTAGAAATGTTTTGTAGTTTTCTTTATATAGATCTTTTGGATCTGTGGTTAAATTTATTCCTAAGTATTTTAACTTTTGGGTGGCTATTGTAAATGGTACTGTTTTCCTAATCTCCTTTTGAGAGTTCTCTTTGTTAGTGTAAAGTAATTTGATTGATCTTTTTACAGTGATCATGTACCCTGCCACTTTACTGCATCTTTCTATAAGTGCCAGTAGTTTTCTTGCTGAATCTCTGAGATTTTCTAAGTATAGGATCATATCATATGCAAACAGAGATTGTTTTACTTCTTCTTTGCCAACTTGAATGCCTTTTATTTCATTTTCTTACTGTATTGCTCTGGCTTGGACTCCCAGTACAATATTGAATAAAACTGGTGATAAAGGGAATCTATGTCTGGTTCATATTTACAAGGAGGATTCTTTGTCTCTTTTCATTAAGACTAATGTTGGTCATTAGTTTTGTATACATGCCCTTAATTATGTTGAAGAATTTTCCTTCTATTCCAGTTTTCTTGAGCACTTTCATCAGGAATGATGCTGAATTTTGTAAACTACCATTTATGTATCAATTGGAATGATCATGTGGTTCTTTTCCTTTGTTTTATAGATGTGGCAGCCTACATTTATTGTTTTTCTGATGTTGAATGATCCTAGCATACTTGGCATGAATCTCATTTGGTCATGATGAATTAATTTTTAATATGTTGTTGGATTCTACTGGTTAGGATTTTGTTGAGAATTTTTCC
The DNA here is from genome assembly GCF_000298275.1 of Orycteropus afer afer. Lineage (NCBI taxonomy): Eukaryota > Metazoa > Chordata > Mammalia > Tubulidentata > Orycteropodidae > Orycteropus > Orycteropus afer. Next base: position 2,582,124 of record NW_006921705.1, on the reverse strand, counting down.
ATTTATGTTAATGAGGAATATTGATCTATAATTTTCCTTTTTAGGGATACTTTGTCCAGATTTACTATTAATAGGTTTATGTTTGCTTCATAGAATGAATTTTAGAGCATTCCAACTTTTTATGTTCTGGAATAGCTTGTGTAGAATTCTTGTCAGCTGTTGTTTGAAGTTTTGGTAGAATTAGCCAGTGAAATCATCTAGGCCAAAATATTTTTGTTGGAAGTTTTTCTGACCTGTTCAATTTCTTATTTTATGATGGGTCTGTTCAAATTTTCTACCTCAGAATATGTTACTTTAGGTAGGTAGTGTGTTTCTAGAAAGTTGTCCATTTAGTCTAGGTTTTCAAATTTGTTGGAGTACAGTTCTTCATAGTATTCTGTTTTTATCCTCCATATTGCAGTTGGTTCTGTTGTAAAGTCACTCATTTCATTTCTTAATTGTGTTATTTGCATCTTCTCCTTTCCTTTGTTAGATTTGCCAGAAGTTTGTTGATTTTATTAATCTTTTCAAAGAGCTACCTTCCAGTTTTGTTAATTCTTTCTTCTGTTTTCCTGCTTATTTATTTCTGCTCTAATCTTTATTTTTCTTCTGGTGACTATAAGCTTTTTTTTGCTGGTCTTTTTTTCAAATTGATGGAGTTGTTGGATTAAGGTTTTGATTTTGATTATTTCTTCTTTTATGATGTGTGCATTTATTGCTATAAATTACCTTCTGAGCATTACATTTGCTGTGTCCCTAATGTTTTGGTATATTGTGTTTTCATTCTTGTTTGATTCAAATAGTATCTTATTATTATTATTATTATTATTTCTTCTATTACCATGTAGTTTTAAATCAGGGTATTATTTAGTTTTTATGTATTTGATTTTTTTTTTTCCCCTTGATCTTCTTGTTGTTGATTTCTAATTTTATTGGATCTAAGAAGATTGTGATCTAAGAAGATGCTTTGTAACGTTTGTATTTTTAAAATCTATTAAAGCTTTCTTGTGACAAAACATATGGTCTATTCTGGAGAATGTTCCCTGTACACCTAAAAAAAATGTATATTATGCTGTTGTTAAGTGGAGTGCTCTGCATATGTCTATGAGGTCAAGTTGGTTGTGTTGTTTAGCTGTTCTGTGTCTTTGTTGAGTTTCTTTCTAGTTGTTCTGTCCTTCATTAACAGTGGTGTATTAAAAGTCTCCTGCAATTATTGTAGAGTTGTCTATTTCTCTTTTTAATTTTGTTAAATTTTGATGTATGTATTTTGGAGCTCTTTTACTGGATTAATAGATATCTATTACAGTTATATCCTCTTATTATATTGACCCTTTAATCATTATATAATGTCTTTCCTTGTCTATTATGCTGATTTTTGCCTTAATGTCTGTTTTATCAGAAATTAATATTGCCACTCTTGCTCTATTGTGGTTATCATTTGCTTGATATATGTTCTTCCATCCTTTGATTTAGTTTATTTTTGTCTTTATATCTTAGGTGTGTTTCTTGTGGACAGTGTATTTATGGATTTATGGATCTTGTTTTCTTATTCTTTCCACTACTCTTTCTCTCTTGACAGATGCATTAAACCCATTTACATTCAGTGCAATTATCAATAGATATGAGTTTATTTCTGTCATTTTGCTGTTTTTTTTTTTTTTCCTGTTTATTGTTGTTGCTGTTGTGCTAGTGATCTCTTTCTTCCTTATATTCTTTCTGCACTGAGTTCATTTTGTTTATGGATTTTCTTATCATCTCCTTTGTTGATGTTGTTTTAGTGTTTATAAAAACTTTATGATTTTACTGCTTTTTATTTTGATGAGAAGGATTATTAATTTTCTTTGAAATTAACTTGAAGTTTATTATTATCTTCCCAGTTTAGTATCTGTTTTGATATAGTCTTGACTTCCTCTCCATTTAGAAGTTCTGTAACTACACCATTTATTCATCTTTTTTTGTTGTTTGTTTGCCCTCATTTACAAATTGACCCTCATTCCCTATTTTCAGTCTTGTAGGTTGATTTTACTTTGGATACCTGTGTATCTGAGTTGATAACTAGTTGATATTATCATGTGTGCTAATCTCAGGTTGTTGGTTCTCCTTCTGAAAAGCTCCCTTTAATATTGCTTGTAAAGTTGGTCTGGTTTTCACAAATTCTTTTAATTTCTGTTTATCTTGATGCCCTAATTTCACCTTCATATTGGTGGGACAATTTTGCTGGGTTTATAATTCTTGGTAGACAATTTTTTTCTTTCAGCATTTTATATATGCCATCCCATTATCTTTTATCTACATGGTTTCTGCCAAGAAATCAGAACTTAGTCTTATTGGTTCTCCTTTGTAGGGAACTGTTTATTGTTCCTCAAGATGCTTTTAAGATTCTTCCTTTGTCTTTGGTGTTGGAAGGTTTTGTTATGATATGTCTTTGCAATTTTCCTTGTGGGTATATCCTTTTGAGGGTTCATTGAACTTGAATGCATATCTTCTTGAATTTCATGATATTAGGGCCTTTTTTTTTTTCTGTCAGATCTTCTATAAGTTTCTCTGTGCTTTTGCTTGTCTCTTCTGGTTCTGGAATTCTGATCACACATAAATATTCCTCTCTATGTTGTCACATAATTCTTCCACTTTTTTAATTTTTTAAAAAGCTGTTCCTCTAATAAATTAGTATTGAGAGATTTGTCTTCAATTTCACTCATTCTGTCTCCCATTGATTCAGATTTACTCCTGTGCCCTTCCAATTAATTTTGTATTCCTGAAATCTTAGTACTAATCTTCTGGGTTTCTATTTGCTGTTTTTGTATGTTCTGATTTTCCATTTATTTTCTCAATTTCTTCTTGTACTATTATTATTTTCTTAATTTTTCTAGAGCTTTTTCTGTGTTTTCCTTGAGTTTGTCTGCATTTTCCATGACCTCCCTTTCATTCTATTGAAGATACCTAAATATAATTCTTCTGAATTCCTTATCATGTAGTTCCAATACTATTTATTCCTCATGAAGGTTTTCTGACTCTCTATTTTTGTCACTTGTTTGAACCACCCTGCCTTGTTTCTTTGTGTGGAATGAGGTTGTTGCCTCTGAGATATTGTGGTTTTGTTGTATTTGTATTATTTGATGATTGTATGTTGGTGTGTTTCACCCAGCTTTTATTGCTTTATTTTGTTTATATATATATGGGTAAGCAGGTCATGCATGCTACTCTACTTTCTAATTTGCAGCACTTACGTGCTCACCATTTCTTTCCTGGTGGGCATGGTACAGGATAGGAATGTGTGCACAGTTTTGTTTGCTAATTGTGTAGAGCAGTTGTGCATAGCTGGGCTAGTGTTTACTGCTGTCTTCCATTGATTAGGTGGTACAGGAGCAGTTGATGGCATTTGCCTAGTGGATGAGGATGAAGAAGATGAAGGTGTGGCTGGATAGAATAGCCATGGTTTCTGTCTCCTTCCAGGTGGGACAAAATAAATAAACAAATAAATAAATGAAAGTAAGCAAATAAGAAAGAGGAAAAAGAAATTAAAAAAAGAGGGGGGGGGGACAAAAACAAGAGAAAAGGCAATATAAAGGAGCATGAAATAAAAGAAAAAAGAAGAAAGAAAAGCAAAAATAAGAAAAAGAATAAGGAAACAAAGGAAGGGAAAGGAAAAGAAAGAAGGAAGGAAAGAAGGAAGGAGAAAGGTGAGGGTGCAAGATGCTCAGTCAGTAGGCTCAATCAGCTGAGGAGGCCACGAAGGATGAGGCACTCTGTCTGGGAAAGTGCTTCTGTTGGCCTAGGAGATGGCTGTGGGTGGGATGCCCAGCCTGGATGTTTCATTCTTCTGGCACAAGGAGACAATGGTGTGTAGGCACCCAGTCCAGGCTGGAGTTTCTGCCAGCCTAGGATGTGGCATTGGGTGGAATACCCAGTTTTGTATGGTGCTTCTGCCTGCCTCAGAGGCAGCTGTAGTCAGAGTGCCAGGTCCAGCATAGCATGTTTCTTCTGGCTGAGAGAGCAACCAGTGGTGGAGTGCCCATTTTGGGATGGCACTTTCTGTTGGCTGAAGAAGCAGAGAGAATGTGCCTCCAAATGTGAGGACTGTATGTACACAGCATCTTATCTTCAAGGGTGCACCTCTGTCAAGCAGGGTAGGGGTAGCAAACAGGTATGTTTCACTGGCTGGTCACTAGGAGGGTTGAGGAATAAGAGGAAGATCCCACCTTTCTGGTTTCCAGCCACCAGTGTGGGAACTGGTGCTATACTGGGCTAGTGGAGCTGATTATTAGGTTTTTGCTCTGATCAGAATGCTGCTTGCAAAAACCCAAAATGGTTGAACTGTGTTGGACCATTTTAGACATTTCTTTTTTTTAATTGTAAAATGATTAAACTAAGTAATAATATTATTTTCCTGAAGAATTAGATAAGGCCAATTGAACATCACCAAGAAAATCCTAAATTTATCCTTTCTGAGGGCAACCAGAGTGTACTGCACAGAGTTTATCTTCAGCAAGGGCTCATTTTGTTTAAAGACAAATAAATAAAAGAAAAGAAAAAAGAGAAGAAGATCTGAATTGCTGGAGGAAGTGAAAGTGTATATTTAACATTGGGCTTCCTAGCTCATTTCAGTAAACCAACACTTTGTGGTATCAATAGGCAATTTTAGTGATTTAGTGAAAACAATTTCTGCAACCCCTAATGTTAGGCAAACATTTTCTAGGAAGTTATTTTAATTATATAATATAGGCACAACATAATTTGCAACAATGCAATTTGCAACAACTCTAGGAATATTTTATTTTAGCAGAAAGGAATAGATTTTATTCTCCTAGGTATGAATAAAAACAATTTTTGGAATTTTTATGGTATTATTTCTAATGTGAAATATCAAGCCCCGCTATTTACTTCTGCTCCAAACAATATGAAATGTTTTCATTTTCACACTTAATATTTGCTTAAATTTAGCAGCATATTACTTGATAAACATATTACTTAAAACTTTCTGTTTTAGTGCTTCTCCTAAAGACAAACTTAGAATTAAATCATTTGGTCTTTGGGAAAGAAGGAGGTGATCTACTTTTCTTCTTCTTTCCCCCAGAATAATTCTAGTGCATGAGCATACACACACACACACACACACACACACACACTGTGTCCAGCGTGTAAAAGACAGTAAAATTATTTGAATGTACACACATTATGTTCAGTATGTCATAGATTAGACTAATAATCTGAAATCCAAATATTTCTAAATACTCTTTGACTGCAACACGTATACAATTGGAGCAATCATATGCCATAACTCTGAAGTTTAACAGTGCATGAATGACTGTTTGTAATGTTAACTTTGTAAACTACTGCATTTAATAGTGTGTGCACTAGGTATTACATTCTTAGATAATATGATATAAAGCCCTGTGTTATAGTGTTAGGTGTGTGAATGTCTCAAACTGAAAAGGAAATAGTGAACACACAATTGTTAGGCTTAAAATTAAACTTAAATATTTGGAAGAAGTTATTTTAAGTGGGAAGCTCTTAGTGTGTTGGGCCAGAATGGAGAATTTGGCTTGTCAGATGTGTGTGTGTGTGTGTGTGTTTAAGGGGGAAGACAAAAACAAGAAGGGACAATTGTTTTTGTTAATTGCTGTAAAGTTGCCTTTGGTTCATGGTGGCCATATATATAATAGAACAAGACACTTCCTGGGTAAAAAGTGGGGATGAAAATAAAAGGGGGAGAATAATTTAATAAGCATCTGTCCTTTGTGAAAGATAGGCTGGCAGAATGAAGATGGCCCTGCTTCACTTTTCAGAGAAGGGTTTTAGGGTTCAGATGGGTTTAAGCCCTTGTCCACACATTCAAAGTACATGGCTGGTCTACACAGAAGATGGGTGTGCTGTGTTTTATGTATCCCTGGTTGAAATCAGACCATTTGTAGTTATGCTGAATTATGAATTTGAGGAAAACTCAACTTCCTGAGTGTGAAAAACTAAAACTCATTGAAAATGAGAGAAAATTTTGGAATCAGAGAACTTTCTTACTATTATTCTTCTTATTATTTATTCATTTCTTTATTTTTATTTTAAGGCTTGTTTTACATTCAACGTTACATGTACGTTTAGTTTCACTTTCCATTTACCATGTCCAACCCCAACCTAGTCTTCTTCCCTCCCTAGCCTGTAACCTTCCCCCTGTGCCCCTCATATTTATGCACTCCTGTTTGTCCTACATTTCCTCAATTTGAATGTTGGTTCTCTGGTGTCCCATGGTCTATTGCTTTAAGGAATGTATTACTACAGATTATGTGGTGCATCATCCTGGGTTGAGTGGTCTGCGTATACATCTTGTTAAACTATTGGGCTGAGAACCAGCCCCTAGGGGTGCATTTTATTCCAGGCACAGAATGTATTCCAGGGCCATAGTATTGGAGGTCTCACCAGATTTCATCTGACCAGTACTTCTGATCATTACTGAGTGTTTGGATTTTGTTCCACGTTTTCCCTCCCACTCTATCCAAGATATCTAGATTTGATCCTTTGCTGAGTGGTTGGCATTGGTAATCAGGCACCATCTACTTCCTTCTTGTCTTGAGGGCCATTGTGTCCTATGGATGATTGTTTCAAATGCCCTTTTTTTTTTTTTTTTTTTGCATTCTTTGCTTCCAATGGTAGGAGGCCATTAGCTGCATCTTAGATGGCTGCTTTAAAGCTTTTAAGACTCCAGTCGCTACTCACCAATATAGGATGTGAAATTAGGCTTTTGTGTATTTTATTGTGCCAATTGAGTCTGGTGCCTCCCCCACCCCCCCCAGTACTATGGTCCTGAGACTGAAGATCTATTGGATCTCTCTCCCATAGTGTCTGGTTTACTGTGAGGAATTACTCTGTGTCTGTCTTCTATTGTTTCTGTAAGGACTGCAGGTATTTTGTATCACTGGTTTCTGTGCAAGATTAGCCTCAGCTGAATCTATCCTTGGTCTAGAGTAAACTTCTGTTCACTGTCCCCTGTCTGATCATCTCAGGTGTTTATGTGTTTATCTGTAGCCTGCTGTTTGGTGTTAATGGCAATGCAGTATTGTGGACACATTGGTTGGTATTAGCATCTGTTGTCTATCTCTTATGTGCGCAATTCAGTGTCTTCACATTTCCTAATGGGATCAGAGAACTTTTATCAATCTTCAGCAAAGCTTTGTCAGGTTGTATGACTGACAACGAGGTCATTTGCCGCAAGCACCTCTGTTGTTCCAAGTTCTGTGGATTTTCTACTTATCTTTCTAAAGTCCACATGATAAGAGAAAGAACACATAAAGTGTTGTTTTTCTTATCTTTCCAGCAACAATATATTATTTCCCTGAAGGTATTTAGTTTAGGTTGCATTAAGAGGAACACTCACGAAAGTACTAGCTGAAATTTGTGATCTAAGACATGCATGATCACTATTATAAATCATGTTCTATTGTTTTCATTATATAACATCTTTACCATTGCACAGCTGTGCACCTGCACTGTAACACAACACTTTTCCTTTAGTTGACCAATCAGAACCAGCTGCCCTATATCTGGCAGGCTTCCCTATATCTCTGTATGCTTTACATTATATTTCTAACCCTTACACTATCATCTAATTAAACTCTCTTGTATGACGTTTAAGAAGAACTGTCCAAAGATATAATGAATTACAACCTGTATGTATTTATTACTTCCAAGAACAGTATTAATACAAATTGAATTTTCATTTACTTAACTATCCCCAAACTAGGCTAAGAAGCCATGATCTTTTTTCATAAATTGTTCAATACTTTATGTCCTATAGGATAAAAATAATCAGTTTCAAGCAACACGGTTGGAAATATTTACAAAGTATTCATTTTTTACCTAACAAATTACCTAGCGTAATTCCATAGTTAATTACAATTTCTCCAACAACATTCAGGTCTTGATTTAGCAGTGCAGTAACCTAAGAAGAATTTAATGGTATGCAAATGTAACAGGATATGTGAAAAAATTACATATTTCCCATGGCAATTTAACAAGATGAAACATCCTTTGATTTTCTTAGTCACCTCCTTCAGATACAGTGTAGGGTCATAGCTCAAACTGGAAATTTTATAAAAGTTTAAGGTTTTCCTTTATTACCAAACTTGTAGTGCATTTTTCTTTGATACTACTTAACATGATTTTTTTAAAAAAATGTATGAATTAAATTTCTTTTCATGTATCCATTTTTGTTTGCATTCATGAAGTGGTTTGTCAATTGGGTATATGATGACTACGTAGCTTAGAAACAGGAACAGCAAACACAACACACCACCACTAGGGTGGTATCAGGTTTTCTCTTTAGAGGGAACAGTTCTTTCATCATTCTATGCAGCCTCTCACACTGTTCTCTTTAATACTTTAGGAAACAATCCATTGCTAGAGAATGATATTCAAATGAATAGTTTTGGTGCCATTCTGGCTTAGAAGCTTTTTACCTCAAAACAGCCAATGTCTCTTGTAATTAACCACTGATATACCAGAGGCAATTTATCAATCAGGGGTCATTATTAGCAAAGCGATATAGCATAGTAATACAGTTAATATGTTTTCCTTATTAGTTCCTAAGGTGGACCTACCAACAGTTAAACCAAGATAAAGCACACATAGAAAAGAGAAAGGGTTTTGCTTTTTCATTATTTGCAGTCCTACTATCTTATGATCTATAGTTAAAACTTGTAATATAAAGAGCAGAAAAAGCTAATATTCATCTGACCTCCTTGGCTTATATTATCTAAAAGAGTATTGACATCACTTCCATATTTTAATCAATTAGATTATTAATTTAGTCAATTCAATCTTATAAATCTTATGTGTGTGGGAAGGAACCTGGAGGTGGAGTGGTTAAAGATTTGGCTGCTAACCAAAATGTTGGCTTTGCAAATCCACCAGCCACTCAGTGGGAGAAAGATGAGACAGTCTGATTCCGTAAAGATTTAGAGCCTTGAAACCCTCAGAGCAGTTCTACTCTGTACTGTATGATCTCTATGAGTGGGAGTCAACTCAGTGACAGTGGATTTGGGTTTGGTGTGTATACATACCTTATTATTTGTTGTTGTTGTTATTAAATTCTGTAGAGTCAGTTCCAACTAATAGCGACTCTTTGTTCAACAGTACGAAACACTGCTGGATCCTGCACCATCCTTATAACTGTTACTATATTTGAACCCATTGTTGCAGCCACTGTGTCAGCCCATCTCCTTGAGGATCTTTCTTGTTTTTTCATTTCTGACCCTGGACTTGACCAAGCGTGATGTCCTTCTGCAGAGACTAGTCCTTCCTGACCACTTGTCCAAAGTACATGAGATGAAGTTTCACCATCCTTGCTGTCTGGAACATTCTGGCTGTACTTCCCTCGAGACAAATCTGTTCATTCCTCTGGCTGTCCATGGTATAGTTAATATTCTTCACCAACTCTGTAATCCAAATGGATTAATTCCCCTTTGGTATTTCTTATTCATGGTCCAGCTTTCATATGAATATGAAAAGACTGAAAATACCATGGCTGGAGTCAGGGGGCACCTTAATCCTCTAAGTGACATCTTTGCTTTTTAACACTTTAAAGAGGTCCGTTATAGTAGATCTACCCAATGCAATACATCATTTTATTTGTTGACTGCTGCTTCCATAGATTTGATTGTGGATCCAAGTAAAATGAAATCCTTGACTTCAAACTTTTCTGCATTTATTATGATTTTGTTTATTGATGCAGTTCTGAGGACTTTTTCCTTTTTTGTTGAGGTGTAATTCATACTGAAGACTACAGTCTTTGATCTGCATCAGGAACTGCTTTAAGTCTTTTTCACTCTCAGCAAGCAATGTTGTGTCATCTGCATATTGCAGGCTATTAATGGTTCTTCTTCCAATCCTGATTCTGCATTCTTCATATAGTCCACCTTCTCAGTTCATTTGCTTAGTATGTAGATTCAATAAGTATGGTGAAAGGACACAATGCTGATGAATAGTATTCCTGATTGTAAATGTTACAGTTCTCTTTGTTTTGTTCAAACAACTGGGTCTTGTTCTATGTACAGTTTCTGCATGAACACATACCCAAATATATAGTTTGAAGTGGGGATTATAATTAGTTTACATGAAATAGCAGTATATGAAGTATCATTTCACATGAATTAGCCATTTATTTTAGTTAAAACTATGTCTCAGCTTCTCAAATTACCATGGTTTGTTGTCAAACCATAGTGCTTTTTTCTTTCTCTCTCTTTTTGAAACAATATTCCTTCTCTAGTAGCAAAAGCAAATTGTGTCTCTATCAAATCTGAGAGCATAGTCACACCACACCACTCTTACAAAAAGCAAGGTTCTGTTTGCATACTTGAAGCTTGGACTTTCAGAGCATCACATCAGGTCATGACATCCCATAGTCTACCTAAGAGTCTTTGACACACAGTACTAATGCCCATTTCACTTTAAGTCTGCATTCCCAAAATTTGTCACTAGATGGGAGAAGAGTACTTTGGTTAGATTTCTGTGTAGCCATCCCATTTAGTTACTTTCTAATACAGGAATATTTTTGGTTGGATTCTGCGGTGGAGTAAATTACCTGGTATGACCTTTTCTAGTCATAAGTCTTTGTAAACTCTGAGGTGGAATTTGCCATGAGCAACTGAGGAGCTCCTGATTGCTAAAGTTATCCACCTGGGGGTATTTCTGTTGAGCAGTGGCACAAAGCAATGTTCTGGGAAGTTCACTCTCTTTCAGGTACTTAGAATTCTGAGGTTATGATTGGTTAGTTTGGCCACTCTGCCAGGCTCAAAAGGAGCCCTCCTAGAGGCAGGAGTGTCTCTCTGACTGCTGGCTGAGAATGGACTCCTGAGAGACATGCATTGTTGAGAGAGAGACACACAAGAGACATGCATTGCTGAGAGAGACACCAAGATACATGCACTGCTGGGAGAGAAACTGAGAAAGACTGTTGGCTGAGAGACGGTGGGCTGAGAGAGACTGACCATTGTTCCTGAACTTGTGTTGTAGCCTGCTGCTTCCCTAATAAACCCCATAATCTGTGAGTTCTGTGTGGCCACTGCAGCAAATTATCAAACCCAGCAGAGAGGTGGTGGGTGCTGCGGGAGGAACGGTTGTTGTCAGGATTAGTGAAAGAGCTGGAGGGAGGTAACATGTCTGGCCTCACAAGAGTAGGCCTTGGGCTACTGATAGTGATTCTGTCTTCCTCTTGTGGGGATAGAGGAAGTGAGAAGATGTGGCCACCTCCCTGTCCCCTTGGCAGGTTCCATTAGAGGAATCCATTTGATGAGATTCCATCATAGCTTTTGTTATAAATTTTAGAGTGGTCTAGGTGCTGTTTAGAGCATCCCACAGTACACAGAGCTTTAGAGGTTTGCAAAATGCTTCTCCATCTGGTATGTTGCTCTGTGGCTATTGTTGCAGGTTTTTGTCAGTCTGAATGTCTTGCAGACTGGCCTGGTCAGAGGACCAGTTTCCTCTGTCTCCCCCTGGCTCCATTAGCTATCTCTCAGAGTTGTCTCTGAGCAGACTAGAGCTAGACCTAGAGCACAGTGATAACCACCCTATTGCCCACATCTTACTTTCCAAGTCACAGGCATTCAATCTGCAACTCAAAGCATCTGGCTTTGTAATGTGGTGAACTTCAATTTTTATACCTGCTATCCATTTGATGAAAGAGCCCTGGTGACACAGTGGTTAAGTGCTATGCTGCAAAACAAAGGTCAGCAATTTGAAACCACCAGATGCTCAGCAGGAAGAAGATGAGGCAGTCTGCCATGGAAAACCTAGGGACTATTCTACCCTGTCTTATAGGATAATTGAGAGTTGCAATCAACTCCAAGTCAACGCGTTTAGTTTTTGGATTAGCCATCTTATTCTATTAAAAGCTATGTCTCAGACACTCAGATCAAGAATTATGAGCCATAACTCTTTCGTGCCTTGATATCCTTCCCGTATATTCAATCACATTTTTAAAAATACAATTTGTCTTTGTAATTTAGTTTTTCCTCAGGGAGATGATTTGTAGCAATTACCTGATCTGCTATTACCAAAAGACTTGAATGTTATATGAATATCTCCTCAAGTATGTACACAGCCTGGTAAATCATGTGTTATATTTTATACTTGCATGCTTTTAAACCAATTTTATCATTTAACATCTAGGAATAAATTGTATTCATTTCCCTACTTTTCTCATTCAACTCTATTTTTAAGCTCTATCTATATAGCTGTGGGTACATATTTTTCATTGTTTCTATCACTACATTTTACAGATGTATTTAATAACATACATCTGCTACATTTGTTTATTTTTCTATTTTCTTCTTGGCTTCCATAAACTCTAAACTATCACAAACAATGCCTTGATGAATATCTGTGGCTCTGTCTCTATTTTAATATAAAAACTTTTCTAAGATATATACCCAGGAGAATGATCACTGACTCATTATATACATGCATACTAAATTTCAATAATATTTTTGAAACATCTTCACCAAATATTAACATTAAACAAACCTTAGAGTGCCTGCCTAATTGTTTTCAGATTTTCTTTTGGTGCTTCTTAGAATGAATTGCTCAGCTTTCTACCTCTTTTCTGCACTCTGGATCCTGAAAGGAACATAAACGCAACATGTAATCCTAGATTGAACATGTTTCATTTTTTTTCTTTTCTTTGCATTGTTGTGATAATTGGTGAAAGACAAATACGGTCTTAAAATTAGATAATATTGTATCAATATAATTTGTGGGTTTTGATGAAAGTACTGTGAGTTTGTAAAAGCATATCCTTGTCCTTGAGAAAAAAATAACATTGATGTGTTTTAGGATTAACTTTCAAAATATGAAAATTTGCAGATTATTATCTCTAAGCACATGCATGGATTATAATGAAATAAAAAATAACTAAAAATCACTCAAACAATTGAAAATTAAATAACACATGTCTACAAGGCTATTGGTTCAAAATATTTTAACTAAATCACACAAATACAACTTGTCAAAAATGTTGAAATTTGATAAAGCAATATTTAACAGGGACCTATTAAAATTTAAAAGCTATTAGACAAGAAGAAGTTTTTATAACCAATTATCTAAAGTTCTACACTGAGTTATAAGAAAAAGAAAATGAGTAAATTAAGCACAAAAACCAAAATACCAAACTTGCTGTCATCGAGTTGATTCTGTTTCATAGCGACGCTTACTGGGTTTCCAAGTCAGTAAATCTTTATGGAAGTAGATTGCCCTATCTTCCTTCTGCTGAGCAGCTGATGAATTAGAACCACCAACCTTCTGGTTAGCAGTCAGATGTCTTAAGTACTTAGCAAGGAAGGATAAATTAAATGCACAAGAAGAAAGCAATGGAAAAATAAAGGACAAGTAAATGATAGAGAAAATCACCAAACTCCCAAATGATTTTTTGAAAAGATAAACAAAATTGATGAAGCCCTGGATCAATAATAAAATAATGCATATATTATTGATGTCAAGAATAAACTGGGAAGGATCATACAGTTATAGAAAGATTAATAATGGAATATGAACAAAGGTGTGTCAATATATTAAAAATAAAAATGTAATGGGAAAATCTTTGAAAAATGTAAATTACAAAAAAACATGAAACTGGAAATCAGAATAGCATCATATCTACTAACTTAAATTTGTTACCAAAATTTTCCCACAAAGAAAACTTCAATCCCATATGGTTTCATTGGTTAAATTCAATAAAAATTTAAAATAAAAAGTAATATTAATATTAAACAGAATCAGACAACAGAGGATGTGAAATACTTCCTAACTAGTTTCATGAGGCCCTCATGACTAAACACTAAAACTTGATAGAGTCATTACAAGAAAGCAAAGTTAAAGACCAATATCTTTATGAACATAGATGGAAAAACACTCAAAAAAATTTTCAAGTTTTGTAAAGAAATATACTAAAAGGACAATATATCTTGAATAATCAGTTTATCTCAGGAAAGAAAACTTGGTTTACCATTTGAATAATAATCAATGGAATTTACTATATTAACAGAACAATTTTGTTGTTGTTATGTGCTATGGAGTCCGACACTCCTAGGGACCCCTCCTTGGGTTTCCCAGGCAGTATCTTTTATGGAAGTAGGTTGCCCAACCTTCCTTCTGAGGAGTGGCTGGTGGGTTTGAACCACCAGCCTGGTTAGCAGTCAAGTGCCTTAGGCAATACAAAAACAGAACAATAGATTAAAAAAACATCATATTCTCAATAGTTACAGGAAGAAATGAAACACATTTAAGAAATGTTAATACCAGTCACTAAAAGAAAATAAAAAGAGGCTCAGCATAGTATGAGTAGAAGGAAATTTTCTCAAACTGATAAAAGGTATCTATGAAAAACCTAAGATTAACATTACATATATCTGCATGTGTATATGTGTGCATAAGTTTTCAACTTATTTTTATTTGTTTTTCAGCTTCATTTCCTCTACATTTTGGAATTTATAATGTCTTCAGCCAGAAGAGGGCAATTTCCTAATTTCATATCATTTTTCCCTTTCTGGTACTGAAAAGAAAACTTTTCTGACTTCTAAGCATTTCTACATCACAAAGATGTTTACATGCTGTGTCCTAATATACCAACTCACACTTCCTTACCACATGGATTGAGCAAGATGGGTATAGCCTCTATCTATTGGTGAGGATCTATGGGACTGGAGATAGATTTATAGTTTGTTGGATTTCTACTCCCTACTATACCAACTCATAAAATTGTCATTCTGGGTGGTATGCAGCACTGCAGGAGAGGAGTAAACACTGCCATGCAGAATTCTCTATCAGAGCTTTTATATTTGTTCATCGCATTCTGGACCCCAACATGTTAATTCCAATAATTAGGCAAGGCCCCAAAATATTGGAATATGAATATAGCAATTTCTAGAAGTCTCTTTAAAAATGAACAAAATAAGAATACAGACAGTCTACGGAGTATGAATGAGTTCCATTCTTAAATCTTCCTTTAAGTCACATTTGTGTGTAAGTCAGAACAGTTAAGTATGGTACTAATTGTAATGTCAAGCAGTCGAACATTTTTCTTAGAGTATAGTCAATAATGTACCTTTCTATGTATAAAGAAATACTTCCTGATAAACATCTTTAATAATAAGCACTGGACCATAGGTAGCATGCAGGCAGATGGGGCAGAGGACATGGCTCTAGGCTCAAGCTCTTGGGCTTAGTTTGGCAGCAAGTGAGTGAAACTGCAGGTAGTGCTGGGGGTGCGCCTCCCCTCCTCACTCACTTCCTCTTCTTTTGCTCCCACTGCTGCTGCTAGCGCCTGTTCCTCCAGCCTCCACTAGCAGTTCCAGGAGCAGCAGCAGTGACAACAAGGACAAGAGGCTCATATATGGCTTTAATATGATGGTCACACAATGTCCAAATCACATATGTCCCTTTTCACAGAATGTATCATGGATGTTAAATGCCACATACCTGTACAGTGGTTCTGATATTGGGGCCCATTTTTATCTTCAGTACAGCTTAATGTTTTTCAACTAGTCCAGCCAGGAGCTCTCAGAGCATAGTGCCTAAGGCATTTGACTGCTAACTAGAAGGCTGGTGGTTCAAAACCACCAGCCACTTCTTGGAAGGAAGACTAGGTAATCTACTTCCATAGAGATACTGCCTTGGAAACCCAAAGAGGGGTCCCTATGAGTTAACTCAATGGCAGTAAGTTTGGTGTTTGGTTTGGTAGCCAGAGAAATAATTTCAGTCTTGTGTTGATTAATGAGATCCTCATCTGTGTCATCAACAGATTTAATTTTTGCACGTGCAGTTGCTTAGAGAATAGGCTTTAGTATTGATTGAATATATCACAAGTGATTTTTCAGGAGTTCTAAAGTCTTGCCATATACCTTGAGTATTACCTCTGAAAAAATTAACTTAAGATATTTGTGCTTCATAATTAAACACCTTCAATAGTTCATATACTCATTTAATAGCAACATGTTGCTGCAGCTGCCTGAGGATGGTTTTTCATTCTATTCAGTGATTTTGCAGCAGGAGGAATCATTAGAATTTCTTAATTTTGTCAACAAGAGAAAGGCTGTTGATGTAAAGTAACTGATTCTAGATAACATCCTATGCTGTGCTGCACTGTTACTCTTCCTTCAAGATTTCAGATCTGTAGGATTTTAGGTTTAACTGTATAATTTCTGCTACATGTAGTGGGTATTGTAGCATGATGTAAAGCAAGGATAAAAGTAGAGTCAGAGTTAGCAATCTGGAAGTGAGTGCCAAGTCCAGGTTCGAGAAAATAAATACCAGAAGGCTGGCGGTTCAAATCCACCAGCCACTCCTCGGAAGGAAGAGGGGGAAATCTACTTCTGTAGTGACACTGCCTCGGAAACCCAAGGAGGGGTCGCTATGAGTCGGGTCTGACTCGACGGCACATAACAACAACAACAACAACATTGTGGCATCTATCATGCTTCTAGGAGGGGCAACTGGTAACTTGAGGGTAATTTCCAGGTCTAGTAGAAATTTAGAAAAAGTTACTGATAATTTAGGAAAGGAAATATCAAGAAATTTTATGCATATATATTTTATAGTCCTTATATATTGACAGGACTTAAAAGTTTTAAGTTAAAATAGGTTAACCTTATAATACATTATTTGAAATAAGAATTTAAGGGTATAACTACTCTTCACTTATCGATTAAATTTGTTATCCAACATTTCACATTTATGACAGTAGTAAAAAAATTACTATTCAACTCGTTTGCACATTGATGACGTCTGTCTGGCAGTAATAAATACAAAGTATGAGGTGAGAGTAATGCTGGCTGTCATGGCCAAGATTATGTGTCCACTTGGCTGGGCTATCATTCTCAGGGTTTGGCAGTTATGTAATAATGTAATTTGGCATTCCATATTTATACTGTCATCCTCATTTTTGCATAATATTGGTTTTCACTTAACCAGTTAGTCCTTGGAAACTAGCCATATTGATAAGGCAAGAGTGGGTGTAATAGCAAAAGAACAATAAAATTTCCTACTGTTTTGGGAAAAAGTAAATAAAAGAAACATGGAGTCAAGTGTTAGGTTCAGATTCTAAATGTGCTTGTAGTTGTTAGTACGCTGGGTGCCAAAACCAATTAAGATATGAGTCAGGGACTTGTGATCCCAGCAGAGTTCCTGAACAAATAGTCCTGCTCCTTCCAAATCCAGAAAAAGGAAGAAAGGCCCAAGTTGATATGCACTAGGGAAATCTCTACCAACCTCCAAGAAGTGGAAGTAGTACTAATTTCTTTCTCCTAGTTTTGATTTAAGAAACCCTTTGTCTAATCTTGGATCCCTCTTCTTTTTGACATCAGTAAACCTATCAGCACTGGACTGACTATGACCACTGTGAGGTCACAGTAAGGAGTAGAGGACACACAAAAGTGGGGTTACAGAGAAGTTTTTATTCTGCGCTCCCGGGAGAGGTTTACGGGTCCCTGAGAGGGGCCCAGACGAGGTTCACGGATCCCTGAGAGGGGCCAGAGAAGTCACGCTGCCCGGGTGAAAGAAAAGGGTTTTTATAGTGTTACTTTTCCTGTTCCTCAGTGGAGTGGATTGAAAGCAGGGTATGTGTTACAGGAACCAATAAGGTTAAAGCACCGTATTAGCATGGGGGCAGGAAGTAGAGCTGAAGCACTTCGTTAACATAGTGGGCAGGAAATGGTTGGGGGCTTTTGTGAGTAATAGTCAGGTGCTGGGATCTTTTGTAAGTAAGGGTTATGTTCTGGGGTTTGGAATGGGCTCTGGTCAGGCACTTCCTTGCTTGACCAGTTCTTGTAATTCCATCTGGCTTAATCATATACCCGCCTGGCCAGCTGTGCTCCAGCCTAACAACCACATGACATGATTATTGTCTTTTTCAATGTGTGAAGAACAGGGTGTTCATATGCAATGTGAACTAGTTGGTATTAACATTGCAGCTTCTCAGGTAGAAATTTTTGATGTAGTTGAGAGAAAAGCAGATTGAGAAAAACTATAATTTTTCAATATTGTTTTCTTTTCTTTTTTTCCCACATACTTTGTTTTCATTTTATTTTATTATTTTTGCAGTGTTCCCTCTCATCCCTTCCCCCCGGTAACCAACAAAGAAACTTTCTTTCCATATATAAACCGTTCCTTGAATTTTTACAATAATGAACTAAGATAATATTTGTCCTTCTGTGACTGACTTATTTCACTCAGTCCTACAAGTTCATCCACATTATGTGGTGTTTTGTAGATTCTACGTTATTCTTTAGGGTTGCATAATATTCCATTGTGTATGTACCATAGTTTGTTTATCCATTCTTCTGTTGATGGCCACCTAAGTTGTTTCCATTTTTTGGCTATTGTAAATAGTCCCGTATTGAATATGGGTTTGCATATATCTGTTCTTGTCCTCGCTCTCACTTCTTTAGGATATATATCTAGTAATGGGATTGCTTGACCAAATGGTATTTCTAATTCCACCTTTTTAAGGAATCGTCATACTGATTTTCACAGTGGTTGTATCATTTTACAGTCCCACCAGCAGTGTATGAGAGTCCTAGTCTCTCCCCATCCTTGCCAGCATTTGTTATTTTCTGTCTTGTTGAACTTTGCTATTAGTGCCAGGGCAAGATAGTATCATTGTTGTTTTGATTTGCATCTTGCTAATGGCTTATGATCACGAATATTACTTCATGTGTTTGTTGGCTGCCTGAGTATCCTCTTTGGTGAAGTGTCTGTCTTCTGCCCATTTTCTAATTGAATTGTTTGTCTTTTTGTTGTTGAGGTGTTGGAGTTTTCTATAAATTTTAGAGGTAAGTGCCTTGTCAGATATGTTATTGTCAAATATTGTTTTCCTAATATGTAGGTGCTATTTTACTCTTGGAAACGTCTTTAGAAGCACATAAAAGTTTAATTATTAAAAGGTCCCATTCATCTAATTTTTCTTCAGCTGTTTGTACATTTTGGGTTTTACTTGATAATCTATTTATAGGGCTGCTAAATTTTCTACTATTTTTTTTCCTTTAGGAGCTTCATAGTTTTAGGTTTCACATTTAAGTATTTGAACTATGTGAAATTAGTTTTTGTGTATGGTGTGAGGTATAGATCTTGTTTTATTTTTCTGCAAATGGATATCCAGTTTTGTCTTTTTTGTTAAAAAGACAATCTCTTCCCCATTTAATGGACTTCAGCCATTTGTCAAAGATCAGCTGACCCTAGATTGATGGATCTGTTTCTGGGTTCTTAATACTCTTCTGCTGGTCTGTGTGTCTGTCATTGTACCAATACCAGGCTGTTTTGACTACTGTGGCTGTATAGTAGATTTTGAGACCTGGGAGTGTGAGACATTCTACTTTGTTCTTCTTCAATAGTGCTTTGCTTATCTGAGGTCTCTTTCCTTTCTATATAAAATTAGTGATTTTTTTTTCATATCCTTAAAGAATATTTATGAGATTTTATCAAAAGGGCAAGGAGGCCGTATCTTTTGACTCCTTTAACCCCACAGGAGAAGGACAGAATCATCATCAGGAGCCCAATGCCTGCTCCTATGAGGCCAGATATGCCACCATCCTCCAGCCCTCTTATTAACCTTGACACCAATCATTCCTCCCGCAGCACCCACCACCCCTCTGCTGAGTTCAATAATTAGCTGCAGTGGTCACACAGAACTCACCAATTATGGGGTTTATTAGGGAAGCAAAAGGCTACAATTCAAGTTCAGGAATACCTTCAGTCTCTCTCAGCCAGCTGTCTCTAAGTCAACAGTCTCTTTCAGTCTCTCTTGGTACCATGTCTCTCTCTCAGCAGTGCAAGTCTCTCACGTCTCTGTCTCAGAAGCATGTTTCTTTCAGCAGCACGTCTTTCTGACCTGGCAGTTGAAGAAACTCTCACTGCCCCTAGGAGGGTCCCTTTTGAGTCTGGCAGAGTGGCTAAACTAACCAATCCCAATATCAGAATTCTGTACATCTGAGACAGAGCGAATTTCCCAGAAGATTGCTTTGTACACTAGGTGGATTACTTTAACAATCATTTTTTTTTTTTTTTTTATTATTTTTGGTTATGGCAAAATGGGAGTTACAAAGATTATGCCTAGAAAAGCCATACAAGGTAATTTACTACAAAATAGAACTGGACTGGAATTGCATTGAATGTGTAGATTGCTTTGGGTATTATTGACATTTTAACAATGTTCAATATTCCTGTCCATGAGCATAGTGTGTTCTTCTATTTATGCAGATGTCTTATGGTTTCTTGAAGTAGTGTTTGTAGTTTCCTTTGTACGGCTCTTTTATGTGCCTAGTGAGATTTATTCCCAAGTATTTAATTTTTTTGTTAGCTATTGTAAGTGGTATTGATTTCTTTATTTCCTTTTCACCAATCTCTTTGCTGATGTAGAGGAATCCAGATGATTTTTGGATGTTGATCTTGTATCCTGCCACTGCCCTAACACTCTCAATTAGTTCCAGTAATTTTTTTGCTAAGTCTCTTTGGTTTTCTATGTATAAGATCATATAGTCAGAAAACAGTGATAATTTGACTTCTTTCTTACCAATCTGGATGCCTTTGATTTCCCTTTCTTGGCTTATTGCCCTGGCTAGGACTTCCAATACAATGTTAAATAGAAGCATTGCTAGAGGGCATCTTTGTCTGGTTCCTATTGACTAGGGGAAAGGTTTCAGTCTCTCTCCATTGAAAATAATGTTGGCTGTTGGCTTTGCATATATGTCCTTTATTATGCTGAGGAATTTAACTTCTATTCCTATTTTGCTGAGAGCTTTTGTTGAGAATATGCATTGAATTCTATCAAATGCCTTTTCTGCATAGATTGATATGATCATGTAGTTCTTTTCCATTGTTTTATTTATGTGATGCATGATGTTGATTGTTTTTCTAATGTTGAAGCTTGCTTGTATACCTGGTATGAACCCTACTTGGTCATAATGTATTATCATTATTATTTCTTTATATGTTGTTGGAGTCTCTTTGCTTGGATTTTGTTGAACATTTTTGCATCTATATTCATGAGAGATATTGGTCTGTAGTTTTCAATTTTATTATATCTTTGCCTGGTTTTGGTATCCAGGTTATGCTTGCTTCATAAAATGGATTTATGAGGATTCCATCCTTTTCTGTGTACTGGAATAGTTTGAAAAGAATTAGTGTCAGTTCTCTGAATGTTTGGTAGAATTCTCCATTGAAACTATCTAGGCCAGGGCTTTTTGTTGTTGGTGGTAATTTTTTAATGACTTGTTCAATTTATTTTTTGTTATGGGTCTATTCAAATTTTCCACCCCAGTCTGTGTTAGTTTAGGTAAGCAGTATATTTCTAGAAATATGTCCATTTCATCTAGATTTTCAAATTTGTTGGAGTACAGTTCTTCATAGTATCCTGATATTATCTTTTTAATTTCAGTTGGTTCTGTTGTGATGTCACTCAATTCATTTCTTACTCATGTTATTTGTATTCTCTCCCTCTTTATCTTTGTTAAATTTGCCTGTCGTTAGTCAATTTTACCAATTTTTTTTTTAAAACAGCTTCTAGTCTTGTTGATTTTTTCCACTTTCTATTTTCTGTTTTATATATTTCTGCTAGAATATTTATATTTCTTTTCTTTTGGTGACTATAGACTTTTTTTTTTTTCTGCTCTTTTCCTAATTGTTGGTGCTATTGGGTTAAGTGTATATTTTGGCTCTTTCTTCTTTTTTGATGTGTGCATTTATTGCTATAAATTGGCCTCTAATCACTGCTTTTGCTGTGTTTCAGAGATTTTGGTATGTTGTGTTTTCATTCTCATTTGATTTAAGGAATTTTTCATTTCATTTTTTATTTCTTCTCTTACTCAGTCTCTCTTAAGGAAGGTGTTGTTCAGTTTCCATGTGTTTGCTCCTTTTCCATTGATCTTTCTATTGTTTATTTTTAATTTGATATCATTGTAATCTGAGAAGATGCTTTGCAGTATTTCAATTTTTTTTTTTTTTTTTTTAAATTTATTAAGGCTTGCGTTATGGCCTAACATATAGTCTATCATGGAGAATGTTCCATAGGAACTGGAAAATAATGTATATTGTGCTGTAGTTGGGTAAAGTGCTCTGTAGATGTCTATAAGGTCAAGTTGGTGGATCGTTTAGTTCTTCTGCATTTTTATTGAGTTTCTTTCCAGTTGTTCTATCTTTCATTGAAAGTGATGTATTAAAGTCTCCTACTATGACTATGGAATCATGAGTCATCTACTTGTCTTTTCAATTCTGTTAAAGTCTGATTTAGGTATTTTGGAGCTCTTTTGTTGGGTGCATAGGTATTCTATTGTTATGTCCTCTTGTTCAGTTGATCCTTTAATGATTACATAATGTTCTTCCTTGTCTCTTATGGTGGTTTTTTCCTTAAAGTCAATTTTGTCAGAAATTAAGATTTCCATTCCTGCTCTTTTTTGATTGCTATTTGCTTGATATATCTTTTTCCAACCTTTGATTTTTAGTGTATTTTTGTCTTTGTCTCTAAGGTGTGTCTCTTGTAGACAGCATATCAATGGGTTATGTTTTCTTATCCAGTCTGCAACTCTCTCTCTCTTGAGTAGTGCTTTTAATTCATTTACTTTCAGTGTAATTATCAACTGTTGTGAATTTGTTGCTGTCATTTTGTTATCTTTTTTTTTTTTTTCAGGTGTTACTGATTTCTTGTTCCATTTAACTTTCTGTGCTGAGCTCATTTTGTATATGAATTGTGTCATTATATCCTTCATTGCTGTTCCCACAGGAAGTGGGAGCCAGGGCCAATGGCCAGAATAGGTAAGGAGTGGAGAGTCCCCAGGCAGGAAGTGGGAACCAGGGCTGATGGCTGGAACAAGTAGAGGGAAGGCCAGGAAGTGAGCAGAGTGGTTGGAATAGCTAAGGGTGATGAACTTCTATGTCAGTTTGTCATACTATGGTGCCTTGAATGCTGCTGTGAGGCTGGAGGCTGTGCCAGCAGGGTTGACAATGGTGGATAGATTTCATTGCAGCTTCCGGGATGAGACAGACTTGGAAGAAGACAGAGGCTACCCACTTCTCAAAGAATTGGCCAGTGAAAACTCTACAAATAGTAGTGAAACACTGTCTGATATATGAAAGGACGACTTTGTGAATATCCCTGAAACATTGTGTGATAGAGTGCCTGAAGATGAGCCCCTCAGATCCAAAGACATTCAAAACATGACTGGGAAAGAGCTGCCTCATCAAAGTAGAGCCAACTTTAATGATATGGAAAAGGTAGAGTTTTCTGGACCTCCATTTGCTGATATACATGACTCAAAATGAGAAGAAACAGCTGTAAATATCCATTAATAATTGGAACATGGAATGTACAAAATATGCATCTAGGAAAATTGGAAGCTGTCAAAAATGAAATGGAGTGCATAAAGATTGATACCCTATGTATTGCATTAGTGAGCTGAAATGGACCAGTTTTGGCCATTTTGAATCAGACAACCATATGCTCTACTATGCTGGGAATGACAAATTGCGGAGGAATGGTGTGGCATTCATCATCACAAAAAATGTCTCAAGATCCATCCTGAAGCACAATGTTCTCAATGATAGGACAATATCCATATGCCTACAAGGAAGGCTGGTTAATGCATCAACCGCAAAAGCCAAAAATGAGGACATTAAAGATTTTTACCAACTTTTGCAGTCTGAAATTGACTGAACATGCAATCAAGATGTGCTGATTATCAGTGGTAACTGGAATGCAAAAGGTGGAAACCAAGAAGAATCACCAGTATTGGAAAATTTGGTCTTGGTGATAGAAATAACTCTGGAGATCACACAATGGAATTTTGCAAGACCAACAACTTATTTGTTGCAAATATGTTTTTTCAACAACACAAATGGCAGATATACATGTGGACTTCACCAAATGGAATACACAGGAATCAGATTGACTACATCTGTGGCAAAAGGCGATGGGAAAGCTCAATATTGTCAGCCAAAACAAGACCAGGAGCTGAGTGTGGAACAGACCATGAACTGCTCATATGCAAGTGAAACTTGAAACTGAAGACAATTAAAAGAAGTCCACGAGAGCCAAATATAACGTTGAATATATCTCACCTGAATTAGAGACCATCTAAAGAATACATTTGATACATTGAATACCAATGACTGAAAACCAGAGGAATTGTGGGATGACATCAAGAATATCATCAATGAAGAAAGCAAAAGATCATTAAAAAGACAGGAAAGGAAGAAAAGATCAAAATGGATGTCAGAAGGGACTCTGAAACCTGCCCTTGAAAGGAGAGTGGCTAAAGCAAATGGAAGAAATGGCAATATAAAAGAGCTGAACAGAAGATTTTAAAGAACAGCTCAAGAAGGTAAAGTTAATTATTGTAATTAAATGTGCAAAGACATAGTGTTGGAAAGCCAAAAGCCACTCAATATTTCTCAAGCTGAAAGAACTGAATAAAAAATGTAATCTTCTAATTGCAATATTGAGAAATCTATAGGCAAAATATTGAATGATGCAGAAAACATCAAAAGAAGATGGAAGGAATACACAAAGTCACTGTACCAAAAAGATTTCATCATTGTTCATCCATTTCAGGAGGTGGCATATGATCAAGAACTAATAATATTGAAGAAGTCAAAGCTTCACTGAAGTAATTGGTGAAAAAACAAGGTCCAGGAATTGATAGAACCCATTGAGATGTTTCAACAAACAGATGCTGTACTGGAGGTACTCACTTGGCTATGCCAAGAGATTTGGAAGACAGTTCCCTGGCCAACTGACTGGAAGAGATTCATATTTGTATATATTCCAAAGAAAGGTGATCCCACAAATGTGGAAATTATTGAACAATATCATTAATATCGTATGCAAGTAAAATCTTACTGCAGATAATTAAAAAATGGTTACAGTAATATATTGACAGAGAATTTCTGGAGGTGCAAGCCAGATTCAGAAGAGGACATGGAATGAAGGATATCATTGGTGATGTCAGATGGATCTTGGGTGAAAGCAAAGGATACCAGAAAGATATCTAGTTGTGTTTTATTGACTATACAAAAGCATCTGATTGTGTGGATCATAGCACATTATGGATAATATTAGGAAGAATTGGAATTCCAGAATACTTAATTGTACTCATGAGGAACTTGTACATGGACCAGGAAGTGAACAGCACAAGGGGATACTGCATGGTTTAAAATCAAGAAGGGAGTGTGTCAGAGTTGTATCCTTGTACCATACTTATTTCATCTGTATGCTGAGCAAATAATCTGAGAAGCTGGACTATATGAAGAAGCATGTAACATCAGGATTAGAAGAAGACCCATTAACGACCTGCAGTATTCTGACAAAACAATTTTGCTTGCTGAAAGTGAGGATGACTTGAAATGCTTCCTGATGAAGATTGAAGAATACAGTCTGCAGTGTGGATTACACCTCAATATAAAGAAAACAAAAATCTTCACAAATGGACCAAGAAGCAGCATCATGATAAATGCAGGAAAGATTGAAATTGTCAAAGACTTCATATTACTCGATTCTACAATCAACACCAGAGGAAACATCGGTCAAGATATAAGACATCGTATAGCATTGGGCAAATCTGTTGCAAAAGACCTCTTCGAAGTGCTGAAGAGCAAAGGCATCTCCATGAAGACTAAAGTGTGCCTGACACAAGCCATGGTATTTTTAATCACCTCATGGGTATGTGAGAGCTGGACAATGAAAAAGGAAGACTGAAAAAGAGTCGATACTTTTGAGATGTGATGTTGGCAAAGAATGCTGAAAGAATCATGGACTGCTAAGTGAACTAATAAATCTGTCCTAGAGGAAGTGCAGCCAGAATGCTCCTAGGAAGAAAGAATGGCCAAACTTTGTCTCACCTACTTTGGTTCATGTTGTAAGAAGGGACAATCCCTGGAGAAGGATATCATGCTGGTAAAGATGAGGGTCAACAAGAAACGGGAAGGCCCTCAGTGAGATGGATTTACATAGTGGCCACAATGATAAATTCAGTTATAGCAAGGATTGTGGGGCTGGCACAGGACCAGGCAGTGTTTCATTCTGCTCTACATAGGGTCACCATGAGTCAGAGATGACTCAATAGCACCTAACAACAGCAACATAATTCTTGGTTGGAATTTTTTTTTTTTTTCTTTCAGGGTTTTATATATACTATCACATTGTCTTCTTGCCTGCATGATTTCTGCCAAGAAATCAGAGCTTAGTCTTATTGTTTGCCCTTTGTAGGTAACTTTTCATCTTTCCATGCTACTTTCAGTATTCTTTTTTTGGCTTTGGTTTTGTTGAGTTTAATGATGATATCTCTTGGTGATTTTCTTATGGGGTCTATCCTGTTTGAGGTTCATTGGACTTCTCAAAAGGATATATTCTTGTCTTTCATTGTTTCAGGGAAATTCTCTTCCAACAACTCTTGACAATTTTCTCTGTGGTTTTATTTGGCTCTTCCTATTCTGGAATTCTGATTACTCATAGGCTATTCCTCTTGATGGTATCCTACATGAACCTTAGGTTTCTTTCATTTTGTTTTGATCTTTTTTCAAAAGATCCCTTTCCAAACAAGTGTTGAGGGATTTGTCTTCAATCTCATTAATTTTTTCTTCCAGTGATTCAATTCAACTGTTTGTGAAGAGCAGTTAAGTGTAAGTCAGGCTTGTATTGGCTGTTGCCTATCATTGGCCAGTTGGTACAGAAGCAAGTGGTGGTCCTTACTTACTAGGTGGGGCTGCAGTATGTGTGGGTATGGTTGGGTTGTATGGGAATGGTTTCCCTCTCCTACTCAGTTAAACAAAACCAACAATCCAAAACACAAAAAAAGTAAAAACAAGGACAAAAAATACACACTGCATAAACACACAGGATCGATCACCAAAAAAAGAAAGAAAGAAACAGAGGAAAGGCAATAAATGGCATGAAATATTTAAAGAAATACTTAAAAAATATAAAAGAACTATAAATAGAAAAAGAGTTGTGGTGGTTAAGTTTGTGTGTCAACTTGGCTGGGCCTGGCTGAGTGGCTGGGCATCTGAATGTAGTTATTCCCCATGGTGAGATTGGTAATTAACTCCATGGTAGAATCTTTTGCAGCAGCTGAGTAACTGCTTTGGGTATGTGGTCTGCTTCCCATATATAAGAAACAGCTTTGGGAATGGTCTCTAGCTTATGGCATGCTTGAACCTTGCATTTAGCCATATAATTGTCCAGCAGCCTGCCATGCTCTGCCAACCTTGGGAGACTTTCAATGGACTTGAATTAATGGTCTTCCATGTGGTTTGGTAGCATCAGGATGGTGCCTTTTTACTTGTCAACTTTGGGCTTGTCAGCCTCATCAGCCAGTAGCTGAATGGAGAAAAGCCTCTAGCTTCAATAGGCTGGGAGCAGGAGGCAGAGCTGAAGCCCAAGGTTGAGGGGCTTTCACTCAGTCCCTAAAGCCTGACACTTTGAACTCAAACTTAAAGCCTCCAAACTGTAAGAGAATAAACCTGTTTCTTCAAGCCATCCCATTTGTGGTTTATTCTTGTCAGAG
Source organism: Orycteropus afer afer (assembly GCF_000298275.1). NCBI lineage: Eukaryota > Metazoa > Chordata > Mammalia > Tubulidentata > Orycteropodidae > Orycteropus > Orycteropus afer. The sequence continues at coordinate 2,554,618 of NW_006921705.1, read as the reverse complement.
CATCCCGAGATAACCAAAACAAGACTGCAAGACTGAAAAAGGAAAAAAACAAACAAACAAAAAAACAAAAAAAAAACAGTATTTGGAGAGTAGGGTATAAGAGAAAAGATCTAGAGTAAGAGAATAATGAGGGAAAAAATGAGCAAAATGCAAAAAGAAAAACAAGGGATAGGAAGAACCACAAGAAAGAAAAAAAAAAAAAAAGGAAACAGAAAAAGAGAAGAAAAAAAAAGAAAGCCCCAAACTAGATCTTTTCCAGTTGTCAGCCTCCAGTATGTCCATGCTTCCCTTTGGCAATCAGAGCCTATTCTTAGGTCAATGGAATCTGAATGAGAATGCTGTCACTTTAAATATTCAAAATGGCCACTGCTTGTAAACACTCAAAATGGCTACACCCTGCGAACAGCCAAAGTCCACAGCTCAGTTTGTCTCCTTCTTTGCTGTTTCCCTTGTTAGTCATCAGCCACTGATATAGTTGTACATGCAATCTTTGGTGAGCAGGGGCAATTTTTAGCTTGATTCTCAGGTTCTAATATCACTTGGTTATATTTAAACTGTCCATGCCATCAGGATAGCTGACAGTCTGCAGCTCTGTTTGTCTCCGTAATCACAGTTTTCATTCAGGTTCTTCTACTAGTTGGTGTTTAATCCACTTCTGTATCCTTCCTTTTAAAGCTCAGGGCTCCAGGATTATTGTCTGTATCTGTGTCAATTGGTTTCTCTTTTCTTTGTTGAAGAGAGTCTCTGTAGCTTGTCTGCCTATTCTGATATCTTACCAGAAGTCATATTGTTTTCCTTTTTGAAGAAATATTAAGTCAAATGTTAACTAATTTTCTCATTTCAGAAACATTATGTTCAGTAAATTCAACAATAAGCAACTTGGAGCTCCCAAGCAAAGGGTATAAATGGTCTTAGAGGAAAAGAACAATTCTTTTAGGAATTTTTGGTCTTACGTCTGAGACCAAGCTTTCATAAAGCAGGAAGTTTAGTTATTTTGAAGGTAGTTTATTTAAGTTGCATGTTTGATATGATTTTACTATTATAATCAAGCTTGAGTTTGAATTCCAATTATATGAGTGTTGTTTGTCTTTCAATGTTATGAATCTCTAATTTTGCATTAATCGCTATGTACCTTATAAGAATATTGTGAAGCTCAGAACAGTTTATGTCTCTAAAATAATGGGATTCATATATCTTGGTGTCTAGCTACATAAGTCCTAGAATCAGATAACCCTGTTTGAAATATAGCTTCCACCCTTGTGACCTCAAACAATTACTGGATCTTCTAAAATCGTAGTTTCTTTATCTGTAAGGTGAGAATAATAATATACCTACCTTGTAGGCTTGTTATGAGAATTTCATATAGGACCTGAACTGGAGGTAATGTCTTTTATAGTCTGTTTGAAGTTCCTCAAAAGAGACAGATTTTTAAGTGAAATTGCAATTCTAATCTGACTATGACACAACAAAACAACCAAACACACACACACACACACACACACAAACTAAACAAGGAGCATGTGTGTTTCTATTTTATCACCCCCAGTAAGTTAATTTTGTGACTGCTGGATTTTTTTTTTTTTTTCATAGCTCCTCTGAAGCAGAGCATAATGTTCCTGTTGTAGCCAAATTTGAGGAGATTCACTGTGAATTTTATTTGCACTGTGGGGTCCAAGGTCTTATTTCTATGAAGAACAACTGATTTAGTGTTTAAGGGAAGTCTTAAAAGCTAACTCACGTAGTTGATGTGAACCCCTTTTGGGGGAATTTCTTTGTGGATAAACCTGCCTCTTCCTCAGCCACTGACTTACACTCAAGCTTTATACAAAAACCAACACAGCTCCTCTATAAACACTACTAGTACCTCATTTGTTTCCAATGCATGATGTGGATTTTTTTCGATTACCATTATTATTTTAAGTTCTAATTCTTAGGAGAATTCACATGACTTAAAACTTAAAATAATAATGATAATCACAAATATTTATTCGGCACTTACTACGTGGCAGTCACTGTGTTAAGCAGTCTATATTTATTTACTTAATAATCATAAAGAGTATCCCCATTCCACAAATGATAGGCACAGGGTAAGTGAGTTTCTAAGATCTTATAGATATTCAAACCCAGACAGTTCCACTTCAGCATCTGTGCTTCTAATAATTAAACTATAGACTATTTCAAAGTGTAGCATTCAGATAATATGTTGGGATTTTAAACTAAGAATTTATTTTATCTATGAAATCTATGAGATCTAGGTGGTTCAGTGGTTAAAGTATTTGGCTGCCAAATAAAAGGTCAGTGGTTCAAATCCACCAGCCGCTCTGTGGGAGAACGATAAGACAATCTGCCTCCATAAAGATTTACAGCCTTGGAAGCCCTATGGGACAGTTCTACTCACAGGGTCACTATGAGGCAGAGTCAACTCAATGACAATGAGTTTAGTATTTTTTCAAACTTTTACAAAATAAGAACAATTATTGTAATTGCTGTTATGGTTACTAGGGTCATCCAAGGGGAAAACACACAAAAATCATAGTAAGGTTTAGCCCTCCTCACTGTTTGTAGAGTTCTCTTCTACTTGGGCCTGTAAATTCTTCCATAAATAATTTTATATTATGTTCAATTGTGTTTTTACATTTTTAAAATACTTGTTTAGTTCTTGTTTTTTGTTTATATATATATATATATATAATTTTTTTTTTTTTCTTTTCTTTCTGTGTGACTATTTACTTCAATTTTGTTTGGAGCATATGCCCAAGAATGGTTGAATTGTACTTTAGTGAAACCAATTCAGGAGTCCAAACTGTCTCTTGGAGTGTTTCTTTAGGGCTTTTACTGCCTGATAAGTCAAAGGAGGTCAAGCACAAGTATTTCTCAGAAATCACTCATATATAAAGTTATAGACAAGGTAGAAAAACAGTTTTTGGCAGGCATTGCAGTATGAAACATTTATCTGTAGCTAAACCAGTGAAACATGTCTATATCCTGGAAGTCACTTATTTTGTTGGGAGCTTCTCCCGCAGTTTCCTATATTAGAGAAGCACAAAGGAAGCATTTTCAGTGTGAATTCATCATAGATTTCCTGGGGACAGGGACCAAGCTTACCAAGCCATGATGTTCACTCATAAAATATTTCTTCATTCATTTTCCACTCAATCAAAATTTACTTCTTAAGCCCTGAAGCCAAAGAGACAGTAGTTTGTATTTTGGTTCATCATGTACTAGCACTATTATTTTAGACAGTTTACTTAAACTCTTTAAACTTTCATAAAATAAGAATAATTATTGTAATTGTGTAAAGGTTATTAGGGTCATCCAATGGGAAAATACATGTAAATCATAGTAAGATATCCCGTAAGTCATTAAACAGGTCTCTTCACTCACTCCTTATAAAGTTCTCTTCTACTAGTACCTGTAACCTTCACCATAATAAATAATTTATAATTATTTATAAATAATTTATAATTATTTATAAATAATTTTATACCATCTGTAATTTTATTCCCTTGCATCATTTCAGTCCCCTATTGAAAATGTTTTCTTTATTTCTCTGATTTAAGTTTGGATATTTCATTCTAGCATTATAATCTTTAACAAATTTTCTCAACATAGGCCCAGCACACACACACCCTGTGATAATGGTAGCTGTGTGTCAACTTGGCTGGACCACAGTTCTGGTTTAAGCTGTTGTGATGTGGTTATTCCCATGATGGGATCAGATGATTATGTTGTGAGCAGCCAATCTGTTGAAAGGGAGTTTCCCTAGGAGTGTGGCCTGCTTCCAGTATATCTATGGATATCCTGGGAAAAAAGACATTCTTCTGTGGATCGGGATTCTGTTGTGCTGCCTACAACTGTCCGTGAGTGAACAGTCCACCATTTGGCCTGGAGATCTTGGATTTGTCATTCGTTGGCATCGAAAGCCAGTACACCGCCTGCCAACAGCAGCGTGAAATTCCTATGATAAAATTTTTCTACCTGTAATTAAGGCCTTTTTACTTTCACTAACATTTGGACTGGTGGTAAGATTAGACTAATTTTCAAGATGTAGATTGAATGGACATCAACAAACTTTTATTGTGGGTAATTTTGTTGAAATATCATTTGTTTTCATATACATATAAGAACTATTCATCAAAAGTAATGGAGGGAAGATAATTTGCTTCTTTTTATTCTCAATAGTCTATTATGTAAATAGTCATTGGTAGTCAATAGGGTGCATAGAAACATCATTTCTACATTTTTGACTGTTCCAGCAGGAGAAGAGTCAAATTGAGTAACCTGTAAAATAGATTAAATGTCATGTTTTAGTAAAATAAAACAAAACAAATAAATAAGCAACAAACAAAACCAGCAGTCCTTTGAGACTTTTGAAAGTTCAATAAGCCCTTCATATGGCAAGTGTGTATACAAAGGCTAAATGGTCAGATATTATTTTTTCCCTTTTCAACTTTCTGAATTTAATACCTTTATATTTTATTCCCATTATTAGCTTAGTAGCTGTAGTTCTTTGCTTATGTTTTAGAGGGTACTAAAGAGTACATATTTGTACCTTATTACAATTTACCTTCAAGTTATATTTTGTCATATTACATGTTGCAGTACAACCACACAACAGTGTGGTTGTTTTACCACTTGTCTTATACAGTAGTCTGTTTTACCACTTGTCTTATACATAAAAGCTGTAAACCAAAACAAACCCACTGACATTGAGTCACTTCTGACTCATAGCGACCCCGTTGGGTTTCCAAGGCAGTAAACCTTTACAGAAGTAGATTGCCTAGTCTTGCTTCCATGGAGTGGCTGGTAGGTTTGAACCACCAACCTTCTGGTTAGCAGTCAGATGCCTTAGGCACCGTGCTACCAGAGCTCCATAAATGCAGTAAGCAATTATAATTTTCCTTTGTTGAATGTATCTTCTTTCTTTGTTACATTAACTGAAATTTCCTATGTCGTTTTCCTTTGGCTAAGGGTATGAAAGTTTTCATCAAACTGAAAATCTCCTATTTAGAAAGAACAATATTTGAAGATATTTTGAGAAATGAATTATGTAGATGATTAAAAATGACCTCAATTGAATGTGGGTAAGATATCCAGAATGCGTTGTCCAAAGTGTGGACAAATAAGGAAGGTACCTTATGAACATATAAGAGGCTTTTGGGGCTATTGTAAACTATAATTGTGTGAAATAAAAAGTATGTCTAGCATTGAAAGTAGAGTTCTTGAATCTGAATGAACAAATTATATGTTTAAGAATTACTTTTAGAAAAAAGAATGCTTTTCAGAGAATCTTATAAAATTATAGAAATAAAAGCTGGAAAGCTTAAAAATAAATGGCAGACTTCCAACTAACAGAAGACAATGGTGGATGTGTGGTAAGCAAAGTCTCCTCCTTGACAAAGTATAGAAAGTAACTTCTCGACTGAACTTTTCATGCAGTGCTACATACTAGACATTACTTGACCACCAAAATACAAAACCAAACCCACAGCTATCGAGTGAATTCCGACTCATAGCAACCCTATGGGACAGAGTAGAATTGTCTTACAGGGTTTCCAATGCTGTAAATCTTTACAGAAACAGATTTCCTTATCTTTCTCCCACCAAATGCTTGGACAGTTTAAATCACCAACTTTTGTTTGGCAACCAGATGCTTTAAACACTGCACCCTGGAACACCTTTACTTGAACACAGATAGCACAAAGACAAATAGGTTGTAGGCCCACAGACTCCCATTTTATCTGTATCCCACCATGAGCCTTTAGGTGAGCAAAGCCAGACCTGGGCAACAGCTGGGGAGCCAGAGGAAGGATGTGCTTTCCTTTCAAATCTCTTTTCTGCTTTCTGCTGTGGACTGCTTGGGTGTTTTCTTCATATTTTTTGGGTGAGGTAACATTAATCTCTAGTCTGTCATTTAAAGGGTAAGACTAGTGCGATAAGGAATCAGGTACTATTTCCAGGAGTTCAATTAATCTTGTAAAACTTGCAGTGTTATAAAAATGTGTGAAAGTAAGAATCCATTGAAACATGTTGCAGAAAATTGGGAAACAATTTTGCAAGCATCTCCACTACAAATGTCCTGCAGCCAAAGGAAACTTTCAGTTACTAAAGTTTGCTTAAAGAAAAGTCTTATAATATTCGTGAAATGAATTCTTGTCATTCACACAGGATTATTTTCTTTATCATAGTTTTTTAAACTCATACTCAGAGGAATGCAGTTTTTGCCTTCTTTCCTTCCTTCCTTCCCTCCATCCTTCCTTCCTTCCTTCTTTTCTCCTATTCTGGCTTTCTCCCTCACTCCCTCCTTACCTCTTCTTCTCTTTCTTTTCTGTTTTTTTTTTTTTTTTTTTTTTTTTTTTTTTTTTTTTAACTTTAGGGATTAGGAGTCTGAGAGTGGAAATCAGGGAGGATGGATCCTAAGCATTTAATCTCTTGAGGTTTACTTTTTCCATTGGTAACACTGAGGTATTAAGTTTTGACAGAAATATACCTTGTAAAGCTAAAAAGAGAAAATGAATAAACTTTACAACTCTAAAATAATACAAATGTCAAGTACTTTGAGCAATACTATTTCATAATTCTATGAGCTGATGAGAAATTGGAAAACAATACTCATTTTTAAAAATATCATTTAAGTAAATAATTTAAAAAAAACACATCATTGTTAGCAAATTCAATACTAAATATATTAAGTATTGTACATTGCTAGTAATTTTATAATGTCAATGATGTGGTTTTACATAACTTTTTATAATTCCATTTTGCTGGAAAATTAAGTGGATTGTTTAAAGAAAAATAGAACCCATGCCTCTTCTATTTTGTAGTACTCTGTATAGTCACATTGTATTAAATCAAACTTGAAAGGAACTTGAGAGAATTGATAAGAATTTTTACTTTGCCAAAAGGCTGGAATTTTATTTTCTGTTGCCTAAAATAGTGCTGCTGCTGGTGGTTTATGGTGCTTTATATCTCCAAATTCCATTTAGCTATCGAGATTAGGAATATTTCTTTAGCTTCTCTTTCTGCCTTTTGGTAAACATAGTATTTTCCTCAAATGTTACATATTCCTTACTTAGGAATTTCATTTAGAGTAAGGGTATGAACTCGAACAAGAATGAAATCCAACCACCGGGAGAAATTAAGATAATTGAATTTTAGCTCTAAACATGCATGTGACTATTGAGACACACATAGGTACACACATAAACACACATATACACAATAAGTCATGTTTTAAAATTTTTTTATAGTTTTTTAGTTTTTGCTAACTAAACCAAATAATTCTCTTACTTTATAAATTGTTTATTTGATAAGAATTATGATAATGCCTGATAACATAGGAAAAGCTTCCTGCAGTGCATAATGGATCATGATGATATATAACAACTCAATAAGAACTAATTGTGAATCTACAGAATTAGTCATATTGTGTTAAGCATTGTGGAATATAAACATTTGTCCTTAACAATTTTATATTCTAGCTGCATATACACAAAGAAAACTATGTGAAAAGGAGATGATTCCAGTTGATATTTACAACTGTTTGGTCATTTGGAAACATCTCAATAGATTATTAGATTCTTTTCCTATTCATTTTTATGATTTAATTTAGCTAATTTAATTAAGGCCTAGATAATTTTAAATTATATACCCTTTGCTGTTGAGTCAATTCTGACTCACAGTGACCATATGGCAAAGACTAGAATTCCCCCATAAAGTTTCTAAGGCTGTAAATTTTTATAGAAGCAGACTGCTACATCTCCTTTCTGGGGAGCAACTAGTGGGTTCAGACTGCTAACTTTTCAGTTAGAAGCCCAGAGCTTAACCATTATGCTACCAGGGCTCCTTTTAAATTACATAAAATTACCAAATCCCAGTTGATCAGTACAACTCACTTTCAAACCCCGCTCTCTCAGTAAAAGCCCAGAGCTTGTTTCTGCTGGAGTCACTTCAATACACCACAATCTTCTTGAATAGGGGCTTTGTAAATACCTGAGGTCTGACTGCTATCTGAGGCATTCACTTTGGTTTATTTGAAACAGTGCACATCTTTGTTTCACTCTACTCTCTAAGTGCTGGAGACTCCATGGCACTCTTGCTCTGCACCTTTAGTGCATGAAGCTGGCTTAGCCAGTGCATTTTGTGTCTCAATAATTACCAAGCTAGGGGCTGAGATGTTAGTCTCACATTTTCAAGACACCATTCTTCAAGCTAGCTCTGGTAGCATAGTGCCTAAGGCACTTGACTGCTAACCAGAAGGCTGGAGGTTCAAACCCACCAGCCACTCCTCGGAAGGAAGATGGGGCAATCTCCTTCCATAGTGATACTGCCTCAGAAACCCTAGGAGGGGTTGCTAAGAGTCAGGTCTGACTCGAAAGCACATAACAACAACAACAACAACATTCTTCAAGATAGTCTTCTGAGCCTTCTTCCCTTGACTTCAATGTCAAACATAAGCCCCACCCCTCCCTCACAACACACCTACACACACACACTTATTGGGAGAGAAAGGTAAAGCACAGATTCACTGTAAAGCAGGCAGTGCTCTTGTTAAAAAAATTTTCTTCCAAAGAATCTCTATTCTTTCCATAAAGGCTACAGTAATGTAAGTATTTCAAGACAGTTTTTGGCTACCTCCTTGCAAGTCCAAAGGAGCTCTGGTGGCTGTAATGCCTAAGGCATTTGACTGCTAACCAGAAGGCTGGAAGTTCAAACCAACCAGCCACTCCTTGGAAGGAAGGCTGGGCAGTATAATTCCATAGTGATACAGCCTCAGAGACCCAAGGAGAGGTTGACTATGAGTCTGATCCAAATCCAAGACAGTGAGTTTTTGGTTTGCAAGTTCAAGATTTCTTTAGAATTTCTGATTTTGGTGGATACAAGGAGGGATGTTTTGTTACCTCTTGTTCTTGGATGTAAATATTTGTTGACAACAGGAAAAATGCCAGTTTTATCCAGAATCTCATTATATATGAATAAGCTAACCTTACATTTCTGGAATGAGAATTGTTATACTGTAAAAGTAGGATTATAATGCTTTCCCTGTTCCTTCTAGGATTTTCTAAGCGTTTGTATGTAGCTTTATGAGCTGGGTCAGTGTTCACTACTACAGATTGTGTGGGCTGTGATGACAATAAGCTCTAAGATTTAACAGGATTGAGCCACCTGGCCAAGAGTCATGTTGGTCAAATATTTTCTGAAGATAATTAAGAGAACACACTCTGAGTAAGAGAAGTGCGCACACCACTGACTGTTGCAAGAAGCACATCCCTTTTCTGGAGACATCCCTTTTCCCTATGATGTTACATCATATCATCGGATATCCAGTTATATTGTGGGCCTGAAGGAAAAGAAGGGGTGGCCAGTTCACCAGAACCTCCAGAGGTGTTTATTATGATGATGATGTTGGCACAGAGCTTCAAATCTTTCAACTTAAGCCAACCAACTAATTTGGCCAACAGTGGACTTACATCATTATAGATGGATGAAATGCAAGATACAGATCTGTGGCCTCATAGTCATAAAGGTTCTTCTAGGAGTCCAGCTTAGGGTGGAAACTTATACTTCATCAGTCTTTGGGGAAGGAGGTCAAGGCTCATGTGCTTACATTTAACAAAAGAAAAATATAGAGTAAAGATGCACTTTTATCAAGGTAATTCCACTAGGCTATTTTTAGGACTAGCTATTTTGTTTCTACTATTAGAATAAATAGGCTTCTTTCACTTTACCTAGATGTTATCGTAAGGAGCCCTGATGGTGTAGTGATTAAGCGCTTGGATGCTGTTTTGATTACTTTGTGCCTCTCTAACAGAAATACCACAGGCAGATGACTTTAACAAAGAGGAGTTTACTCTTACAGTTTGGGAGGATAGAAGTCCAAGTTCAAAGTGTCAGCTCTAGGGGCTGGAGGAATGTCCCTCAATCTTGGGCTTCAACTCTACATATTGGTCCTAGCCCACTGGAGCTAGAGGTATCTTTTCATGCAGGAGCTGCTGGCTGCTGTGGCTAACAAGCCCATGGTCAACAAATAATGTGACAAAGTCCCAATTTTGCCAGATGACATGGCAGGCCACTAGTTCAAGTCCAGAGACAGTCCCAGGATTGGCAGGAAAACATGGCAGGCTGCTATATAAGGATTCAATTACATGCAGGGTCCAAATTTGCCAAAAGCTATAGACCATTCCCAAAGCTTCTCCTTATACACTGGAAGCAAACCATATCCCGAAAGCAGCTACTCAGCTGCTTGAGGCAGATTCCACCATGGAGTTGATTGCCAGTGTCGTCATAGGGGATAACAACAACCAGCTACCCAGGCACTCAAAACCAGGCCCAGCCAAGTTGACCCATAACCTTAACTACCACAGATGCTAAGTGAAAAGTTGTTGAGAGAAAGATGTGACAATCTGCTTCTGTAAAGATTATAGCTTTGGAAATCCTATGGGGCAATTCTACTCTCTCCTCTAGGGAGGCTGTGAGTTACAATTGACTGGACAGCAATGGGAGATGTTATCTTTTAAGAGAAGTAGTGAGGAGCTCAGGAGCTCTGGTGGTGTAGTGCCTAAGGCATTTGACTGCTAACCAGAAAGAAGGCTGTGTAGTGATACTGCCTCAGAAACCCAACCAGGGTTCACTATGGGTTGGATCTGACTTGACAGCAGTGAGTTTTTGTTTGTTTGTTTGTCTGTTTGAGTGAAGAATATGAATTTTATAAGGAAAAAATTCCTGCTGTTGTAAAGTTGGAATTTATACCCTTATGAAATTGTAAACATAGAAGAAAAACATAAATGTGTTTTTTCACAAGGAATTTTCATTTACACATAAAGTTATTGATTCAGAACTAAACCTCCTAGCATCCTAATTCAATACAGAGATGGAAAATTCATGCTCCATTCTTTTTATATGGTTGAAGTCTGAATTTTTTGCTTTGTTCTTTTAATTAATATGTTCCAAAATAATGAAAGTTTCATTTAAGTATGAAAAAAATCAAGAGCTCTGGTAGCATAGTGCCTAAGGCACTTGACTGCTAACCAGAAAATTGGTGGTTCAAACCCACCAGCTGCTTCTGGGAAGAAAGGTTGGGCAATCTACTTCCATGGTGATACTGCTTTGGAAACCCAAGGAGGGGTTGCTATGAGTCGGGTCTGACTCGATGGCACATAACAACAACAACAACAACATGAAAAAGATCATAAATACGGGTGTGCTGCATTATGTGAATTGGCAAAATGTTCCCATTTCATCCTCTGAAGAAAAGAAAAACAGACAAAAATTGTGGAATCACTATGTAGTCAGGGTTTTCCTAAAGCTGGAAAGTAAACACATCACTGTGTCCCTTTTCTCTTAGAAGAGTACAGAAAATGTTTCAGGAACATAAATGTTCCTGGAAGCTTGAGGGTGATAGAAACTTAGTTATCAATATTCTTTTTCTTGTTCGGAAGCTACATTTTTGTTCAGATCACTGATTTCTAAAACATTAATCCTAATGAATCATGTGCAGACGTTACTTATTCTACCTCTGCTAGGCATTTCCGTGTCAATAAAACACACCGTTGAGCACAATTAGGTCTTTGGCGGAAATATAAATCTATATTCAGTCCTTTCCTCTCTTATCTTGCCTCTGCATTACCAAAGTGAATCATATTTGCAGAAGATAGTTTTATAGCATTTATAACAGATAGTCACTTGTTTTTTTGGCAGGTTGTTGGCGTCTGATCATGGTGCTTCCACGAGTACCTTGCAAACGTGCAGGAGTAGAAATTCAGCTATCATACAGTGACTCCATATAATATAATAAATTTATCCTCTTTCATTGGGTGGTGCAGACGGTTAACACACTGGACAGTTAATGGAAAGTTTGGAGACATCTTGGAAGAAAGGCATGGTAATCTACTTCTGAAAATCAGCCCTTGAAAAACTGTGGAGCCCTGTTCAACTCTGACTGACACGTGGGGTAGCCATGGGTTGGAATTGATTCACTGCTAACTTGCTTTTTACCTTTTCATCAGATTTGGTAATTTTTGTTTTCTTTGGTTCTGCACTTAATTTATATAATTTGGTTTATTCCATTCTAGTTATGAAGTGATAGATTTGGATAGATAGGGATGATACTATTTAAAGATGATACATCATCTTCTAGAGCTAGATTATAAACACAAAAAGCCTAGGGTGATATATTACCTATTTGTCCAACTCAGTTTTAGTTTCCGGCTGTTGTTTCACTTTCACATTCAAAAGTGTTGCACTTTAAATGATAAAGTATATAATCACCTTAGAATAAACCTCTCTGGGTAGAAAGTGAGGAGCTCTAGTGGTGTAGTGCCTAAGACATTTTGACTGCTAACCAGAAAGCTGGTGGTTCAAACCCACCACCAACTCCTTGGAAGGAAGACTTGGCAATCTACTTCCGTAGAGATACCACCTCAGAAACCCAAGGAGTCAGTCGCTATGAGTCAGGACCAACTTCACAGCAGTGATTTTGTTTTGTTTTTTTTTTTGGATCCAAGGTGAGAGTCAATGACTCTCTTTATTTAGGTAGGTAATATATATGAGAAAGGAATGCCACTTTGAAGAGTAACCATAGCAGTTAATTGTATTGCTTTTCTCTATACACATAACCAAATATTAGACAACATTAAACAATTTATCCATTGGCTATTTAAACAGTGTTGCATTAAATTATAATGCAGGCAATGGGCCAACTGTTTGCCAGTTATTAATCCATTTATTAATATGCATACATTTTAATAACATTTATTAACATGGATACTGTTATTAATACATGTATTAAGGTGGATAGTGGATAACACATACATGGAATTGCAAAATTGATTTGTTGTTGTTGTTATGTGCCGTCGAGTTGGCCCCGACTCATAGAGACCCCTCCTTGGGTTTCCGAGGCAGTATCACTACGGAAGTAGGATTGCCCAACCTTCCTTCCGAGGAGTGGCTGGTGGGTTTGAACCGCCAGCCGTCTGGTTAGCAGGCAAGTGTCTTAGCCACTGTGCTACCAGAGCTCCTTACATAATCGCAAACATATGATCTCCTCAGTTATTAGAGGGTGAACACAGGAGGGTGGCAAGAGATTTTTCTGGTAATCTTCTATTCAAATTGCTTTCTCAATCATGTCTGCTTCTTTTGTAAAGATTTATTAATAATGCTGTGCATCAAGATGCACATTGCATCTGATCAACCATATAGGAAAGATCCTTTGGGAATAGATTGTGATATCCTGCACCTGCTTGACCACAGAGAAAACAGTATTTCCTTTAGCCTATATGGTTAGGTCAGCATCAGAATTAGAGGAACTGCTATTAGAAAAAGCAACTTTAAAATTCAACATGGATTCTAGACTCTAATCAAAACTTTAAAATGCACTCAAGGCTCTATTTACATATATCATGTGTTTCTGATTTTAGACACTCATACAATACTTCTGTGTGGCAAATGCTTTTCCCACTGTCATAACTGGCTTAATGTATATTTTCTGACTTAAATTTGATTGAAAGGCTTTGGAAGAAAAGTGTTATCTTAATCTTGGGCTACTGGAGAAGTCTTCATAAAGCATGAAGCATCTTCCCAGGCTTTAAAAGATCATTAAGAATTGCTTGAGAAATAATACAGCAGGAACAAAGGTTGGAGGTGAAAAACACAATTATGAAAAGTACATGTGGAAAGATATGGTTGGACCAGGCAAGGGCATAAATTACATACAAATGTTGGACCCTATTCCATAGACATTGACACCATTAGACTTTCTGAGCAATGGAAGTGATATTGATATATTGTTATTTCAAGATTAATAGGAGAATGGTGATGGTTACAAGACAATTAATATCACTGAATTGTACATATGAAACATATTGAAATGACAAATGTTTTAGTACATATATATTTTAGCACAATAAAAAATTATGGGAAACTGACATATAGGATCAAATTGCCTGGAGGAAGGGGATGCAAGATATGAAGGGACAAGATAACGGATATTTTTAAAAGGTTTATACAGTAAAGCCTACAAAAAGTGGAACCTGTTTAAGGCAGAAACCTGTCAGAGAAAGAAAATAGAAATATTTTACACTAATAGAGAGAGAAAGAAAAGTGGTAAGATTGTACTGTTTCCAATATGGAAAACTTGGGAGACCCAGAAAATCAAGGTAGTCCTGTTGAGTTCCAGCTCTTGCAGGTTTCAGTGTATAAAAGAGTTTGAATTTTGAATTATTCATTCTAATATTATCCTTCTTGTATATTCATGCTAATATTCTCAACTTAATTTATTTTTTGCCAGATGCTTCAATTATAAAACAAGTTTGCAGTTACTTGAATGGCTGATTGTTTATATTTCAATCATGTTTTTATGTCAATTAAAAATTTAGTTTATTTCAGATTTGATAAGAGAATATCCTTAGAAAGTGTTAATCTGTTAGATAAAGAACTGTGATAATAAGGCTATGGATTCTTTCAAAGGCTTACCCTCTTCAGATATTTCAATAGAACCAATTGATGACAACCTTGCTACTGAAAGCTACCAGAAATAAAGACATGTTGTAACAGGAAAAAAAAAAAAGACAAAAAACTCACTGCTGTTGAGTCGATTCCAACTCATGGCAACCCTATAGGACAGAATAGAATTGCCCTATGTGGTTTCCAAGGCTGTAATTATTTACTACAGCAGATTGCCACATGTGCTCACCAGGGACTGGTGAGCTCAAACCACTGGCTTTCTGATTGGCAGCCAAGCACATAACCAGTGTGCCACCAGGGCTCCTTATACTCAATGTAAGAAGGCTTTAAAACATTGTGAATTATATTTTCTAGGTATGTATGCATCATTGTTGACAATAAACTGCTTTTGTGCTGGTTCTCTGACTTATTTTTGCCAAATGTTATATTCTTAAATAGTAGATTTTTCTTCTCTTTCCTTTAAGTGCCCTTACTTGTTCAAAAAATAGCAAACAGGGTCAATATTTACACTTCAAACACAAGCTTAGTTTTTCCACTAAAAATATTTCTGCCTGTCATTGATTGTATTTCCAGATTTGTCTAACCTCACCATTATTTAAAAAAGAAAAAAAAAAATTGTTATTTAATTCCAGTGCAAGTTCAACAGTACTTTCATATCGCAAGTAATCCCAAGAGCAACATGATTGTGGGAACCAGAAACATGAACTACATAAGTGTACATATCTCAAGGACTTAAAAAATGTAAGTACTAAAAGTTAGCACTAAGATAAGCTGTCTTTTCAGAGACAACATTGTATTGGGAGAGTGCAAATGAACAACAATATAGCCATATTTGTGGTTCTATTTTTAGGTGCCATTGAGTTGGTTCTAAGTGAGTGTCCCCATGTGCAACAGATCAAAACACTGCCCGGTCCTACATCATCTTCACAATCATTGCAATGTTTGAGCCCATTGGTGAAGTCACTGTATCAGTCCATCTCATTGAAGATCTCTCTCATTTTTGTTGACTCTGCTTTACCAAGCAAGACTGACATAAAGATATCTGCCATATTTTAGTAGGAAGTTATATCATTTCAGGAGGTTTGGTGCCATGGTTTGATGGAATTTTTTTTTACCATCAGCATCTACAACATCTTACTTATTTTTTAACTATGGTGGTTTTTGCATTTTTTCATCATTTTGGACCAAAACACAGAGCAACAAAAGATTCTGAAAAGCAACTGTAGTCACACTGGTATTTCCCCCATTACTTAGAACTCATCTGTATTACCACTCACCCCCCAAAATGGAATCTAATCATCCTTAAAGGGCAAAGAGATTGAATCAGTGAGATCTCTTTCCTATCTACCATCCTCCAATCACCCTGATGTTCTCCTTTTCCTTCCATGTCCAGCCTTTCCTATTAGTAAGGTATCTCGTTTGTGTATGAAAATTGGAATCATAAAAATGTTGTTGTTATGTGTCGTTGAATTAGACCCGACTCATAGTGACCCCTCCTTGAGTTTCCAAAGCAGTATCACTACGGAAATAGAGTGCCCCATCAAATAGTTTTGTATAAATCAGGGATACCATGATTATGTGTATATTTTTAGTTTACTCAATGTAGTAAATACTGTGTACCTATCACGTCCTGATCTTTGCTCACTACAGGAAAAGATGAAAAATAGACAAGCTGGATCCTCAGGAAGGTTACTAACAGTGAGAGGTGATAATTACACAAGTAACAATAGTAACTAATAGGGTAAACTAATCACCCCACAGAAAGTACAGGTTCTTTTAGTTTTGAAGTGTTAAGGGCTAGGAAAGACTTCTTAGACAATGGTTTTAGGGTTCAGTGAGCACTGCCAAAAGAAAGCTTTAAGAACTTTTGAGAAATGTAAATAGAATATCTGATTTCTTCCCTGACCTTAGATGTCCATACTGTCAGGAGGCTTCTCCTATCTAATGGGGACCCAAGACAAACTGTATCTTATGTTCTCTCTTAAGGGTAACTGAAGCAGAAGAAAAATGTGGAAAGCATCTAGTCAGCCATTTGTGATCATAGGAGCCCCTTTACCTAATTCATTAAATCCAGCCTATTTGCTTAGTGAGACCATTAAAAAATATCCTTTCACCATTATCTCACACCCTAAATTCCCATCTCCATACATATTCCCCAGGTTTCTGTATGCAGAAATTAGAATAATAATCAGTTCTATTGACCTAGACTATAACTCCACTTGTATCTTACCCTTGTGGGCCTGCTGGGACTTGACACTAGCTATAGGCTTAGAAGCAAAGAGGAATGGTGGGGTTAGGTTCTAAGGATAGCCAACAGTGCCTTGAAAAGAAACTACTTTAGGGGAGTGCCTTACAGATTCTTCAGGTTAAGTAGGGTTAGCACCCTCACTTAGGAATGGAAAGACTACATTTACTGGCAAAGAATACTCAGCTGAATTTAGAGATTTGATGTCCCATCTTCATTACTATCTCCATCTCTGTTCCCTTTCCAATATTCATGGTTCCATTTCCTCCCAAGCAATGCCCTCATTATAACAGAAGAAATCATATAAGTTTGGGAATTGAATTTTCCTTGTAATTCAGAGACTCATAACAGGAAACTCTGGATCTCGTTTTCAGAAATGCCAGCCCTATGGTAAAGGAGCTAAGGGCTTCTTTCAGAGCAGGCATAAACATATTCAGGTCATTTATGAGAAGCTTGATCTGGCAATTTGAAGTTCATCTCTTTCTTTACTTTATCTCCTTTGCCCCATATACTCAGGAGCAACTGGTCCATCTCATTATAATCCTCAGTTTGACTTAAATATTTATAGTTACTAAATACATGGTCACATAGAACTTTGCCTTTTTTAGGTATTTAAGTAGCAATATCTAGTAATAACAATTTGCTTATCTTTATTGCCACATCACATTGTTGTTGTTGTTTTTGTTATATGCCGTTGAGTCGGACCCAACTCATAGCGACCCCTCCTTGGGTTTCCGAGGCAGTATCACTACGGAAGTAGATTGCCCAACCTTCCAAGTTCACTGAATAGAAAACAGTTACAAACATGACAGATATTAATCCAATTATTATGGTCAGTTTTATGTGTCACCTTGACTAATCTATAGCCTATTTTGTTGATGTGATTAAATTCTGCAATTGATTTGTTTCAAATAAGGATGATTATCCTAGGTGATCTGGTTCAGCTTGAGCATAAGAGTTCCAGCTATTCCTTGCTGACAGCTTGTCCTACAGATTTCAGACATGTAGCCACTTTTCTCAACTGCATAAGCCAGTTGATATATATATACATCATATATATATATATATGTATATATATATATATATATATATGTATATATATATATATATATATATATGCCGTTTTTCCAGTGGTAAAGATAGCAATGTAGTCTATAATGTGTGATGATATTAAATGATCTAACAAGTATTTTTTGAGTACTAGAGTAAAAAGAGTAAAAATGAAACAGAAACCAAAATTGAAGAAATAATGACTGAGTTTTATTTTTAAATTTGATGAAAAAAATGTACAGTTCCAAAATAATCAGCTAAACAAAAGAAAATCAAGATAAATTAAAAAATTAAATCAACTAGTCACTTTACATTATAGAAAAACTTCTAATAGCCATATTATTCTAGGCTAAAAGACTTAGTAACTGATCATAATGACGTTCCTAAAATAGTTTTAGAGTATCTTCACTGAATTTAATATGGTAGATGAATGAATATCTATTTTATTCAAATAACTATTTAATTAGGAAGAGCTGTCCAGGGAGTGTCTATATACACTTTTCCAATTCTTGGCCTAATAATTCTCTCTTGAGTGATATTGAAGTTGAGGCAAGGAAGTGTTTATTTCAAATAATGAACTCAGATCTCATGATATATATCAATCACATTTCTAAATATATGCATTTAAAGCAAATGGATTTTATTTCAGGCTTTATTTACTGAACTGATACTTTTTCTATCCACTCACATTGTTCTATATGTAAATACTGAAGTGAATTAACTACTGGTAATTCATTTTTTTTCATTGTGAGGAAAATACACTTAGAATCATATTTTTTGAAGTTGGAAGGGGCTTTAACATCATTTGAGACAATTCTCTATCTAGGGTACAATGGATGGCATTCATATATGTCATAATGATAGCGTAATGGGATTTGGAGTTCTCAACATTCAAATAAACACTCAGTTTATTAGAAAGCATCTATTACTAAAGGGAAAACTGCTTAAGGTTTTCATGTGAATAAAAATATCCTTAGAGTATAAATATACATTGGGAAAGAATTTCTTTTTAAAACTCAATGAAATGCTGATATGCTGATTTTTCTCTTTCATGGGCTACGATTAGTTGCTATTATTTAAAGAATATTACTTTTCATGATTTTCAGTAAGAATTTAAGTTTGAATAAAAATTCTGGGGATTATCAATCACCTCAAAGTTGATTCACATTAATGGTCTGTGGTTGATAGAAAATATAATGAAAAACTAAAAAAACCCAAACTCACTGCCATTAAGTCATTTTCAATTCATAGTTACCCCGACTGGGTTTCTGAGGCTGTAAATATTTACTGATGTAGATCTCCCCATCCTCCTTCCATGGAGTGACTGATGGCTTGAACTGCTGACCTTCAAGTTAGCATTCAAATGCCTTATCCACTATGCCACCAGCATATTTAATTACTATTGTTTGTAAAAAAAATAGTTTATGAGGGAAAAGGCCAATATGGCCAAATGTATATGTAAAAGAAATATAGACTTAATATGTACTATACATAAATAGGAGCTCTGGTAGCATAGTGGCTAAGGCACTTGACTGTTAACCAGAAGGCTGGTGGTTCAAACCCACCAGCCACTCCTCGGAAGGAAGATAGGGCAATCTACTTCCGTAGTGATGTTGTTGTTGTTGTTGCTGTTATGTGCCGTCGAGTCAAACCCAACTCATAGAGACCCCTCCTTGGGTTTCCGAGGCAGTAAGTATCGCTACGGAAGTAGTATTGCCCAACCTTCCTTCTGAGGAGTGGCTGGTGGGTTTGAACTGCCAGCCGTCTGGTTAGCAGGCAAGTGTCTTAGCCACTATGCTACCAGAGCTCCTGCCTTGGAAACCCAAGGAGGGGTCGCTATGAGCCAGGTCTGACTCAACAGCACATAACAACAACAACATACATAAATAGCATGACTTTTTAATAAAAATATGCTACATGAATTTATGCTAAAGCTAAGTCACCAGGAGCCATTGCTCACTGCCAGCTAGAAGTGGGATTATGTCCAAAAATAACAGAAAGACTTTTTGGCATGATTTGATGCACCCTAATCCCACTGAGGGAAGCCCTTTAGAATTAAATGGAAATAATCAATTTGTTTTCCTCTCATTACTGGAGCAGAGAAAATATTTTTTTCTGACATATATATCCAAAGATAACATTCAGCTCCACGAAAACAAAAGTCTTAAGTATGTTGTATAAATTGGTGGATATGTAGCAAATTTGTGCAGTAACCACTAAACCCAAAGTTGAAGAAATTCAAGCTTTTTACTAACTTCTGCTGTCTGAAATTGATCAAACATGCAATCAAGATGCACTGATAATTATTGGTATTGGAATGCAAAAGTTGGAAATAAAGAAGAAAGATAGGGAGTTGGAAAATAATTACCTTAGTGATAGAAATGATGCTGGAGATCACATGTAGAATTTTTGCAAGACCAATGACTTATTCATTGTGAATACCTTTTACAACAACATAAATGGCAACTATACTCATGGATCGCACCAGATGGAATACACCAGAATCAAATCTGTACATCTGTGGAAAGAGACAATGGAGGAGCTCAATATCATTAGTCAGAACATGGCCAGGGGCTGACTGTGGTACAGACCATTAATTGCTCATATGCAAGTTCAAGTTGAAGCTGAAGAGAGTGGTGTAGTGAATAAGGCACTTGATTGTTAACCAGAAGGTCAGCAGTTCAAACCCATCAGCTACTCCAAAGAAGGAAGATGGGGCAATCTACTCCCGTAAGGATTTACAGCCTCGGAAACCCAATAGAGATGGCTATGAGTTGGAAACAACTCAATGACAGTGAGAGTTTGGTTTTTGTTTTATTTTGTTTGGTCTAGAGCCAAAATACAATCTTGAGTATATCCCACCTGAATTTAGAGACCATTTCAAGAATAGAGTTGATGAAAGAAAACCAGTGACTGAACACTAGATGAGTTGTGGGATAACATCAAGGCCATCATACATGAAGAAAGCAAAAAGTTGATTAAAAGACAAGGAAGAAAGAGAAGACCAAAATAGATTTCAGAAGAGACTCTGAAACTTACTCTTGAATATAGAGTAACTACAGTGAATGGAAGAAATAATGAAGTAAAAGAGTTGTATTATAATGAAACACTGTATTATAATGAAAGACCTGGAGTTAGAAAACCAAAAGGGAAGAACAAGCTCAGAAGTTTTGACACTGAATAAATGCAAGAAAAATTCAAACCTCAAGTTGCAATATTGAAGGATTCTATGGACTAGAATTGACCATTTTAAATCAAATAATCATATGGTCTACTGTGCCAAGAATGACTAATTGAAGATGAATGGCATTATATTCATCATCAAAAAGAATATTTTGAGATTTATTCTGAAACACAATGCTGTCAGTGATAATATCAATATGCCTATAATGAAGATCAGTTGATATTACTATTATTCAAATATATGCACAAATCACTAAAGAAAAAGAGGTAGCAACTGAAGATTCTTTTTACCACATTCTCTGAAACTGACCAAAGATGCAACCATAGTATATTGATAATTACTGGTGATTGGAATGAAAAAGTTGGAAACAAGAATCATTGGTAGCTGGAAAATATGGCCTTGGTGATAGGACTGATGCTGGAAAAGACATGATAGAATTTTGCAAGTACAATGACTTATTCATTGCAAATACCTTTTTTTCAACAACATAAATATCAGCTATACACGTGGACCTCAGCAAGTGGAATACACAGGAGTCAAATAGACTACATCTATGGAAGGAGGCAATGGAGAAGCTTGATATCATCAGCCAAACAAGGCTGGGAGCTGACTGTGGACTTAAACCATTAATTGCTCATATGCAATATCAAGTTGAATCTGAAGAAAAATAAAATAAGTCCACAAGAGCCAAAATATGTCCTTGATTATATCCTTCCTGAATTTATAGACTACCTAAAGAATACATTTGACACATTGAACACCAGTGACTGAAGACCAGAAGAGTTGTGGGATGCCATCAAGAGCATCATATATGAGGAAATCAAAATGTCATTAAAAAGACAGGAAAGAAAGGAAAGACCTAATTGGATGTCAGAAGAGACTCTGAAAATTGCTGAATGGAGAGCAGCTAATGCAAATGGAAGACATGAAATAAAAAAGCTGAACAGAAAATTTAAAAGGGCAGCTTAAGAAGACAAAGTATTAATAATGAAACATTCAAAGATCCGGAGGTAGAAAACCAAAACAGAAGAACACATTCATCATTTCTCAAGCTGAAAGAGCTGAAGAAAAAATTCAAGCCTCGAGTTGCAGTATTGAAGGATTCTATGGGCAAAATGTTGAATTATGCAGAGAACATCAAAAGAAGATGGGTGGAATACACAGAGTCACCATACCAAAAAGAATTGGCCAACCTTCAACTATTTCTGGAGGTATCATATGATCAAGAACCAATGGTACTGAAGGAAGAAGTCCAAGCTGCACTGAAGGCCTTAGCAAAAAACAAGGCCCCAAGAGTTGACTGAATACCCATTGAGATGTTTCAACAAAAAGATGCAGCATGGGGGTGCTTAGTCATTTATGCCAAGAAAATTGGAAGTCAGCTACTTGACCAACTGACTGGAAGAGATCTGTTTGTGCCCATTGCAAAGAAAGGTGATCTAACAGAATGTGGAAATTATCAAACAATATCATTAATATCACACACAAGTCAGATTTTGCTGACAATAATTCAAAAATGATTGCAGCAATGTATAGACAGGGAACTTCCAGAAATTCAAACTGGATTCATAAGATGACGTGGGATGAGGGATATCATTGATGATGTCAGATGTTTACCTGTATTTTATTGCCTATTGTCTATTTGTGTAGATCATAACAGATTATGTATATTGCAAATGATTTCAGAACACTTAATTGTACTCATGAGTAATCTGTACATAGACCAAGAGTCATTCAAAGAGAATTTGGGGATACTGCATAGTCTGAAATCAGGAAAGTGTGTGTCATATCTCTATCCTTTCACCATACTTATTCAACTGAATGCTGAGCAAATAACCTGAGAAACTGGACTGTGTAAAGAAGAATACGGCATCAGGATTGGAGGAAGAATCATCAACAACCTGCAATATGCAAATGACACAACCTTGCTTGCTGAAAGTGAAAATGACTTGAAGTACTTACTGGTAAAGATCAAAGACTGCAGTCTTCAGTATTGATTAAACCTCAACATAAAGAAAACAAAAATCCTCACACTTGGACCATTAAGCAGCATCACAATAAATGGAGAAAATACTGAAATTGTGAGGGATTTCATTTTACTTGGATCCACAATCAACACCCATGGAAGGCACAGTCAAGAAATCAAACACTGCATTGCACAGGGAAAATCTGCTATGAAAGACCTCTTTAAAGTCTTAAGGAGCAAAGATGTCACTTTGAAGACTGAGGTGCACCTGACCCAAGCCATGATATTTTCAATTTCCTCATGTGCAAGTGAAAGCTGGACAATGAATAAGGAAGATCAGAAAAGAGGTGATGGCTTTGAATTGTGGTGTTGGTAAAGAATACTGAAAATACCTTAGATGGCCAGAAAAATGAAAAAAAAATATATATATATCCTGGAAGAAGTGCAGCTGGGATCCTTCTTAGAAGTGAGAATGGCCAGACTCTGTCACACCAACTTTGGTAAAGTTGTCAGAAGGGACCATTTCCTGGAGAAGAATATCATGTTTGGTGAAGTAGAGGGTCAGTGAGAAAGGAAAAGATCCTCAAAAATGTGGATTTTCAGAGTGGCTGCAGTGATGGGCTGAAGCATAGCAACACTTGTGAGGGTAGCCTAGTACTAAGCAGTGTTTCATTTTGTTGTACGTAGGGTTGCTATGAGTTGGAGCCAACTTGATGGCACCTAACAACAATGACAACATGGGCAAAATATTGAACAATGCAGAAAGCATCAAAAGAAGATGCAGAGTCACTATATCAAAAATAATTGATTGATGTACAGATGAGGTTGCACAACTTCAAGAGCTTATCATATTGAAGCGAGAAGTCCAAGCTTCATTGAATGCATTTGCCAAACACAAGGCTTCAGGAATTGATGGAGCACTAATTGAGATGTTTCAACAAACAAATGCAATACT
Source organism: Orycteropus afer afer (assembly GCF_000298275.1). Classification (NCBI taxonomy): domain Eukaryota; kingdom Metazoa; phylum Chordata; class Mammalia; order Tubulidentata; family Orycteropodidae; genus Orycteropus; species Orycteropus afer. The sequence continues at coordinate 2,530,758 of NW_006921705.1, read as the reverse complement.
GTAAGTGCTCCCTTGTTTATGCCAAGAAATTCCGAAGACAGCTATATAGCCAGCTGACTGGAAGAGAACCACATTTCTGCACATTCCAAAGAAAGAATGTGGAAATTACCAAACAATATCTTTAATATCACATGCAAGTGAAATTTTGCTGAAATAATTCAAAAACAGTTTTATCAGTACATAGACTGGGAAATGCCAAGCTAGTTTCAGAAAGTCAAGCTACTTTCAGAAGAGGACATAGAACCAGGTCCATCATTGATAATATCATGTGGATCTTGGCTGAACGCTGAGAACCAGAAAGATGTTTACTTGTGACTATTGACTATACAAAAGCATTAAACTGTGCAATCATAATAAATTATGGATAACATTGCAAAGAATGGTAATTCTAGAACACTTAATTATGCTTATGCAGAACCTGTACATAGATCAAGAGAAGGAGATATTACATGTTTTAAAATCAAGAAAGATGAGTATCATAATTCTATCATTTCACTATACTTACTCAAGGTTTATGCTGAGCAAATAATCTGAGAAGCTGTATTATATGAAGAAGAATGTGGCATCAGAGTTGGAGGAAGGATCTTTAAAAACCTATGACAGGCAGATGATACCACTTTGCTTGTTGAAAGTGAAGAGCACTTGATGCACTTACTGATAAAGAGCAAAGATTACAGTATTCAGTATGGATTGCACTTCAACATAAAGAAAACAAAAATCCTCACAACTGGACCAATAAGAAACATCATAATAAACAAAGAAAAGTCAAGGATTTCATTTATTTGGGTGCACAATCAATGCCCACAGAAGCAGCAGTCAAGAAATCAAACCATGGATTCCACTAGGCAAATCTGCTGCAAAGGACCTTTTTAAAGTGATGAAGAGTAAAAATACTACTTTGAAGACTAAGGTGCACCTGACCCATGCTATGACATTTTCAATAGCCTCAAATGCGTATGAGAGCTGAGCAATGAATAAGGAAGACTGAAGAAGAATTTATTCATTTCATTATAGTGTTGGTGAAGAATATTGAATATATCATGGGCTGCCAGAAGAATGAACACATCTGAAGTAGAACAGCCAGAATGTTCCTTAGAAGCAAAGATGACAAAACTTGGTCCCTTATACTTTGCTGATTTTATGAGGAGGGACTGACTATTCCTTGTTGAAGGACATCATTCTTGGTGAAGTAGATGGTCAGTGAAAAAGAGGAAGACCCTCAATGAGATGGATTGATACAGTGACTTTAACAGCGTGCCCAAACATGGCAATAATTGTAAGGCTAACACAGTATTGAGCAGTGTTTCATTCCATCGTACATAGGTTCACTATGAGTGGAAACTGACTCAATGGCGCCTAATAACAACAAGATATATGAATTTATGCTAAAGATAAGCCCCTAGGAGCCATTGAGTACTGCCAGGTGGAAGTGGGATTATGTCAAAAAAATAACCGAAAGGTCTTTTTGGCATAATTTGCTGCTCACTAAACCCACTGAGGGAAGTCCTTCCAGGGTTATATGGAAAAATAAATTTTTTTTCCTCTCATTACTGGAGGAGAGAAAATATTTTTATGTCCTATATCTCCAAGGATGACACTCAGCTCCACAAAAATAAAGACCCTTAGGTATGCTGTGTAAATTGGTCAGTACATAACAAACACATTCTTTTTTTATAAAGCTGAAATCAAGCAGTAGGATATTTCCTGATATGTTTGTCTATGCTTCAGTTCAGGTATTTAAAAAGATCCTGCAACAGTTTCATTTTCAATTTTATCATGATAGCTGGTTATGAAGTAATCTTTTCTCCTTCCAGGAATTTGTCTCTAATACTGACATCAACACATAGATCTTATGGAATATATAGCAAGCAGAATTCTGAGAAAGCCCCCAAGATTTTTCTACACCTTTCCTCTCATGTATGCATTCTCCATAATCTCTAGGACTTTGAATTTGATGGATTTTACTCTTGTGATTTGGTTGTGTTATATGACATAGTTTAATTTAAGAATGGAAGGTCTTCTCAGTGAGCCTAACCTATCATTTGAGCCCTACATGAAAGAATTTTCTCTGCCTGGTAGCTAAAAAGGAAGTCAGAAAGACTCAAGCATGAGAAGGAGTCAATTTGTTGTTGCTGATGAGCTTGAAGATGGAATAATCTACTTGGAAAGGTTCACATGGAACAGATCTGAAAATGATCTCAGGGAGCTGAGAGAGACCCCTAGCTTATAGCCAGCACAAACCTTGGGAATTCAATCCCCAAACCATAAGGAACTAGATTCTGCCAACAACTGGAATGAGCTTCAAGTATATTTTTTCCCCCAAAGTATAGAACTTAACCTTCTGATAACCTAAGCAGAAAATCTAGCCACACACCATGCCACACTTTCTGACCTGAAACAGTGATAATAAATTTGTATTGTTTTAGGTTGCTAAGTATGTGATAATTTGTTATGCAGCAAAAGGAACTTAACACAGGGTGTGTCAGCAAATTTTTCATGCCATAAGAATAAAATTGTTATTTAAGTCAGTCAATTCATCATGGATATTGTCTTTTTGGACAAGAAGAATATAGGAGTACAAGAAAGGGAAATCAAAGGCATCCATATTGGTAAGGAAGAAGTCAAACTATCCCTATTTGCTGATGATATGATCCTATACCTAGAAAACCCAA
>NW_006921705.1:2506343-2525366 GCF_000298275.1 Orycteropus afer afer | reverse complement strand
GTGATACTGCCTCGGAAACCCAAGGAGGGGTCGCTATGAGTTGGGGCCGACTCGATGGCAAACAACAACAACAACAACAACAACAACAACAACAACATAGGCATTTACTGCCTCTTTCCTCCCTCTAAATCTGATTTCCCAGGCACTGTTCAACTTGTACCTCTCTTTCCATCTTTCTTCTGTGTCTCTTGTACTACCCTGTTGCTACAGTAATGCATAGAAAGTTGAGTCAACCACAGTTCCACTTGAGTTCATATAACAGTGCTAAAATTTTAGGCAGAGCTCCTGTCTATTCCTTTTAGATGAATGACAAGAGAGGTGGATTATAATATTTCCTTAGAGAGAGATTATTTATTTATTTATTTGAAACTCTAGTGCTGAATCAAGGGACTTGGTTTCTAGCATTGATTTTGCCAATAACCAGGTGATTTTGGGAAGCGATTTATAATTTCTGGGTCCTCACATCCTAAATTTTTATTAGGTTCTGACTCTATCATCTATTGGTGAAAATAAAAATGGTCTCTTTCTAGCTATAATAACTTCAATGTTTTCATAGCTTGGAGTCTCCAGGTGACAGAGTCTAAGACAGAGATTAGCATAACTCTAGAAGAGTCATTTAAGAACTAAGGTAAAAAATGTGAAAATCAAACTTTCCTTTGATGTGACTCTTGATTGAGCTGGTCTTTGACAGCAGAGTTTATAACTATTTTAAATGTTCTACCTTAATTGGAAAGCACTAAGTTCTCATTATTATTTCATATTCTTTCATTCCAGGGCATATAAATGACTTTCTTGCTCTTCACATTTATTGGGTCCATGTAGGAGGGAGTACATGAAATAAAATTAATATTTAAACAAAAAGTTTAAAGAGGCAAAACCAAGAGTACATTATAATAGATCCATGCAAACTACTCATAGGAATTTCGAGAATAGTTTATAGTATACATCATCTCTTGGGAATATATGGAGGAGTGTAAGAAGCAGTACAAAATGAATTCTTTGAACTTTTAATTAGGTGTCTTAACTATGGAATCTGTAAATAATTAATGCAAATGCAAGCATTTATATAAACATGGGCACTTTTCTTAATTCGGAATCAGCCAGAAAGCCATTATTGAAGAAATACAAAATGAAACAAAGGGACTTGGAGAGAAATAGAAAACTATAGATATTTGGAGAAAAGCCATGGACAAAAACAAAGAAAGAAAGAAAAAGAGAATCAAGAATGAAACTATGCAGATAATAAGAAAGTAGACTTAGTCCGTACATTTTCATTTTCTCACCCTCTTTTCTTGTTTACTAGAAACCTGGCCTTTTTATCCTGCTATTGAATTCGCTGGGATTTCTCCCTCACTTAAATAGCTTTCCTCTCTGATTTGAGCTCCTATCTTTACATTGCAAGAAGAAACAAAAAAGAGCAATTTTTATCCCCTTCAAAACGTTATTTAAAAATCATGTGAATTATTGTGTAGATTAAAAAAAAAAAAAAGGGAAGGAATAAAAGTGGTAGATGAAATAAAATACTAACACAAAGACAACACTTTTGATTACCTTTGATGTCTTTTAATCAGAAAACCTGATGTCACTTGTCTACTTGTAAACAGAATATTGTGAGAATGGCTGATTGAGTTTGAGTTATCCTTCTGCTTATCTTTAGGCCCATTTTACCACAGGTATTAAATGAGGCAGTATTTATAGGGACCAAACAGCTCTTATATTTCACATTTATTCTCTAAAATAATTCATTTTTTCTCAAAAATAATTTAGTCTCTAAAATAATTCATTTTAACTTTCTCCAAAATAACTGCATGCCTACATTAATTGTGAATGTGATCATAGACAAAAAGTGCTGTAATTGATTCTAGACAAAGTCAAAGAGGATACTAAAGCACATTTGTAGATATGTCTTTTTGTTTTTCTACATTCACTTTATTTTTATAATGCATCTGCAAGGGGAATGTAAGTATATTCCTGGGGTCTCTGGAATTGTTTTTTCAATCCCTACCACAAGAACAATTGTAATTGAACTCTGTTCATGTTCCAGACAAAGTTGAGTGAACAAAACAAACACGATTCCTCCTCCCAACATGCTTACATTTTCTTAGATGGAGATGAAAATTGAATAAGCTGTAAGTTACTATGGATGTAGATCACCCAGTCTTTGTTCCACTCAGTGGTTGGTGGATTTGAACTGCCAGCCTTCCATTTAGTAGTCAAATGCCTTAGGCACTATGCTACCAGATCTCCTATAAGTATTAAGGCTAAAATAAATTGTGATTTTGAGTTCATAAGACCAAAAAAGCCCACTGCCATCGAGTGGATGCCAACTCATTGCGATCTGCATAGGGTTCCCAAGGCTGTAAATCTTTACAGAAGCTGATTACCTCCTCTTTCTTCCAAGGTGAGGCTGGCGGGTTCAAACTACCAACCTATTGGTTAGCAGCTGAATGTTTTAACCAATGTATCACCAGATCAAGATGCTTTATTTCAGAATGATAAGGAGAAGGGTCTGATCCCTCTAGAAAGGGTAATGAGAGATCATTCTCAGAGGAGCTGATATTTGAGATAAGACATGCCAAAATCATTTTGATTCCTTTGGAATCCAGATTTCTGGGTTCATGGAATTAGGCTGAATCATCCAGGCCATCAGCCCCTAGAAGTCCTTTTGAAATGTATAGAAACTGGTTCCCTGCAGTCACCTTCAAATCAAACAGTAGCTTAGTAAGCAGAGAGTGCTTTACCTTAAGCACTGGGTTCTTTTCAGAAAATGAAAGTCTTTGGAAAGCAGGAACTTTACAGTATGGCTAGAGACTGAGTATGTATGTGTATTTTGGAATGTATGTATGGCTTGTCTTTGGTGATTCTGTTTCTGTAACCAACAAACCCTGAAATCCTGCTCATACTTAGATGTTATCTTCTGAGAAAATGACATAACAGTAACCTACATAACCCTCTTTCACTGTCCCCTGTTCCCAGCACAGCACCTTCTTGATACTAGGGTTGATGCTGCCTGATTTGAATCTTGTCTACTCACAACAAATTTATTCTGTTACACTAATTTTTGGTGTTTCTCTAAGTAGTTAGGTTTTTGACAAACCTAATGGATTAAAAAGTGGTCACATGAAAATCTGCAGTGAGCGTTTAAGTCAGAGAAAAAGGAGTGCAAAGAACTGAGCTGAAAGGTGGTTTACATTTTCTGAAGGAAAAGAGGTTGGTGTCTTAGTTACCTAATACTGATATAACAGAAATATGCCAAATTGGTGACATATTGGTCCTTGTCTCTTTGAGTTTCTGTTCCTGGCGATCTTCATGTGCCTTGGCTTTTCTCTTTCCCCATCTCTCCTTTCTTGTTTGATCTCTTTTATATCTCAGATTGGCTCAATGCAATCATACACTAATCCTGTCTCATTAACATAACAAAGACAATCAATTCCCAAATAACCAAAGGCATATAGGTTAGGATTCACATATTCTTTTTTTTTTTTTTGAGACTCATTTCAATCCATAACAGTTAATACATATTTTTCTTTATGGAGATGTGGCTTGAACAAAGGGCACAATCAGGAAGATAATTTCTCTTACCCAAAGGGTAAATTCATATAATAATTGAATAAAATTTATATGTTTAAATAATAGTAATTTTGACTTCATAAGAATTCTATGTTATGGAAATATTTGTCTAAGTATATATTTATGTTTCTCCTTTGCCTTAATTTAGCTCATGCATATTAATTTGTTTGAAGTAATGTTGTAAATTGTGTTGTGACATTAATCAGCTATAAAAAGCTGACTTTTTAACTGGCTTTTCCACTTGCCATAGATTAAATCTTCTGACTGCTTTTAAAAATTATCAAAACTAAAAAAAATTAAAACATAAATTTTATTCCAAGCAGTCATTTTACTTGAATGCAGGAAAATTATTTCATTTCTAAAAGCAAGCAGTGCAAAGTGCACTACTTACAACTAACTGTAAAAAGTAAATCTTTAAATTAACTCAAAGCAATATTTGTTACATAATTTAATAAACAATTTGCAAATTGGGAGAATGTGAGTTTCCTATGGAAAAGAAGTGCTCCTGAGGATCAGAGACTTCATAGAAATTTGATTTTTTTTTTTCCTTAATGAATACAAGTTTCTATGGTTACCAAGTTCTTATGGTCAATGTGTATATTAGTTATTCAGTGCTATCATAAGATAAATACAAGTGGATGGCTTTAACAAACAGAAATTTATTCTCTCACAATTTTGCAGGCTAGAAGTCTAAATTCAAGGAGCCTACTCTAGGAGCTCTGGTAGTATAGTGCCTAAGGCATTTGACTGGTAACCAGAAGGCTGGGGTTCAAACCTACCAGCCACTTCTCAGAAGGAAGACTGGGCAATCTACTCCCATAGTGAAATAGGCTCAGAAACCCGAGGAGGGGTCACTATGAGTTGGATCCCATTCCACAGCAGATTTTTTTTTTTTTTTTTGCTGTAGGGAAAGGTTTTCCTTTCCTGTCATCCCTAGAGGAAGGTCCATGTCTCTTTCAACATCTGTGGGGCTGATGTTCCTAGGAGATCTCCCTGTGTCTTGGTATCAATCTTGCTCTGCGTCTAGGAAGCTCTCAGTATAGTGACCCTGAGTTCAAAGGATATACTCTGATCCTGGCTCTTCTTTCTTGGCAGTCAGATCCCTCTCATCTCTGCTGTTATTTAATATCTTATGTACGTCAAAAGAGATCGACTAAAGATACAACCTAATCTTGCACATCATATCCTGCATCATTCACATCATTACTCACTGCAGTCAAGTCGATTCAAACTCTAGTGATCCCTCCTTGGGTTTCTGAGGCAATATTTCTATGCAAGTAGATTGCCCAATCTTCCTTCCAAGGACATATTACTGAGAATCATGACCTAGCCAAGTTGAGACATATTTTGGGGGGCACAATTTAATCCATAACACTGAGTTAGCTTTAAAAAAATAGAGGATTTGTCCTTTCACCCACTGACATCTATATAACTTCTTGAAATTTAAATTAAAGTAGCTTACTATCCTTTTTGTCAAGTCACTATGTAATGGTTTTATAACTGACTATGCTTTTCTGTCCTTAACAAAGCTGCAGAGCAACTTCTGGTAGGAGAGTCAAAGCTTTTGCAGCTTGGGTCAGGTTTTTTTTTTGTTTGTTATTTTTTTATTCCATGGGTAAGAAAAACCCTTAAAAAATTAAAGAAGATGGGTGTTATATTTTTTCCTTTCACTTTACATATTATCTGTGTTTTCAATACATCACAAAATAAAATGTAAATTAGTAAATATAAGCAGTAAGATATTACAATAACTTTCTGATAGTCATTTGAAATCTTATTTTGCAGGTGATTATGTCTGTATGTATTTGGGAAAAAAAATTTACCCAGACAAAATACTTGCAGTAGTTAATGCTATGAGTCAACTTGGGAGGGCCTGGTTGAGTGGCTGGGCAGCTGGGTGTAGTGTTCCCCACGATGTGACTAGTAATCAACTCCATGGTGGAATCTACTGTGAGCAGCTGAACAGCTGCCTTAGGGGTGTAGTCTGCTTCCTACATATAAGGAGAAGCCTTGGGAATGGTCTCTAGTTTTTTGCCACACTTGAACCTTGCATGTAGGCAAGTCTTCATTCAGTAGCCTGACATGCTCTGCCGAACTTAGGACTTTCAATGGACTTAAATTAATGGCGTGCCACGTGGTTTGGTAACATCAGGATTGTACATTTTTATTTGTCAACCTTGGGTTTGTCACCCTCAGCAGCTAGTAGCTGCTTGAGAAAAGAAAGCCTCTTGCTTCAGTGGGCTGGGACCCAGAGGCAGAGCTTAAGCTAAGGTCGAGGGGCTTTCACCAAGGCCCTAGAGCCTGATATTTTGAAATTAGACTTCTATATCCAAAACTGTAAGAGAATAAACTCCTGTTTGTTAAAGCCATCCCATTCGTGGTATATGTTCCTGTCAGAGTGGTGCTAGGTAACTAGAACACTTGTCCTTTATTATTCTGACTTTAACTATACATATTTTTCTGAATCTTAAATTTTATTACACACCTGTCTCCAACAGACAGTACAATGTTCTTATATACAAACATGGCCATGGCCAAAAATAACATATGCTATTGTTTGTTAGTCAAGAAAACCATGCATTGGAAATATTTGTTTACAGAAGGCTTATAGAGTCTGAGAATTAAGCATGTCTTTCCAATAATTTCCTTTCTGGTTGGTTAACAATTACATTAACAACTTTAGAGCAGAGAAAGCATAAATTTTACACACACATGTCCACACACACATACAAACACAACATATATATCTATATATATACATGCAGGTGCATATAGATATTCAGCATACAAATTCTGACATTGAGTTCACAGGTCACTAAAGCCAAGCAGAGGGTCATTCAAAACATTTATAATGTTTACATTTTCTTTTTCATTTACTGCAACTATAAAATTTCATACTAAAGCATAAGCAGAAAAATCTAAAATTGAAAATCAGCCATTCACTAGGGTTTCATTAATGAGCCCATTAAAATTAGCAAGCAGGGAGGAGTGATGGTGAACTAGTCAGACATAGTATGCAGATTCTTTACAACAAAGATTTAAGAAACCAAATAAAATAGATACAGATAATCGTGGAAACCTAAGCTTCAAAGGAAAGGGTAAAGAATTAGATCAAATATTGATTAGAAGAAACTGAACAGAAGCAACAAATGAGGAGACATATCAAAACCAAAAACCAAAATTTAGCACAGTGCAACTATTTTGAACTAATGCAAGCAGCATTATGATCAGGGAAGGAACTCAATAACCAGCTCCACTTAATCAGGACTGCATTGGCATCCACTCTGGTGACCAGCAACCAGAGAAGTATGATATTCCCCATCCCCCAACACCTTCCTGGTAAGCAGAAGTGTGACCACCCCCACCCTCAACTACCCAATGGCCAGTGACGTTCCCCCGCCAACACCCATATTCCACCCAGTGGTCTGCCTAGCCTACTTTCCCCAAGAACTTCCCTCTCTATTTCACTTCCATGGTGGCATTAGTTGTGTTCTCACAGAACAAGAAACATGCCCAATATGTCTGGGGTCAGTAAGGTGTACCCTTGTGGGTTACACAGTGCACATTTGCAACATCTGCAGTCAGTGATGAATGCTCCTGTGGATTGGGTGCCATGTACCTGCCACCCTCCTGTATCATGATGTGCACTGTTGTGAATTAGGGATTATATGTTCACCACTTTAGCATTTAGGGGTGCACCCATCTGCAGGCCCATACTGGGAACTTGCCACCTCTGCAGTTTGCAACATGTGTGCCTGCAGATGAGACACTGCATTCCCACCAACTCTACCCACTTTTTCTATTTTTTTCTCCACATCAGGTCGGAGTGACAGTCATGTCCTTCCTACCCAGCCATACCTGCCCCACCTGCCACATCAATTGAGTGAGTGCCACCACCTGTTCTTGTACTACTTGATGACAGACATTTGCAAACACCAGCCCAGCTGTCCTCAACTGCTTTACAGTGAATAGAGAAGTGGACACACACTCTTATCTGCTACTACAAGAAATACAAACAATCCAATTGAAAAAATGTGCAGACAATATGAACAGACACTTCACTAAGAAAGACATCCAGGTAACCAGCATACACATAAAGAAATGCTTGAAACCATTAGCCATTAGAGAGATGCAAATCAAAACAATGACATATTATCTTATACCACCATTAATAGAAAAGTTAAAAATCAGAAAAGAACTAATTCTGTCTATGGTTTGGAGAGACTAGTGCCTCCTCATACAGTGCTGGTGGGAATATAAAATGGCACAACCACTGTGGAAACGTGTTTGGCGCATCTTTAAAAAGTTGGAAATAGAAATACTGTAGGATTCAGCAATCCCACTACTAGATATATATCCTACAGAAATAAGATCTGTGACACAAATAGAAATTTGCACATCCATTCATTGTGGCACTATTCACAATAGCAAAATGCTGGAAAAAATCAAAGTACACATCAATAAATTAATTGATAAACAACTGTGGTACATACACACAATGGAATAACCACAAAGTTCAAAGAATAATGATGAATCTGTGAAACACCACATAACATGGATGACTTCGAGGACATTATGTTCAGTGGAATTAGTCAATCACAAAGGGTGTGAGGCTTGGGAACTGCTTTTGCTTGGAGGTGGCTCTATTTTAAGGCCAGGTCCCAAGGAAGGCAGGTGCAGAGCACTTAGGAACAACTAATCTATTGACCAACCACCAAAGCCAAAGAAGAGAAAATTGTAAACTTCTACTGACTTGTGCAGTCTGAAATTGACTAAACATGCAATCAAGATGTATTGATTATCACTAGTGACTGGAATGCAAAAGTTGGAAATAAAGAAGAGTTACCAGTAGTTGGAAAATATAGCTTTGGTGATAGAAATAACACTTGAGATCACATGATAGAATTTTGCAAGAGCAATGACTTATTCATTGCAAATACCTTTATTCAACAAGACAAATGGTAGCTGTGCATGAGGACTTCACCAGATGGAATACAGGAATCAGATCGACTACATGTGTGGGAAGAAGTGATGGAGAATTCCAATATCTTCAGCTAAAACAGGTCCAGGAGCTGATTGTGGAACAGACTATCAACTGCTCATTTGCAAGTTCAATTTGAAGTTGAAAATAATTAAAACAAGTCGACAAAAGCCAAATGTGAAGTTAATAACATCACTCCTGAGTTTAGAGACCATCTACAGAATTGATTTGATGCATTGACCACCAATAAGTAAAAATCAGAGGAATTGTGGGATGACATCAAGCATACCATCCATGAAGAAAGCAAGAGGTTATTAAGAAGACAGAAAAGGAAGAAAAGACTAAAATGAATGTCAGAAGAGAGCTGTCAGAAACTTGCCCTTGAGTGGAGAGTAGCTAAAACAAATGGAAGAAATAACAAGATAATAGAACTGAACAGATTTCAAAGAGCAGCTAAAACAGACAAAGCCAATTACTATAATAAAATATGCAAAGATCTGTGGTTAGAAAACCAAAAGGGAAGAACACACTCAGCATTAATTTATGTCTCAGCTTGCAATATTGAGAGATTCTATGGGCAAAATATTGAATGATGCAGGAAACATCAAAAGAAGATGGGAAGAATACACAGAGTCATTGTACCAAAAACAATTGGTTGATGTTCATCCATTTCAGGAGGTGGGATATGGTCAAGAACCAATGATATTGAAGGAAGAAGTCGAAGCTGCACTGAAGGAATGGATGAAGAACAAGTCTCGAGGAATTGATGGAATATCCACTGAGATATTTCAACAAATGGATACCATGCTGGAGGCATGAGATTTGAAAGACAGCCACCTGGCCAAATGACTGGAAGAGATCCATATTTGTACTTAATCCAAAGGTGATCCCACAGAATGTGGAAATTATCAAATGATATCATTAATATCACATGCAGGTAAAATCTTACTGAAGATATTCAAAAACAGTTGCAGTAGTGTATTGACAGAGAGCTTCCAGAAATGCAAGCTGGATTCAGAAGAGAATATGGAACGAGGGATATCACTGCTGATGTCAGATGGATCTTAGCTGAAAGCAAAAAAATACCAGAAAGATATTTACTTATGTTTTATTGACTATGCAAAAGCATTTGATTGTGTGGATCATAACAAATTATGGATAATGTTAAGAAGAATGGGAATCCCAGAACACTTGATTATGCTCATGAGGAACCTATACATAGATCAGGAGGCTGTTGTTCGAATAGAACAAGGGATACTGTTGCTGTTATTTGCTGTCGAGTTGGACTCAACTCATAGCAACCCCTCCTTGGGTTTCCAAGGCGATATCACTACGGAAGTAGATTGCCCAACCTTCCTTCCAAGGAGTGGCTGGTAGGTTTGAACCAACAGCCTTCTGGTTAGCAATCAAGAGCCTTAGGAACTACACTACCAATGCATGGTTTAAAATCAGGAAGGGAGTGTATCAGGGTTATATCCTTTCATCGTATGTTTTCAATCTATATGCTGAACAAATATTCCAAGAAGCTGGACTATATGAAGAAGAATGTCGCATCAGGATTGGAGGAAGACTCATTAACAACTTGAGATATGCAGAGACACAACTTTGCTTGCTGAAAGTGAGGATAACTTGAAGCACTTACTGATGAAGATTAAAGACTACAATCTGCAGTATGGATTACGCTTCAATATATAAAAAAAACAAAAATCCTTGAGTTCCAGTAAAATGGCAGAATAAGCAAAAAGACTACACAGACCCTCTTCAACAAAGAAAAGGAGAACCAGTTAACACAGATACAGAAGATAATTCTGGATCCTTGAGCTTTGAATGGAGGGATATAGAAGTGGACTAAACTCCAACTAGCAGAAGAATTTGCATGAAAACACCAAAAAAGGAGATATATGGATCTGTGGTCTGGTAGTGATCCTAACAGCACAGACAACTTGGATATTGCTGAGTGGTGTTAGGACTTAAGAATTAACTTAAAAATCAGCCCTGCTAGCCAGACTGCCCTGGTAGCTGGTGAACAAAAAGTTAAGTGTAGTGTAGTGCTTAAGGCACTTGACTGCTAACCAGAAGGCTGACAGTTCAAACACACCAGCCACTCCTCAGAAGGCAATCTACTTCTGTAGTGATACTGCCTTGGAAACCCAAGGAGGGGTTGCTATGAGTCAGATCTGAAGGAACCTAACAACAACAACAACAACAAGCAAAGAGGAAGGCGGGCTGAGCTGTGGACTTTTGCCTGTCCAGAGGTCGCAGCCATTTTGAATGTTTACAAGCCATTCAACCATTGTGGATACTTAAAGTGACAGTGTTCTCTCAGATTCCAGGGACCTAAGAATAGGCTCCTCTTGCTGGGAACCGCAAGGATATTTCAGACTTCAACAACTGGAAAGTTAACGATATTCCCCTTATTACTCTTTTACCCCACACCCTCTTTGTGAGTGGAGGTGTGGCCATCCCTCACTCACACCCACCTTCTACACCGGCAGGAATTCCATCCCAGTCTGTGTGCTTGGCCAAAGACGAGGTGCACTGCCCTGCTCTGCCCTAGGTTTTTTTTTTTAGTTTGTTTTTGTCTGTTTTAAAACTACTACTATTATTATTGCTTTTGTACATTTTATAATTAATCTTTATTCTTCACTTCCCAGGTTATAGTTTATAGCTTTTTCTCTTTTCCCTGTCTGGGTTCCATGTTTTTTTTTTTTTTTTTCTTAATTCTCATGGTTACCCCATTCCTTTTTTTTCTTTTTGCATTTTCCTATTTTTTTCTTCAGTATTCTCCTTCTCTACATTTGTTTTCTTATTGCCCTCTTCCCAGATATTGCAGTTACCCCCTCCTTTTTTCTTTTTTTGATTATTGTTCCTGTATGATGACATGGTATGATTTTTGTCCATTTTCTTTTACTTTTTTTATAGTTATTCAATTGTTATCTTTGTCTAACTGAGTGGTAGACAGCAACAGTCCCCATGCACAACTATATCCACACCTCCTGCAGCTTCACTGCATACAGGAACAATAACCAAAAAAAGAAAAAAAAGGATCAAGAGCCACCACTTCCTTCTCCACCAATACATAATGATAAACAACCACTGAGAAAAGTGTGACTCTCTTCCCTTAGCTGCTATTCACAAACATTTAACAGAGATCTAAATACAACAAAGTCACGATATCTCAGAGACAACAGATCATCACAGTCCACACAAAGAAGCAAGATAAAGTGGTAGAAACAAGGGAACAGGATACAGACCCAGAACACACCACTGAGGAAGAAGCAGAATTGGAACTCTCTGATAAGGAATTCAAAAGAATTATATTTAGGTATCTTAAAAGCATGAGAAACAGATCAAGGAAAATACAGACAAAACCCTAGAAGAATTTTGGAACAAAATACAAGAAAAAAATGACAAAACAAATGAAAAATTAGAAGTGATTCTAAATCTACAGATAGAAATCCAGAAGATTAATACTAAATTGTCAGAAATAGATAACATATTGGAAGGGCAAAGGAGTAGAACTGATGCAATGGAAGACAGAATTAATGAGATGGAACACAAATACTTGAACACTTCTTTGGAAAGGGATCAATAAGAAAAAAGATCAAAAAAAAAAAAAAAAAGAAATGAAGGAAGCCTAAGGTTATGTGGGATACCATCAAAAGAAATTACCTATGTGTCATTGGAATTCCAGAACAGGAAGAGAAAACTAAAACCACTGAGAAAAATTGTCCAAGATTTGTTGGAGGAGAACTTTCCTGATATGATGAAAGATGAGAATATATCCATTCAGGAAGTCCAAAGAACCCGAAACAGGATAGAACCCTCCCCAAAACACCAAGACATATCATCATCAAACTCACCAAAACCAAGGACAAAGAAAGAATCCTGAAAGTAGCAGGGGAAAAAAAAAAAAGTTAGTTACAAAGGACAACCAGTAAGAATAAGCTCTGATTTTTCAGCAGAAACCATGCAAACAAGAAAGCAATGGGATTTTATATAAAAAACCCTGAAAGAGAAAAATTTTCAACTAAGAATTACATACCCAGCATAATTGTCCCTCAAATATGATGGTGAAATTAGCAGATTTCCAGATAAGCAGAAACTAAGGAAATTTGTTAAAACCAGACCAGTCTTACAAAAGATACTAAAGGGAGTTCTTTGATCAGAAACTAAAAATAGCAAACAAAAATCGACCATTAATACTCAAGATGACATAACACAGAAACCACAGCTATGGACATATGCAAAGTAAAATAAGCTTACAAGATTGTAAACAGGGAACCAGAGACATCAAATGGCAAGTGAGAACAACTATAAACCAAAAGGAGGGAAAATACTGTGTAGTTACAGAAATTCTAAATGGTGAGGAAGTCAAGAGAGTTGCAATATAGAATGGACTATTCCAAACTCGGGGAGAAAATGATAAATCCCTGGGTAACCTCAAAGAAAAATGACAAACTTGCACATCACTATGAAAAAGAGGACAAGCACAAATATTCAGCAAACACTAAACAACAGCAACAAAAGAAATGATAACATGATCCATAAACATAATGAGCTCAGCACAGAAATTAATATGGAACAAGGAAACCAGGGACACCATAAAAAAACAAATAACAAAAGACAGCAACCAATTCATACTTGTCAATAATTACACTGAATGTTAATGGATTAAGTGCACTACTTGAGATGGAGAGGTGTATGTTGGATAAGAAAACAAAGCCCACCAATATACTGTCTACAAAAGACAAACCTTAGAGACAAAGACAAAAATAGACTAAAAATCAAAGTTTGGAAAAAGATATATCAAGCAAATGGCAGCCATAAAAGAGCAGGAGTGGCAAAATTAATTTCTGATCAAATTGACTTTAAGACAAAGACCATCATACGAAACAAGGAAGGACATTATATAAAGGATCAATTGAACAAGAAGATATAACCATAATAAATATCTATGGGCCTAATGAAAGAGCCCCCCACCCAAAAAAAAAAAAAAAAAAAACAGACTTTAAAGGAGTTGAAAAGGCAAAAAGGCCAATAGATGACTCCACAGTCATATGAAGAGACTTTAATAGACCACTTTCAATGAAAGACAGAACAACTGGAAAGACACTCAACAAAGATGCAGAAGATCTAAACAATGTAATCTACCAACTTAACCTTATAGACATCTACAGAGCACTTAACCCAACAACAGCACAATATACATTCTTTTCCTGTGCACATGGAACATTTTCCATGATAGACCATGTGTTAAGCCATAATGCAAGCCTTCATAAATTTAAAAACATTGAAATACTCAAGCAATCTTCTCAGATCATAATGCTATCAAATTAGAAATCAACAATAGGAAGATCTACAGAAAAAAAGTAAACACATGGAAACTGAACAACACCCTGCTTATGAAAGACCAGATAAGAGAAGAAATGAAAAATGAAATTCAAAACTTCCTTGAATCAAATGAGAATGAAAACACAACATACCAAAATCTTTAGGATACAGCAAAAGCAGTGACCAGAGGCCAATTTATAGCAATAAATTCACACATCAAAAAATAAGAAAGAGCCAAAATCAACACTTTAAACCAACATCTCCAGCAATTAGCAAAAGAACAGCTAGAAAAGCCTACAGTCACCAGAAGAAAGGAAATAATCAAGATTTGAGAAGAAATCAATGAAACAGAAAATAGAAAGACAATAGAAAAAAATCAACAAGAGCAGAAGTTGGTTTTTTGAAAAGATTAATAAAATTGACAAACCACTGGCAAATTTAACAAAGGAATAGAGGGAGAGAATATAAACAACACAAATAAGAAACAAAATGAGTGACATCACAACAGAACCAATTGAAATAAAAAGGGTAATATCAGGAGACTATGAAAAACTGTACTCCAACAAATTTGAAATCTGGAAGAAAAAGACATACTACTTACCTAAAATAACACAGACAGATATGAAAAAGTTGAACTGATCCATAACAAAAGATGAAATTATACAGGTCATCAAAAAATTGCCAACAAAAAAAGGTCCTGGCCCAGATGGTTTCACCAGAGAAATCTGCCAAACAGAGAAGAACTGACACTAATCTTACTCAAATTACTCCAAAACATAGAAAAGGATGGAATCCTCCCTAACTCATTTTATGAAGCAAACATAACCTTGGTACAAAAACCAGGCAAAGATGCCACTCAAAAAGAAAACTACAGACCAATATCCCTCATGAATATAGATGCAAAAATCTTCAACAAAATAAAACCCAATAGACTCCAACAACATATCAAGAAAATCATTCATTATGACCAAGTGGGGTTCATATCAGGTATGCAAGGATTGTTCAACATTAGTAAAACAATCAATGTCATACACCACATAAATAAAACAAAGAAAAGAAACACATAATCCTATCAATTGATGCAGAAAAAGTATTTGATAAAATCCAACACCCATTACTAATCAAAACTCTCAGCAAAATAGGAATAGAAGGGACATTCCTCAACATAATAAAAGGCATCTATGCAAAACCAACAGCCAACATTATTCTCAACGGAGAGAGACTGAAACCAATCCTCTTGCAAACAGGAACCAGAAAAGGATGTCTTCTATCACCACTTCTATTCAACATTGTACTGGACGTCCTAGCTAGGGCAATGATGCAAGAAAGGGAAATCAAAGGCATCCAAATTGGTAAGGAAGAAGTCAAACTATCCCTATTTGCTGATGTTATGATCCTATACCTAGAAAACCCAGGAGACTCAGTCAAAAACATACTGGAACTAATTGAGATATTTAGCATCGTGGCAGGATATAAATCAACATCCCAAAATCAGTTGGATTCCTCTACACCAGCAAAGAGATTGCTGAAAAAAATAAATAAATAAATAAAATAAAATAAGGAAATCAATACCATTTGCAATGTTGTTGTTGTTAGGTGCTGTCAAGTCATTTCTGACTCATAGTGACCCCATACACAGCAGAACTAAAACGTTTTTATTCCAGCCCCAAAATGAATCCCAGGACCATAGTAATGGGGCTCTCATCAGACTCCGTCCGACCAGTAATTCTGGTCATTATTGTCTTTTTGGATTTTGTTCCACGTTTTTCCTCCCACTCTATGTAGGATCTCCAGTTTTGATCCTTTCCTGATTGGTTGGCATTAGTAGTCGGGCACAATCTAGTTCTTCTGGTCTTGAGGGCCATTATGTCCTAGAGCTGATTGCTTCCAAATACTCTTGGTCTTTTGCCTTCTTCTTCACTTCCTATGAAGTGAAGCATCTTAGATGGCTTCTTGAAATCTTTAAAGACCCAAGTTGCTACTCAGCAGCATAGAATGAAGAAAAAGATTTTTTATATATTTTGTGCCAATTGAGTTTGGTGTCCCCCAGTACTATGGTCCTGAGTTGGTAAATCCATTGGATCTCTCTCGCACAGTGTCTGGGTGTCTGTGGGGAATTACTCTATGTCTGTCTTCTGTTGTTTCTGTAAGAACTACGGGTATTTTGTATCACTGGTGTCAGGTGAATCTTTAAAATTTAAGGATTTTAAAATGAGTAGATTATCCTGGATTATCTGGGTCAACCAAATTTAATCTCAACATTCCTTGTAAGAGGGAGGCAGGAAAGTCAGAGTTAAAAAAAGGAGATGTGAAAAATGGAAGCAGAGGTCAGAGTGATGCAGGCTGGTGCCAGGAAAGCAGGCAGCCTTTAGAAGGTGGAAAGGACAAAGAACTGACTTTTGCCCTATACCCTCTGTAACTTGTTAGAAAACTAATACACTCATATTGTCTTTTCTCAATGTGGGTCAATAAATACTTTTACTTCTTGGAGTGAACCAAAGAAAAATATTTAAAAATGCATCTTTTACTTTATGTTTTTTTTTACTAATGCATTTATTCCAAGTAATTAACACATTAAACATAAAGTTAAACTTGTCCAAATAAACACATTAATTCTTTAATCTTTTTAACAAAATATACAAGCCAAAAAATCACACAATGGTGGAAATAACTTGCGGAAGGGAGAGGCAGGGGAGATACATATGAGTTTGTGGAATAGTGAATAAGTCAGATCCCAAGACAAGTTTCAGATCATCTACGACTTCAGAATAGAAATGGCTGCTAAACAATTTAACACAAAGTGTTACTGGATCACAATATGATAAACAAGAAGTCATTTCAAAAAAGTGTTGCAAAAAATATTATCTGCTTCTGGCATTGACTCATGAATAAGCCTTGTTGTTGTGTTGTTGTTGTTATGTGCCATCGAGTCGGCCCCGACTCATAGCGACCCCTCCTTGGGTTTCCGAGGCAGTATCACTACGGAAGTAGGATTGCCCAACCTTCCTTCAGAGGAGTGGCTGGTGGGTTTGAACCGCCAGCCCTCTGGATAGCAGTCAAGTGCTTTTAGCCACTATGCTACCAGAGCTCCTTGAATAAGCCTTACTGATCTGTTATCTTCCAAAAGTGAGTCTGCTAGATTGTCTTCCATGTTTATTGATGCCATTTCCAAACAGGTTGGTGGGTTAACAGGATCATCTCCAGCAAAGGTAACACAGTAAAGGAAGTAAAGGCACTGACATACCAAACAGAAATGAACAGTAAACAAAAGAGCTACTCACACTGTATTAAAATTCATCCTTGAAGTCCATTTTACTGTGTCTTGTAAGTAAAGATGCATATTTATTCTCTAAGGGTTTTCTCTCAGGCCTTCCTCTTATTTGTCATGCTTTGAATTGTATCCCCAAACAGTATGTGTTAACTTCACAGGGCCATGATTCTCAGTGGTTTGGCAGTTCTATAATGATGTTAATTTGGCAGTTTTGTAATGATGTAATCACCTCCCATGTTGTGATCTGATGTGATTGGCCTATCAGTTGTAAAGGGATTTAGGTGGTGTGGTTGTTGTTGTTGTTGTTGTTATTTGCCGTCAAGTCAGCCCCGACTCATAGCGACCCCTCCTTGGGTTTCCGAGGCAGTATCCCTACGGAAGTAGGATTGCCCAACCTTCCTTCTGAGGAGTGGCTGGTGGGTTTGAACCGCCAGCCTTCTGGTTAGCATTCAAGTGCCTTAGCCGCTATGCTACCAGAGCTCCCAGGTGGTGTGGTAGTACAGATTATAAGTCAACTTGGCTGGGCCTGGTTTTGAGTGGCTGAGCAGCTGGATATAGTGGTTCTCCATGCTGAGCCTGGTAATCAACTCCATAGTGAAATCTACTGGAGCAGCTGAGTAGCTGCCTTAAGGATGTGGGCTGCTTCCAGTACATAAGGAGAAGCATTTAGAAAGGTCTTCAGAGCTTTTTTGGAGGCTTGGACCCTGCATATATCCAAATCTTCATTCAGCAGCCTGTCATGTTTCTGCCAATCTTGAGACTGTGACTGGACTTGAACTAGTGGCCTACCTACTATATTGTTTGGTAATCTTGGGACTGTGTGATTTTATTTGTTAACCTTAGATATTTTAGCCAGCATCTGCCTGAGTTAAGAGAAGCCTCAAGTTTCAGTGGTCCAGGAGAAAGAGGCAAAGCTGAAGCCCAAAGTCAAGGGGCATTCACACAGACCCTAGAGCTGGTATTTTGAACTCAGTCTTCTAGCCTCCTAAACTGTAAGAGAATAAACCCGTTTGTTGAAGCCACCCATTTGTGGTATGTCTGTTAGAGCGGCACTAGGGAACCAAAACATTAGGATGCAATATCTTTAATTACGTCACCACCCTGATCCAACATAAGAGGAGTTTCCAAGGGTTATGGCCTGAATTACATTTATCTTACAAGAGATAAATTAAGAGAGAAGGGAACAGAGAGGAGTGACTTCGTACCACCAAGAAAGAAGGGCTAGGAGTGGAGTGTGACCTTTGGACCCAGGATCTCCTCACAAAGAAACTTCCAGACCTAGGAGAAGATTGATGCCAAGACACAGGGAGATCTGCAGGGTACACTAGGCCACAGACAATGAAAGATTATGACAAGAACTTTTCTCTGGAGCCAGCAGAGTAAGAAAGCTTTCTCCTGGACCTGGCACTCTGAAATGAACATCTATCCTCCTAAACTGAAAGAATAAATTTCTGTTTATTGAAGCCATCCACTTGTATTTGTCTTACAGCAGCACTGGATAACCAAGACATTGATTTAGTGGTAACAAATTTCCCCCAGTTTTGAAGGATAAAAAATGTGTACCTTGATTTTGCTTGAATATGTCATTGAAGTTGATCATTGATGACAATGCAATTTGGCAAAGTATATAGATATTTTATAGCAATATAATATAAAGTTATAACACTATATATATATATAAAATGTCCAACTGCATGTATATCTATGGTTCCATAGATTTTTGTTTTGTTTTTAATGGAAATCAACTCTCCTTTTGTTTATTATTTCCTGCTAATGGCCCTAACATTATCCATGAAGAAAGCAAGAGATCACTAAAAAGACAAGAAAAGAAGAGAAGACCAAAGTGGATGACAGAAGAGACTCTGAA
>NW_006921705.1:2502887-2504548 GCF_000298275.1 Orycteropus afer afer | reverse complement strand
GGATTGGGCAGTGTTTCGTTCTGCTGTGCATGGGGTCGCTATGAGTCGGAAACGACTCGACGGCACTTAACAACAACAACAACAACAACAATGGCCCTAAAGCCAGACTCTTGCAGCTATGGACCACGGGTATGATACACACAGGAGAGAAGATATAGAGCACAGGCTCTAGTTCTTGGTCCAGTAGGCAGGCAGGCAGTAGCAGCAGCAGCAGTAGGGGCTGTGGGGCCCAGGCTCTTTCTACTGCTCAGGTGGGTTTAACTGCTCTCTTCTTACTCACTTCCTCTCATTCCACTCCCTCTGCTAGCCTCTCAGTTACCACTTTAGTGTCCCTTTTTCTGATTTCCACAGCATCTCCAGCAGTAGCAGCAGTGGCAACAAGGACAATTGGAAGTGGGCTCCCATAAGGTTTTTATTTATTTATTTGTTTGTTTGTTTAAAGAGCTTGTTTTACATTCAACATTATGCATACATTTAGTTTCACTCCCCATTCACCATGTCCAACCCCAACCCAGTCTCCTCCCTTCCCTACCCTGCAACCCTCCCCCTGTGCCCCTCATATATATGCACTCCTGTTTGTCCTGCATTTCCTCAATTTGAATGTTGGTCCTCTGGTGCCCCATGGGCTGTTGCTTTAAGGGATGTGTTACCATAGA
The DNA here is from genome assembly GCF_000298275.1 of Orycteropus afer afer. Classification (NCBI taxonomy): domain Eukaryota; kingdom Metazoa; phylum Chordata; class Mammalia; order Tubulidentata; family Orycteropodidae; genus Orycteropus; species Orycteropus afer. The sequence continues at coordinate 2,503,892 of NW_006921705.1, read as the reverse complement.
GTATGTGGGTGCATCATCTTGGGTTGAGTGGTCTGTTTGTATATCCTGTTAACTACTGGGCTGAAAGCCAGCCCCTGGGGGTGCATTTTATTCCAGGTACAGAATGTATTCCAGGGCTGTAGTATTGGAGGTCTCATTAAATTTAATCTGACCAGTAATTCTGGTCATTATTGAGTTTTTATATTTTGTTCCACATTTTTCCTAGCACTGTATCTAGGATCTCCAGATTTGATCCTTTCCTGAGTGGTTGGCATTGGTAGCCGGGCACCATCTAGTTCTTCTGGTCTCGAGGGCTATCCTGTTCTAGGGCTGATTGCTTCCAAATGCCCTTGGATTTTTGCACTCTTCTTCACTTCCGAAGCTAGGAGACTATTAGCTGCATCTTAGATGGCCACTTGAAAGCTTTTAAGACCCCAGTTGCTACTCACCAATATAGGATGCAGAACAAGGCTTTTATGTGTTTTGTTTGCCAATTGAGTCTGGTGCCCCCCAGTACTATGGTCCTGAGATGGTAGTCCCATGAGGTTTTAATATGGTGTTCACCCAATGTCCAAAATATATGATCCTTTTTCACAGAATTAAGTGACACATACCTGTATATGTATTGCATTGGGCAAATCTTCTGTAAAAGACATCTTTAAACTATTAAAAAAGCAAAGAGATCACTTTGGGGACTAAGGTGTGCTTGACCCAAGCCATGGCATTTTCAGTCACTTCAAATGCATGTGAAAGTTGGCCAATGAAAAAGAAAGGCTGAAGAAGAGTTGATGCCTTTTAATTAATGTGTTGGCAAAAATACTGATTATATCACACACTGCCAGAAAAAATGAAAAATCTGTCTTGGAAAAAGTACTGCTAGAATGCTGTTTGGAAGGGAAGATGACTGGATTTTGTCCCACATACTGTGGTGGTTCAAACCCACCAGCCACTCCTCAGAAGGAAGGTTGGGCAATCCTACTTCTGTAGTGATACTGCCTCGAAAACCCAAGGAGGGGTCGCTATGAG
>NW_006921705.1:2493177-2502787 GCF_000298275.1 Orycteropus afer afer | reverse complement strand
TTCAAACCCACCAGCCACTCCTCAGAAGGAAGGTTGGGCAATCCTACTTCTGTAGTGATACTGCCTCGAAAACCCAAGGAGGGGTCGCTATGAGTCGGGTTTGACTCGATGGCACACAACAACAACAACAACAACAACTGTGGATATGTAACCAGGAAGGACCAGTCCCTGAAGGACATCATGCTTTGTAAAGCAGGGTCAGTGGAAAATCGAAAGCCCATCAATGAGATGGATTCATCCAGTGGCTACAATGGCCTCCAGCATAGCAATGGTTGTGAGGATGGTGTGGGACAATGCAGTGTTTCGTTTGTTCTGTTACACATAGGATCACTATGAGTCAGAACAAACTCAATAGACAAGTTATCCTTAAAACAAACACAAGCAAATGAAGTTCTGTTTTAGTTATATTTGCTTGGATTTTCTGGAAGTAAAAGCAATTATTAATCTCTCCTTAAAGATGGATTCCTTTTCCTCATTAAGGGATGAGTATAGCCCCAAGAATGTATAACATCAAATATGAAAGAATTAAAATATTTTCATATTATATGTTTATGAAGAACAAACAATACTATTCAATAAAATAATAAAATAGAGTAAAACTATATTGATTTAAATTGGGCTGAGTTATTCTTATGCTTTCCATATAAGCATAAAATCTCTAGGAAGAATAGTAGATAGTTGAGAAAATATGACTTAATATAAAAATCTGAAATATTACTTTTGCCTCTAACTAATTCCCATGGCTATTCACCAGGTAGCAGAAAAATCATAGAAATTTCTTAGATTATACAGATCTTGCTTCTCTGCTATTCTGCCAACTAGGTTCTAGAAGTTACACAGACTATTTAGAAGTGACTGAAATGCATCAGAGTTGCAAATAAAAATGTAATCATGAAAATAAACCAGAAGCACATTTCTTAGAGATTTTTAATTAAGCCAATGAGAAAGAAAGTTTAAGATTATTTATCTCTAGATTGCTTCAAGATTTTATGAAGTGACACTTTTGATTTAGTTCCTTAGTCTCTCATCAGATCATTTCTGTTCTATTTTATTTGCTTGACTTTTTTTTTTCCTTTAAGTTTTCCTTTTGATCAAGTTACATTAGTGGGACTTTAGCTTTAATAAGATTACCTATCTACAATCTATAAAAATAGGATTATTGGCAGCTGCTTTTCATTTATACTTTAGTCATAGTTTAGTTTAACATTTGTAGTACATACTTTTCCCTTACCCTCCAAGAAAAAATATTATTTTTACTAGCTATAACTTCAAAAAGGAGCTCTGGTAGCATAGTACCTAAGGCACTTGACTGCTAACCAGAAGGCTGGTGGTTCAAATCTACCAGCCACATAACAACAACAACATAACTTTGAAATGGTATTTATTTATGAAGTAAACATGTTACCTGGTTTCCAAATGCACTGATTTCCGCCTAATAAAATGTTTGGTTCTAGCCTTTCTAATTCATTGAATGAAATTGATATTATTCTAATTTATTTCTAAAATACTGTTGTCTCTACTGTTCAAGGAGTCTGATAGCTGAGCACTCTTTCCCTCCCCTCCCCAGCACTCCATCTCAGCAAAAGTCCTAGGGGAAATTAGCATCAGGTTTTAACTTCACTTTTTACTTATTTTTATTTTTTTAACAATAAAGTCTCCATGTAGTTTTAATATAATTATGTAATTTAGTGATCATTTTTGGTTGTGTTAATATGTGGCATTTCACATATTATTTTAAGAAGTGGGGATATATATATTATATATATATATATATATATATATATATATATATATATATATAACTAAATACATAATAATTTAATTTCTCCACAAACCATAAACTTGTAATACAAGATATTCTCAGGTTGGAGGAAAACTATTAACATCCCCATCTGTATGATTTATTATACTCTCTTTCTTAAGGCCTCAGGTGGTATCTATGTATGTGTTTTGATGTGGGAAATCAGGTTCATATCTGCCTAAAATGATAAAATAGGATTGCTATGAGTCAGAATTGACTTGAGGGCAATGCATTTACTTTTTGTTTAAGATAATAATGCTTATCTTTTCTTGAAATCATTATTCTTTTTTTTCTTATTAAATGATAAACCAGGGTTTTTAGATCTTTTAATGATATTGCTTTAGTAGAAAATGTTCTTGGAATTTCAAGAAAATTTGGAAAAGTTCCATTAATGAACCGTTAATAAAGTATTCATGAAAGTATGTTCTATGACTAGCCATTATTCAGCATAACTAATTTTCATACAGATACAATGATTCTAAGTCATACTCACAATACCTGACTTGCTCATGATACACATGCATGTTCATGATTAGTGACATGCACCTGGAAATCAGTGTGATCACTTATCAAATACTGACTGAAAATAAAAACGTAAATTGTGTTGTTCACTCTGAATATGTTATGAAAATCCAATTATGACTATTACCAGTTCTCTAATCATCTGTTGTTAATGTCCTTCTCTCTGGTTATACTTCTGGAGCTCAACAACTGTTACATACTACATTTCCAAATATTTGCTCACCATACTGTCCATAGCATCATGCATTTTCAGGGCCCTTTAGATGTATCTGACCCTTTAGATGGCAAGTGTTTTTACATGCATTACTATCTAATGAATATTGTGTGATTAAATATAAAGTGATTGTAGATATTGCAACATTGTGAATACTTAAAGTTGTTGTTATTGATGTGTGCTGAGTAGATTTTGACTCACAGCAACCCTATAGAACAAGGCAGAACCCCCTCATCCAAAATCTAAACCAAACCCACTTGCATAGAGTTGGATCCAAGTCATGGCAACCCCTCCTTGGGTTTCCAAGGAGGTATCAGTATGGAAGTAGATTGCCCCACTGTACTTCTGAGGAGTGGCTGGTGGGTTTGAACCTGGTGGGTTTGAGCCTTGCAGTTAGCAGTCAAATGCCTTAGGCACTGCAGGTAGCTGGTTGGTTCAAACTGCCAACTTTTCAGTTAGCAGCTCAGTGTTTAACCATTGCACATGAGAGCTACCACTTAGTGTTACCACTTTTGTTTTTATATAATAGAACATACGATTATCATATCAAATCAGTGATTTATGCAATTATATACATTCTCTCTTAAAGCTAAAAAGTATTTAACTAAGTACAGTCAGTCAGAGCTCTCTTCAAATATTATATGAACTAGATAATACTATTATAATAGGATGGATGGTCTATATGACCCAAATCATGATAGTAGTTATACAAATGACTGACGCTTAGAATGGCAGCCAACTGTTAGGGACAAATATAAAATAATCCTTTTTTTTTTTCTTTTTATTTTTGTGGAATATAATATATGAAAAGTCATATTCTCTCAAGTCTTGGAGCAACACTAAGGCAATCTTTATGCTATGAAATCAGCTCAAGCCTAATTTCTAAGATTGTGGTTCAACGTTATTGTTTCCTTCAAAGCTATTTTGATTTTAAGTTTTTTAAAGCCAATAGTTGTTATGTAACCTACCTCATGCCTATAGTTTGCTTAAGGGTGGCACTGCAAGTAACACTCTTGGAGGAAAATTCTAGACAAAACTCAAAATGGTTAACTTCTCTATAAGAATTAATCATTACTATTGGTATCTTTTTAACTTAGTATAATGATCTAACTTTATGCTCACAAGAGTTGCAAAAGTTCTACAGTAGATTATTTATTTATTTTTAATAATTGTTATGTTTCATACAGTTCTTTGGTGGGGGCAAACATTTAACATGCTTGGCTGTTAACTGGAAGTTTCAAAGTTTGAGTTCAGCCCGAGGTTCTCAGAAAGAAGGCCTGGCCATCTCCTTCTGAAAGATCATTGTTGTTGAAAATCTGTGGAGCACAGTTCTAATGTCTTGATGGCAACTGATTTGATTTTGCTTCTTGTGTTTTATACATCATGGCTTTATACTTTTTTTTTTTTCTTTTCAATAAGGAGAGCATTCTTCTGCTTCATTTTTAATGAGCAATCCTGCTCCAGTTTCTAGTTAATTTTTTAATTTTCTTTTTGAGAAGTCCAACTTGGCAGCTTATCATGTAGTTTTTAGTTTTTAATTTCTATTTGTTTTTCCTTATACATAAAAGAAGAGGAAAGTAACAAAAATTTAAATAAAAAACCAAAACCAAACTCACTGCCATGTAAAGTTGGATCCAACTCATAGCAACCCCTCCTTGGGTTTCCAAGGTGGTATCAGAAGTATATATTTGTATTGCAAATACTATGTGGGATCACAGTTGACTTGAACTTATCAGCAAGGATAGTTATCCCTTCACAATCTGACTGGTATTCTATAAGTCTTCAAAGTTTAAAATGCTGAGTGAAGAGCTCTGTCCGGTTTGTGGGTCGGGCCTTTAATCCTATGTTTAATAATGCAGAAACAATCCTTAGCCATTCTGCATGTCAAGGAGGCACCAGAGAGTTAATATTTAAGCAGAGTTAAACAGACATTTCTTATTCTAGTGAAAGGGTAATGTGACATTTTATAATTTTTTTGTCCATTAAATTATGTTATATCAATAAATATTTCCAGAATCTAGAGCACTTTCCAGTTGTTTCTCTCTGAACTGAAATTGTGATCAGAAACTATGTCTTTGGCTTCTTCTCTATCTACCTCAGTGAGTTGAGGTACTTCCATACTGACTGAGCTTATCTAGAAGGTATGGTTCTGAATCACAGAGCTATCCTTACTTGTCTTCAGAAATACTAAAGCTAAAGAGGTATATAATGCGTGTTTGACAAATTTATTGACATGTGCACATCATAGTAGCAATCTGAATGTTCTTCAAATATAAAAATGGTTGGGATTTGGAAGCTCATAGACTCTTAATATCATAATTAATATTGATAATGTCCATAATTGTCTTGTTTTAACGCAGTTGAAAAATACCATCCTAGCTTTTAAAAAAGTAAAATTGAATTATCTAGAGCTAGCCACTCTATCTTTTGTAATCAAATAGCCTGAAATGTTATTTCTAAATAGAAGTTCATCAAAAATACATAAACACTAATCTAATGACATACAGCCTTGCAAAGGAGTCTATCTTAAAGGGAGAGAAAATATTTCCTCACTTTTGGAATTGAATTAAAATAGAAACTCAATTTTCTGATGTATTTACTCCTATAAATTGGTCATGCATATACAGAGTATAGCTGTGTAAAAGATAAGATAAAAGCATGCTAGTCTTTTTAATTTAATTTGATTTGGTGTATTGGATTCCTATTTCTATCCAACCCCTAGACTGTTCAGTAAAACTGGGAGATTAGTTTCTAGTTATCCCATTTTGGGGACATGGATAAATACTAAGGTGATGCTAGGTGTGTGGAATTTCTCTTTGATCTTGATTCTGCTTTAATTAAATAAATTGATGAAAGATGTAAAGTGACAGCAGACTGAAAAAAAAGTACCTATTATGAGTGCTTATGATTATAGTTATTTCTAGGACTATATTTATAAAGTCACCACATATGATTTATCTTATTTAATCTGTACAGAAATGGCTAGTGTTTAATGATACCTGTAATGTTTGTGATGGTTTCTTGATCTCTATATATTCACTAAGTCTAGTCAACTATGAAGAATAGAGCATCAAATTTATAATTTTTTTTTTCAAAACTCTACAACTAAAGTATGCATAATAATCATTCTAGGAATACCTGTCCAAATATAGATTTTGTAGTCCCACCTTGAGGAGGTCTGATTCAGTAGATGTGAAGCAATGGTTAATAATCTATATTTTTTCAACAAACTGCACCAACCACGTTATATGTTGTTGTTGTTGTTGTTATATGCCATCGAGTCAGCCCCAACTCATAGCGACCCCTTCTTGGGTTTCTGAGGCAGTATCACTATGGAAGTAGATTGCCCCATCTTCCTTTTGAGGAGTGGCTAGTGGGTTTGAACTGCCAGCCTTCTGGTTAGCAGTCAAGTGCCTTAGCCACTATGCTACCAGAGCTCCTAACCATGTTATATAAAGCAATGCAATTGAGATAATTTTTAATTCAAAGGCTCTAGAATTTTGGATTGCTTCATAGTTGCCATCTTTCACTGTCATCCAGTTGATTGCAACTCATAGCAACCCCTCTTTGGGTTTCTGAGGCAGTATCTCTGTGGAAGTACATTGCCCAATTTTCCTTTCAAGGAGTTGCTGGTGGGCTTGAACTGACAGCCTTCTGATTAGGGGTCAAATATAAATATAGCCAGTCCTATCCAGATATGCTAAATTTGAATCTCTGGGTTGTAGGGTCCCAGTACATTTTTTAAAAAATCTATACCTAATATCCACCAAAATTTAAGAACCATTGCCTTAGGATTTGATGATCTAATCAGTCAGACAGAGGCATGATATGCTTCCTGCAGTAACAAGGAAGTGAATATTTTCAAGGAGATTGTTGCATCTCTATGTTACTCTGGCCACTAAAAACATGTATTCATACTCTATCTATTTTATGCTGTTTAGGGAGCTCTGGTAGCATAATGCCTAAGGCATTTGACTGCAAACCTCTGAAGGAAGGTTGGGCAATCTACTTCCGTAGTGATACTCCAACCCAAGGAGGGGTCGCTATGAGTCGTGGCCGACTCAACGGCACATAACAACAACAACACAACAACAACAGGATTAATTTTACCTTCTGGTGTATACTTGAGGCCAGAGAGGAATTGTCTTGGTCAAAAATCTCCCTCCTCCATCCAGTCTGTTGGATAGCTAGTTCTCATTCTGCCAAATGGAAACATAGAATTATGTCGTTAATGTAAATAATTTCATTGCTTGAAGTTTGATTTACTTACACATCCCACTATGAGACAGGCTACTTTGCAAATTCCTAGCATCAGCAGTAATGCTGCTTTGAGGTTGAAGCCAGATACCAATATAATAAATTCCGAGGGACAGTTGTGTCTTCTTAGGTCCTTGTCAGAGGTTTTCCTACTTACTCCAAGTTAATGAAGGAGGATCTATGCAAGGCACTCAGTCTTTTCAAAATTATTTATTTTTAAATGGTTCAAGATAAAACTCCCACAAATACGTAAGTTTGTCAGACAATATTTTTACATGTGTATTTGTAAGTGGTGTAAGAATATTCACATAAATAGGACTAATAGGGGACAAAATTTTGATACCTTCTCAGCCATAGCCAACCAGTCTGAGAGAGCAAGTTGATGGACCTGTGGGCTCAGAACTATGTTCACAGGGGACATTAAGCTCAATTGGCATAACATACTACACAAAAACATTGCTCTACATCCTACTCTGGTGAGTTGTGACTTGGGTCTTAAAAGGGTGCAAGTAGTCATCCAGTTGTGACAATTGGTCTCTCCTCAGGAGAGGAAGGAAGTGGGAAGAAAACTGTTACATTATGAGGATTGCAATCAATGTCATGAAACAAAATGTGTAGGAACTGCTGTATGGAAAAATGAATTTGCTTTGTAAACTTTCACCTAAGTCACAATTTAAGAAAAAAGAGAGAGAGAGAAATAAATACATAAATCAAAGAACAAAAACTAGTGAAGAGTGGGGACAAATAATCTTACCACCTCTGTTACTTGTTTCCATGCAGCAGAAAATTGCCCCACTGGTTGGGTTTTCCTAATTTTATATATGTCTTCAGATTCACATTTTTTTTTCAAATAGAGTAGATGTTCACATGTCTGCTCTTTGATCATAAATTTAATAATAGTTGTTTTGTCTGCCATGTTATTTTAAAAAAATTCTCTGTGTATTCATATTGCATTTTATATATAGTAAAACTTGCAAAAGCTGGAAACTTTGTAAGTCAGAAACCTGTCAGAGAAGAAAACTAAAATATTTTTTTCTAAAATGTGCAATAAAAAAGTGATAAGATTGCATCCTGTCAAAAGTGGAAAACTGGTGAGACCAGGAAAAACAAGGCAGTTCTGCTGTGTTTTGGTCCTTACAGATTTCACTGAAAATAGAAATTGGAATTTGGAATAGAGTTTATTCTTATCATTTTGCAGAGTCCCCCCTCACACTTTCATGTTTTCAGTAGGTACAAGATGCAATAATGGTTAAGAAAATGGGCTTTGGGAATTACATAGATTTAGGTTAACATCTCAGCTCTGTCAGTATCCAGCTGTACCTTTGGGAAATTCAATCTACATACATTTTTTAGCAATATCATTAATACCACATGCAAGTAAAATATTACTGAAAATAATTCAAAGATGGTTGGAGCAGTATATTGACAGAGAACTTCCAGGAATGCAAGCTGGATTTAGAAGAGGACATGGAACAAGGGATATCATTGCTGATGTCAGATGGATCTTAGCTGAAAGCAAAGAGTACCAGAAAAATGTTTACTTATGTTTTATTGACCATGCAAAAGCATTCAATTGTGTGAATCATAACAAATTATGCTTAGCAGTGAGAAGAATGGGAATTCTTCTCTTTGTACTCATGAGGAACCTGCACATAGCTTATTTGAACTGAACAAGGGGATACTGCATGGTTCAAAATCAAGAGGGGAGTGTGTCAAGGTTGTATACTTTCATTATATTTATTCAAGTTGTATGCTGAGAGAATAATCCAAGAAGCTGGATTATATGAAGAAGAATGTGGCATCAGGATTAGAGGAAGACTCATTAACAACCTCTCATACACAGAGGACACAACTTTGCTTGCTGAAAGTGAGTATGAATTGAAGCACTTACTGATGAAGATTAAAGACTACAGTCCAGTATGGGTTACACCTCAATACAAAGGAAACAAAAATCTTCACAACTGCTCCAATAAATAGCTTCATGGGGGATGGAGAAAAGATTGACATTGTCAAGGATTTCATATTACTCAGTTTTACAATCAACACCAGTGGAACAGCAGTCAAGACATCAGATGATGTATTGCATTGGGCAAGTCTCCTGCAAAAGACCTCTTTCAAGTGGTGAAGAACAAAGATGTCTCTTTGAAGACTAACGTGCACCTAACCCAAGCCATCATATTTTCAATCGCCTCTTATGCATGCGAGAGCTGGATAATGAATAAGGAAGACCGAAGAAGAGTTGATGCTTTTGAGTTGTGGTGTTGGAGAAGAATGCTAAGAATAAGATGGTCTACTAAAAGAACTAACAAATCTGTCCTGGAGCAAGTGCAGCCAGGATTCTCCTTGGAAGCAAGAATGGCCAGGCTTCGTCTCACCTACTTTGGTCATGTTGTCAGAAGGAACCATTTCCTGGGGAAGGATATCATGCTTGGTAAAGTGGAGGGTCAAAGAAGAAGAGGAAAGCTCTTAACTAGATGGATAGACACAGTGGCTGCAATGACGGGCTCAGAAATAGCAAGGATTATGAACTTGGCACAAGACTGGGCAATGCTTTGTTCTGCTGTGCATAGGGTTGCTATGAGTTGGCAATGACTCGATGGCACCTAACAACAACAACAACAACATTTCAGTTTCATTATGCCAAAGAGTCACTATGAGATAAAATAAGTAATGCAGGTTAAGAATTTATGAGCAGTGCTAGATGTATACCAAGCATTTAAGAAATGATAGTTCTGACATCTGGGAGGTGGGGCAAGATGGCGGACTAGGCAGAAGGATTGCACAGACCCTCTTCAACAAAGAAAAGGGAAACCAAT
>NW_006921705.1:2452291-2484767 GCF_000298275.1 Orycteropus afer afer | reverse complement strand
TTTGGTCAATGACATGAGACAAAGTATATGTGAACTGCTGTATGAAAAGTGAATTTACTCTGTTAATCTTCACCCAAATCCTAATAATAAAAAAAAAATGATAGTTCTTACTAATATTAATGTATATTTTAATGGGAATATAGACAGGGAGAAGGAACACTTCTGGCTCAGTACCTAAGAGATTTGACTACTAACCAGGGGGCTGGTGGTTCAAACCCACTAGACATTCCATGGGAGGAAGACTGGGCAATCTACTTCTGTAAGGATTTACCACCTCGGAAACCCAAAGGAGGTTGCAAAAAGTTGGAATCAACTCAATGGCAGTGAGTTCTTTCTTTCTTTTTTTTTTTTTTAATAGACAGGGGGATTCCTGCAATGCTCTTCCATAAGAGTGACTTTTCAGAATCCCCAATCAATGTTACTCTTTATTAAACTGAAATATAGAAATGGCTCAGCTTCCCTTAAAAAATAATGAATTAGAGCTTTCATATATTCCCAGTTATGAGTAAACTAAATAAATTTGTAGTGTTTTGAAATGTTTTCATTTCCTTGAGGAGGCATCCCAAATATATCAAAAGGGAAATTTGATCTTATGCCAGTCATTGAGGTGCTCTAGGAGGACACTCTGGGAAATGTTGAGCTGCCAGTAAATGAGGCATGATTAGAGTTGCTTATACTATTACCATCTTATTGCTGTTAAAAGCAAAATGGTGTTTGCTGCAGACATTGACAAACTAAAACTCTGATAGATGAGGGAAAGCTGGAGATAACACACATACCTTCCGATGAGGTGGGAAGATGACTTTCTTCTCAAAGTTTAATTATTCATCACAAAAAAATTATTTCTTCTATATCCACTTCCTCTGCCATCATCCTAGTACATCATGGGGTGATTTGTGGTCACCTTTGTTGAAAGCTCTTCCAAGGCTGGTAAGATAATTAGTTTTCATAGAATGAGAATTTGGAGTTGGTTATTTAAATGTGCCACATGTTTTTAACAACAAGTCACCTTACCCACAACCTTTATTCTCTGGCATAATTGTCTTAAGCTCAAGAGCTGTCAACTTATTTCTTCTGAGTTATGATGAAATGTATATTTTTAAGCTAATTAAATCACTAAAATATATATTATTAAATGATCAATTATCTGGATTTCAGGGAAAATAGGAAAAATGTTATTCATCACAGGTTTTTTTTAAAAAAGAAAATTTGTTAGTTAATAGAAATAAAATAACCAAAATTGGAAAACACACAGTAACAATAGCTAACGTCTAAGGACATTTATCTTGATAGATTAGAATTTTGACGTTGGTAATATATTTGTTAGAGATACAACAAACAACTCAATGCACTGCCGTCGAGTCAGATCTGACTCACAGTCACCCCTCCTTGGGTTTCCGAGGCGGTATCACTACGGAAGTAGATTGCCCAACCTTCATTCCGAGGAGTGGCTGGTGGGTTTGAACTGCCAGCCTTCTGCTTAGCAGTCAAATACCTTAGGCACTACACCACCAAATTTAAGTTCTTGTCAATATCTGTCTTCATCATTTATTGAATACACAATTCTAACACAGATCATGTTGTCTGAGCAGAGACCATATGTGCTGATCTATGCGAGGATAGCCATTTTTTTTAAATGATAAACACAGGAAAGTCAGGAAAGATGACTGGACTATCTTATTCAATAACTTATTTTTGACATGCTTAAATATGGTAAGAAATCCTTGTGTGGTACAAACTGTTACACACTTAACAGCAAACTGTAAATTTGGCAGTTTGAATCCACCCAGAGGCACCTCAGAAGAAAGGCCTGGCAATCTACTTCTAAAAGATCCCAAAGGATCATAACCATTGAAAACCCCATGGTGCACAGAGTGAGGGCACTATGAGTCCTAATTGAATCAATTTCTTTTTAAATTCTGTACTAGTCAAATCAATATATAAATAGAAGTAACCTAGATGAAATAACACTTGTAAATGTTACTTGTTCTTTATTTATTACTATATCTAACCTGGATATTCCATGGAGCTTTAACTCATCAATCCACAATAATCTTAAACTTACCCTTTGTAAAAATGAAGCCATTATTTTCTTTTTTCTCTTCTGACACATCATTTGCTTTCTAGGTGATGGCATCACAGTCCATTTGGTAACCAACATCAGAAATTTAGGGATCAAATAGCTGTATCCTTTATAAGGAAATGTGAAAAAGTGTTAGAGGTAAGATCCTTGACTTAGTTGTATGCTTATTTCCCATATCTCAAATAATACCCAACATCTAACAGTGTTCAGTAACCATTTCTTGATTTTTATATTACTTATATACATAATCATGGTCAGTAGACACCTTGCTAGAGAGGCAAAGAGGCCACATCTTCTGACCTCCTCTAGCACAAGAGGAAGACAGAATCACCATCAGTAGCCCAAGGCCTATTCCTGTGAGGCCAGACATGCTGCCTCCCTCCAGCCCTTTAACCAACCCTGACACCAACCGTTCCTCCTGCAGCACTCACCACCTTTCTGCTGGGTTTGATAATTCACTGCAGTGACCACAGAGACCTCACGGATTATGGGGATTATTAGGGAAGCACCAGATTACAATTCAAGTTCAGGAAAAATGCTCAGTCTCTCTTAGCCCGCCATCTCTCAGCCAACAGTCTCTCACAGTCTCTCTCCCAGCAGTGCGTGTCCCTCGGTGTCTCTCTCAGCAAAGTGTGTCTCTTGTGTCTCTTTCCCAGCAGTGTTGTGTCTCTCAGGAGTGCATGTCTCTCAGCGTGTGTCTCTTGGGAGCCCGTTTCTCTTAGCAGCACATCTTTCTCAGTCAGCAGTCAGAGAGAGTTCTGTCTCTAGAAGGGCTCCTTTTGAGCCTGGCAGAGTGGCCAAACTAACCAATCATAATATCAGAATTCTAAGCACCTGAGAGAGAACAAACCTCCCAGAACATTGCTTTGTGCCACTCTCAACAGAAATACCCCAGGTGGATAACTTTTACAATCAGGAGCTCCTCAGTTGCTCACAGCAAATTCCACCATGGAGTTTACAAAGACTTATGGCTAGAAAAGCCATACCAGGTAATTTACTACACCACACACCTCAATCATTTGTTTCCTACAAATTTATTATAATATCTGATATTTTAAATACTATTTTACATGGCATCAGCATCAGCTATTAAACTCAAGCCCACTGCCGTCGAGTCGATTCATCCCATGGTTATCCCATAGACAGAGTAGAACTGCTCCATAGAGACTGTAAATCTTTACAGAAGCATAAAACCAAAAACCAAACTTCCTGCTATCAAGTAGATTCCAACTCATACGGACCCACATTGGGTTTCTGAGGCTGTAAATCTTTAAAGGAGTAGATAGCCCCTTCTTCTTCTGTGGAGTGGCTGGTGGGTTTAGAACTGCTGACCTTCTGGTTAGCAGCCAATAGCTTATCCACTACACCACCAGGGCTCCTTTATAGAAGCCTACTGCTTCATTTTTCTCCCATGTAGTGGCTGGTGGATTTGAACTACTTACCTTTTGTTTAGCAGCTGAATGGTTTAATAGTACCATCAGATGTCCCAATGAATCAGCTATAAGACTTGCTTAAATTGCAGATTTTGGCTGTGGTAGTTAAAGTTGTGTGTCAGTTTGGTCGGGCTGTGGTTTTTAGTGGCTGGTCAGCTGGATGCAGTTATTCCTCATGATGAGATGTGAGTGTGGTGTAACCAACTCCATGGTGGAATCTGCCGTGAGCAGTTTATTAGCTGCCTTTGGGATGTGGCTTCCTTCCAGTGTAGAAGGATACACTTTGAGAAAGATCTCAAGCTTCTTGGCACATCTGGATCCTGCATTTGGCCAAGTTACAGCAGCCTGCTATGTTGCCTGCCAATCTTGGAACTGTTTCTGGACTTGGAATAGTGGACTGCCGTGTTGCTTGCTACTCTTGGTACTGTGACATTTTACTTGTTGATCATCAACCTCAGCAGCCAGCATCTGGATGAATCAGAAAAGGCCTCCTAGCTCTAGTGGGCCTGGAAAAGGAGTCAGAGCTGGAGCTCAAGGTCTAACGGCCTTCACCCAGCCCCTGGAGACAACACTTTGAACTTGGACTTTTAGCTTCCTAAACTGTAAGAGGATAAATGCCTGTTTGTTAAAGCCATCCATTTGTGGTATTTCTGTTATAGTAGCACTACAGAACCAAAACAGTGGTCCTCACCCTACACCAACACAGTTGGAATCTTTCGAGGGGCTATAGATTTGTATTTAAACAAGCACCACAAATGAATCTTATGTACATTCACATTTGAAAAACACATGGCAAAATGTTTTCCTAATCTCCAAATTACATCCACTCTTTATTGCAAAATATCTTCCTCAAAATTTTTCTTTCAATATTTTGTCCCCTCTATAAACCTTAAATATTTTTCCAATTACCTATAACACAAAATGAAAAATTATTTAGCCAAGCAATCAAGGTCATTACAAAATCAAATTTCAGCTTAATTTTAAAGTGTAATTCATGGACTGTGATTTCTATAATCCTGCCAAAGAATTCTACTCACTCTGAAATGTGCCTTAATTTTTTCCACCCTTGTGCTTTGGCTCACACTGTACCCTCTTCTGTCAGAAATGTCCTTATCCTCTCTTCTGTTCCTCTCTCTCTCTTTCTCTTGCATGCACATGCTCACACACACACACACACACACATTCAAGTCCAGTGATTTTTAACATTAGCAATGCTTTAGAGTCACTTAAGGAGCTTAACAAAATAAAACAAAACAAAAACAATGCCCTGGCCTCTCCTCACATCATTGGATAAGAATCATGGCGAGCATTGTCTCTCCAGGTTTAGCTTATATCCCGCTTTACTTCAGTAGCTTCCTTGGATTGCTTCAAACCTGAAGTTCAGTCATGGCTGATAAAATGAAACTGGAATTGACCCGAATTTGTAAAAGGTGGGTCTGTTGGAACGATAACCAGAAAGGAAAAGATTATTGGTTGACATCGTTAGAAACTTAATCTCCCTCTTAGAAAACAAGAGCAGTTTGTGAATTGCAAAGCAACCAAATCTCTCAGTAGAGTTGAAACAACAATGCCTTGCTCAAAGATGGCAGCCTTGAATATGGTGTAGTTCCTAAGGCATTTGACTGCTAACCAGAAGGCTGGCAGTTCAAATCCACCAGTCACTCCTCAGAAGGAAGATTGGGCCATCTGCTTCCCACCTTGTTACCACCTTGGAAACCCAAGGAGAGGTTGCTATGAGTTGGAATTGACTCAATAGAAGTGAGTTTGGTTTTGGTTTTGGTTCTCCACAGTTCTGGCTATACACCAATCTCCTGCTCAGGCTATTGAAAGAGTTCACTACAACTCTTCTGAGTCTCCCCATCCAGGGCTTCAACCCATATTTTTTTCCATTCTGCTTATAGTTTTGGTACATCTGAATTTTACAAATTTAGTATGTTTCAGTTTCATTTTGAGGGTTATTGTGATAGTTGGAGTTGTGTGTCAACTTGGCTGGACCACAATTCTGTGTGGTTTAAGCAGTTGTGATGTGGTTATTCCCATGATAGGATCAGATGAATATGTTTTGAGCAGCCAATCCATTGAAAGGGAGTTTCCCTAGGGTTGTGGCCTGCTTCCAGTATATTTATGGACATCCTGGGAAAAGAGACACTCTTCTGTGGATCAGGATTCTGTTGTGCTGCCTACAACTGTCCGTGAGTGAACAATCCACCTTTCAGCCTGGAGATCCTGGATTCGTCATTCGTTGGAGTCAACAGCCAGTACGCTGTCTTCCAACCTTGAGCTCCTCAGCCCCTTCAGCTGTGAGAGTCAGGAAAAGCCTCTAGCTTGACATTTGATCCAAGAACTTTGGACTTGCCAGCTTCTATAAGTGTGTGAACCATTTTCCTAAGATAAATTTCTCTCTCTCTCTCTATATATATATAAGCTTTACTGCTTTTGTTTCTCTAGAGAACCCAGTCTAACACAGTCTTGATTGAACTGGTTTGAACAGTTCAGAGCACTGATTTCCTGGCCCCCTAAGCTGAAGAGGATGGCTTTTTCTGTCTCTTAGAAGCACTATTGTCTTTTCCACCACACACACATGGACTTATATCATTCCTAAGCTTTTATTCCTCTAGGCCTTGAATTTTATCTTAGAAGATAAGCTAGTCCTACACTTCTATTATCATTAATTTAAAAGCATAGCTACTTGATAAATGTGTATTTTTGGAATAAGCAGGGGAGTCATCACTTTTTTAGAAGGGAGAATGGATGCTGATACATGACTTTGGTAGTAAAATATTATATTTAGTAACGAGGTTTTAAAAGTAACATATTTATTTCTGTTTTCTCCACATAATTATTTGGCATTTTAAGCAAAGAAATTAAAGTATGCAGACATGTAAATTAGAAAAAATAATTGTGAAATCATCATTGCCCTTCTAGGATTTGTGCTTACTATTTCTCTACCCTACCTGCTCCCCTTGTACAAGAGTAACTAACCACATATTTGAGAACCACCTTCAGCATAGCACCTACAAATAAGAATTTATATTTAGCAATTAAATTCTCAGGAATTCAAATTTAACTACATTCATTACATCAAAATATTAACCTGAAAAGTGAAAAGAAAAAAAAAATCAGATAGCTCTGTAGATTTTGAAATAATTCCAGAGTTTTGATGATTCCTAAAAATCTCGGGGATTGGTTTTATGCAGAAAAGTGTATAGACCTTTAATAAAAATCTTGGTGCTAAATCATGTATTGCACTCTGAAATTAGCTAATTGATTGAATGATGAACCTGTTTGTTTGATCTCTCCCCCACAAGAGTGTAAGCACTATGCAAATAAGAACTCCTTTGTGTAGTTCTATATTGTGTCTAGAAAAGTGGGTAGCACAAATTAACAGTTCTGTAAATGTCTGTTCCATGAATAAATGCATGGATTGCTGAATATATTACAAAAATGAAATTTAGTGATAAAACTAGAACTACTTTTTGGATTTATGATTTAGGGCTCCTAGAACATCTCAGGGTACTTTAGCCCCACATGAAACTTTTTTTGTCCTTCATTGCTATTCTCTTGGAGTTACTATCTAGAGTATAAACAGATGGTCTATGCAGAGGACCAAATTTACTGCATTGTGGGGAAGCCTTTGCTTGTCTATTATACAAGGATTAAGTGGGTCTGTAAACACAGTATGTCAGTTGTGGTTATTCTCCGGAGCAATTAAAAATAGAAGGACATCCATGAGTCTCAGTTGTTACTGATTGTCCCAGACTTGGACCCAGAGAAGACAGGAAACTGAAGATAGGAAACTGATCTCCTACATAGCACATTGGGAAATGCAGAAACAATAAGATAGAACTTCTTTTTAAATTCAGATGACTGCTTCACCTTTACAACCCCGTATTCAGTATCATATTAATTAGAGAAGGGTACATCGAATTTACAATTGAATTAAATATAGAACATGCTGATAACAGAAAAAGTGACAGTAGGTTTTACCTTTCAAGACCAGAAATTTAGTAAGCTCACGTTTCTAAAAATTTTCATACTCATCTATTTTAATTTTCATAACAGCTCTGTGATGAAGGAATTCCTTTTCTCTTTCTCTCTCTCTTAGTCTCTTTAAGTCTATGAAGAAATTGGGGTTCCTAAACATTAAATAATTTGCATGGAGTTAAAGAGCTAGTGTTAGCAGAGCCCAGATTATAATAAAGATCTTTTTTAAATTTCAAATCGAAGGTCTTTTGCATTAAGTTTAACTCTCTGTACTTTGTCTTTTTTTTTTAGAAGATATTTATTTTAAACTGTAGCAAATCATATTGATCAGCTCTGCTGTTTATACCTGACCTAGTTAGTATAAAAGGACCACAGTGTCAAACTGAGACCCATTTTAATCATACCTAGAGATACAAGTGAAGGAATGTTTCTAAGTGAAAATCACAATAAACTGCATGTTTAAAACCTGAGTCAGAGCAGAAGGAAAATAATTTGAACTCCTGTGCTCATGAGAACTCAAAGCTAAGGATATTCCAGGGTCCAAAGATACACTTTAGCTAAATCCTTTTTGTAAATAATATTTTCACACTTATCAAAACCCATAGGACTAGTAAAATACAAAGAGTGAACTCTAATGTAAGCTATAGACTTTAGTTAATAATAATAATTGTAATGTATCAGTATTATTCATCAATTGTAAAAATGTACCTCAGGAAGACAAGATGTTAATAGCAGAAACAGTGTGCAGAGGGGAGAAGAGATCTACCGGAACTCTGAATTTTGACCCCTTTTTTTTTTCCTGTAAAACTAAGACTGCTAAAAATAGGCTTTAAAAAAAAAAAAAAAAAAAAACTGGGTAAAAAGAGAAAAAAGTTTAAATGGACAAAATACCTGGATACACATTTATCCAAAAAGATATAATGACCAATAAACACGGGGAAATATGTTCAATATCACTGTTCATTGGAGAAACACAAAACAAAAGCACAATGAAAAACCACTTTATATCTACTAATCCCTTGCTATCTAGTTGATTCCAACTTATAGCGACCATATAGGACAGGCTAGAACTGCCCCATAAGGTTTCCAAGGCTGTAATATTTATGGAAGCATATTTCCATATCTTTCTTTCATGGAGCAGCTGTTGCATTCAAACCACCAACATACTGGTTAGCAGCCAAGTGCTTTAAACACTAAGCCACCAGAGCACCTCAATACTAATGTAAGAGAGTCTGTTTATTACACGGAACAACTCAAAGCATTGAGGTGAAAACTAAGAAGACCAATGAATGTTGATGAGAAATAGTATTATAATATCATTGTGTAGGACAATGGTGCTTATTTACAGCAGAATATTTTAGTGATAAATCCTAATAAAAATAATAGAAAATAGAATTTTAGTGAGGAATATAAACAATGAGAGGTATTTAAATAAAAGCAAGCATTTCACCAAAATGTTTACATCTGGACAAAACTAAGTGAAGTGAAACTGTGATTAATATGCAAGGTAAGTGCTGGAAACTCTAAGCTAAAAGTCTTAATCAATAGACAGTTATTGAGAGGCTGATGCAGAGCAGCAGATTGATTAGTGTTAACTGGGGCAGGATTTATGACAGCAGAAGTATCAAAATAACTCATGGGGCAAAGATGTCTTGGAAGTGCAGAAACAAGGAAGTATAATATGAAGAAGTCAGACAGGAGAAGAGTCTGAAACTGGTAAGGATGAGAAGCTAGGGACAGCAAACACAGGCAGTTAGTTAGAATAAAGAATAGAGAGAAATCCAGCAGAGGCAAGAGCCCTAGAAAGCAAAAGCAGGTACCTGCCTCCTGGAGGGGTGAACTAGAGACTTTGGGCTATAGGAACTAGCTTTTCAGCTTTACCTTTAGTCCTGGATAAAAAGGAGGAAAATAAATGGCTTTTATAGCTGGGAAAAGCTGTACAGTAATGTGGAGAAATACAAGTAGACTTTTACAGAAGCAAACAGCTTCATCTTTCTCCTGCAGAGCAGCCCTGTATTTGAACCACTGACCTTTTGGTTAGCAGCCTATTGCTTTAACAACTATACCACCAGAGCATCTTTTATTTCAAGATCAGGATCATTAAACGTATTTTTCTCAATTAGCTAAACTATATATAGAGAGAGAGTGAGAAAGAGAGAGAGAGTGTATATATATGTATATACGTGTGTGTGTGTGTGTGTGTGTATATATATATATATATATATATATATATATTAATCATTGCTGTAAAATATCCTGCATTTTATTTATTTACCTACAAAATTCTGAAATACCTCTGGGGACAGCTATGTTTAATATATATTTGACATGTTTTAAGCCCAAAATCTCATAAAGTATTTTTGCAATCACTTTTGAATATTTCTTATTTCAAAGAACAACTTTTTTTTTTTTTTAAATGACAGTCCATTCAGGGGAAGTAGCATTATCACCTTAAAGCTCAAAGGTCAGACATCTGTAAACATCGTGCGTTGAGGTAAAAGCCAAATGGGTGAGGCAAAAAAATGCATGCTGCATCATTTCAATATAAATTGCAGATCAAATAATGTTCTGGCTTGACAATAGCCATCCAATACCAACTGAATTATTTCCCACTTAACATCTGAATTGTCAGAGTGGGTTATGTGGTACATTGTGTGTGAACTATGCAATGTTTTATGTGGTATTCTTATCTTCTATATATGTCTTTTAACCTTCAGATGATCTGATTTTATAACTAGCAAGAAATAGCTGAAGGTTTTTTGCATTCACTGTAGCTATGATGGGAGCTAGGAGCTCTGGTAGCATAGTGCCTAAGGCACTTGACTGCTAACTAGAAGGCTGAAGGTTCAAACCAACCAGCCACTCCTCGGAAGGGAGGTTGGGCAATCTACTTCTGTAGTGATACTGCCTCGGAAACCCAAGAAGGGGTCACTATGAGTCGGGTCCGACTCCATGGCACATGAGAACAACAACAACATGATGGGAGCTCTAGTGGCACAGTTCCTAAAGCATTTGACTGCTTACCAGAAGGCTGGTTGGTTCAAACCCACAAGCCACTCCTCAGAAGGAAGGTTGGGAGATCTACTTCGGTAGTGATACCGCCTCGGAAACCCAAGGAGGAGTCGCTATGAGTCAGATCCAACTCCACAGCAGTGTGCTGCTGTAGCTATGATTGCTTATTTGCATATTCATTTGTTTTTCCTGTGAGTGCATTTGCTTTGTGAGTCTACCAAGGGAAATATAATTTGAAATGATTTATTCTAACTACATAGTTATACATCAGAGAAAATATTTGCAGCCATCTATGTAATGAAAAATATTTGAATAGAGGAACCAGAAAATTCATTTTTCCCATAAAATTAAGAACATTCCTATACATAAAAGTTATAACTAGCATTTATTGGGTGCCTCCTTGCCAGACACTTCATGCACATATATGCTGAACCTCATCCTGCAGTTGTTAAAAGTTAGTTGAACTGTCTTATTCTCTATAAAGAACATCTTACAATGAAGATGTAATAAATGTTTTTTTACAGAACTTCATTTGGAGGAAAAAAAAAAAAGACCATCACCACAAGTAATAATTTGTTTCTGTTGCTCCTTTAATCAGTTTTTCCTTCATACACTTTTCTAATACATGTTGTTAAGTGTCATTGAGTCAGCTCCGATTCTATGTATAACAGAACGAAGCACTGCCCGGTTCAGCACCAGCCTCATAAGCCTTGCTATGCCTGAGCCCATCATTGCAGCCACTGTGTCAGTCCATCTCGTTGAGGGCCTTTCTCTTTTTTACTGACCCTCCACTTTACCAAGCATGATATCCTTCTCCAGGGAAAGTTCTTTTCTGACAACATGTCCAAAGTAGATGAGAAGAAGTCTAGCCATTCTCTCTTTCAAGGAGCATTCTGGCTGCACTTCTGCTAGGACAGATTTGTTCATTCTTCTGGCAGTCCATGGTACTGTCAGTATTCTTTGCCAACACTACAACTCAAAAGCATTAACTCTTCTTTGGTCCTCCTTATTCATTGTCCAGCTTTTCACGTGCGTATGAGGTTATTGAAAACACCATGCCTTGGGTTAGGCTCACCTTAGTCTTCAAAGAGACATCTTTGCTCTTCAGCACTCAAAAGAGGTCTTTTGCAGCAGATTTTCCCAGTGCCATATGATGTCTGATTTCTTGACTGCTGCTTCCATTGGTATTGATTGTGGAACCAAGTAATATGAAATCTTTGTCAACTTCAATTTTTTTCTCCATTTTATCATGATGCTCCATAACAGTCCAATTGTGAAGATTTTTGTTTTCTTTATTTTGAAGTATAATCCATACTGCAGACTGTAGTCTTGGATCTTCATCAGTAATTGCTTCAAGTCACCTTCACTTTCAGCAAGCAAAGTTGTATGGTCTGCATATTGCAGGTTGTTAATGAGACTTCTTCCAATCCTGATGCTGCATTCTTCTTCATATGGTCCAGGTTCTTAGATTATTGGCTCAGTGTACAGATTGAATAAGCATGGTATAAGGATACGAATCTGATGTGCTTCCTTCCTGATTTTAAACTATGCAGTATCCCATTATTTCAAACAGCCTCCTGAACTACACACAGGTTCCTCATGAGCACAATTAAGTGTTCTGGAATTCCCATTCTTCTCAATGTTATACATAATTTGTTATGATCCACACAGCCAACACCTAAAATTACTGTTGAGAAAGAAAGTGTAGTTGACATCTCCCTTTTGTATAAAGTCAAGGCAATAAAAGACAACTTTATTAAAAGAACATCATGAGTGTAAGGAAAGAGGACTAAGAGTCTGATAAAGAGGCAGTGTATTAAAGTTTTATTAACAAATAGGCTATGGAGTCACACTTGTGTTTAATCTGATCTCTGCCATTGACTAGCCATATGGTTTTGAGAAGCTAGAAGCAATTATGCCAGTTTCAGTGCCTGGAATTTTCTGCTTCTCTATACTTCTCCACTTCTCAGACTGCTTATCTGCCTGATGAGTATTTACTTACTTCTAAAGATATTTACTTACTTTTCATAACATTTCTCCTGGCACTGAAAACACTCAATTGCATTTACTTCTTTCAAGCCTTGTATTAGATCTTATTTTTTTTTAAAAAATTATCAATGAAAACATACTCTCTATTAGAAGAAATGCACTAAGTTGGCAAATATAATTTGGTAAAAATTAGAAATATTACATTAGAATTTTTTATTGTACCTTCACATGCACATAACAGAGGGAAATATTTATATTTTAAACATTAAAATGGAAATGTAGAAGACTGAAAAGACCGACTATATTGGAAAAATTGAAGTAGTATGTGCATTCATAAAGTATACATACATCAAAGAGGTGGGATGGACAAAAGAAAGAAGGAAACAGAACCTTCTTTCACTGAGCCAGTTACTACATTATTTCTAAAATGAGAAAGGGAAATAATAATAATAATAATAAAGTATATATTTGTCATTTACAAATATAGACCAGAAGAAATTGCTAAAAGAGGTATTATTATGATGAAGAGTGGGCCCAAAGAAGTCTCAAGGTCTTCCACGGCTCAGAGTTGCATTGGAATGCATAGAATTTCCTCAGTTTCCCAAGAAGTTAGATGAGAAGGCCAGCAGTCTTGAAGGGCCTCTGATTAACAGTAGATTGCACTATGTGTGTATAACAATGAACAAATGTATGATGATGAACATATTCTCCCAAAAATATCTTCCAGGCTAACGTTCTTTTCACCATCTAGAAAAACATTAACTACTCGGGAAAAGAGGAAATGAACTTGCTTTGTTCATTGCTTTCTCTAAATATTTTTTCTTTACACTTTAGTATAAAGTCTTCAAGAGAGTTACTGTGATGTTCTTTTTTTTTTTGATTCCCCAAACATTTTAGCACAAGATCTGCATATCAATTACCATTTATTAAAATTTAACTGAAATACATTTGCTGCAATACAAAACACCGCTCTTGAAGACTTCAAGGAACATACAGCTAACATACTAGGAATTCATTTTTCTGAAGGATTGACAATACGTACCTTATCATACAGTAGTCACACAGTTCCCCAGGAGCAAATTAAAGAATAAGCTGAAATTTTGTCTTGATTCTGTTCTAATTAAAGATTCAGTCTACTAGAGTAGAACCATGGGAGTGCTGGTAGCAGAGTGCCTAAGGCACTTGACTGCTAACCAGAAGGCTGGCAGTTCAAACCTACCAGCCACTCCTCGGAAGGAAGATGGGGCAATCTACTTCTGTAATGATACTGCCTAGGAAACCCAAGGAGGAGTCACTATGAGTCGGGTCCAACTCGACGGCACATATCAACAATAACAGAGTAGAACCACAGCCCTCAAATTGTGCATGTCTGTTTGTTGATGATAGTTGTTGTTTTGGGTGCTGACTCATAAAAACCTCATAGTGACCCCCTATATATCACAGCATGGAGCATTGCTTGGTCCCACACCATGTTCATGATCACTTTTGTGTTTGTTGCAGTCATTGTTTCAACCTGTTTCAATAATGGTTTCCCTCGCCTTCTTGGACCTCCACTTTATAAAACATGAGATCCTTCTCTAGGCATCTAACCCTCCTCATAACATGTCCAAAGAAAGTATTTTGTGATCCATAGAGTTTGCACTGGCTAATTTTCATAAATAATTGCCAGGCCTTTTTTCCCTATTCTTTGTCTGGAAGCTCTGCTGAAATTTGTACACCATGAGTGACACAATTGGTAAATACTAGTGGCAAATCAACAAGAAAGAACGTTTTAAAAAATAATGGCTTATAACAGACCCTATCCATAATTCTACTTCCCTTTTCACCTCATTTCTTGCTTTCCCTTTTGCTTTCAGTCCTTCCTTAATGCACTACTTCACTTTTTTCTCTCTCCTTCAGTTTCAGTCAGAGAACTATTGCATTACAAAGTTGTAAAAGATAGATGTTTTTTTTTGTTTTGAGTAAATATGCTAAAACTTTACATACGTTCAGTTGCAGTCTACACTTCATTCTTCCTTATGAGCAAAACATACTATTAAATCTCCACTGATTTAAATATGTTTATCATCTAGATGAGTAGCAACTGCTTCCTTCAATGAAAATTTAAATCACTCATACATGGCAGCATGCTCCACAACTGGAACTGTTGCATGCGTTAAGACCATGCAATCTTAACAACTCAATATATAAAGCCTGTGTTGAGCTTTAATTTCAGAATAATATTGTCCCTACTATCAACATGTTTGATAGATACCAATTTTTCTAAAGCACTGATGGTTGAACCGTATGCATGTTTATATGTGTGTGTATTTTCCCCATGCATGGATAAGATAAAATGTATTTAACCATGTATTTTTTAAAGTTAGGTTTAATAATAGAAAAGAAGTAACCCTTCCAGTTGCTGCCTTCATTCTCTAAGTTGCCACTTCCTTCCTCCAGTTTCAAGCTTATTGCAAAGGATTTGAGAATATGTGGTATACAATATCCTTACCTGTTGGTTGATGTTTCTTAGCTTATTTCTGAAATGAAAAATTTACTGAGTTTAATGAGATGATTGATGTAAACTCTTACAGTTGAGTGTTGCCCTCACTCAAAATCAAGTCCATTCCAGAGAGATGATAGGAGAGGTAGTCTGCAGAGAAGAGAAACTAAGGTCTCAAATCATTGACTTCACCTAATTGTGTGTTGCAGGTTAAATCTTCTGTGTAATGTCAGATCCTGATAAATTTTTAGTTCCCAAAGACACAATATCATACAGCTAAAAAATATGTGCTCATCTTCCTACTGCTTTATGTTCTCTGGAGTAGTTATGGAATATTAATATTATGTAATGTAATATGTAATATTATGTTATTCAATATGCAGTTTCCATAAACAGTATCTGTATAAATCACATTAAAAGACCACTCTGAAAGGGATCACAATAGGATAGAGTAGGAGAAAAATGTGGGACAATTCTCAAAATAATAGTAAGGATTAATAATAAAACAGGCTTACTTGTATGATAGAAACTGGTGGAACACCTAAGACTGTGGCCCTTAGTCACCCTTCAGGCCAGGAACTGAACAGACTCCTGTGACTCAACTTTCAACCAGACAATAGCAGGCCTATGAGGTGAACAATTACACCAGGAAAGTATGCCCTTAGAACAATGAAGCATAAGAGATCCAAAGGGAAGCGTTTGCCCATGGTAAAGCTCAGAAGGCAAGAATGGATAGGAAAGATGGAAAAAGGAAAGTGGGAAGCACAGAAGAGAAGTGGGAAGAGAGGTGTTACACTGTGGGGATTGTAATCAATGTCATGCAACAAAATATGTGTGAACTCTTGAATGGAAAACCAACTTACTCTGTAAACTTTCACTCAAATCACAATAACAGGTTAATAACATTTAAAAAATAAATAAATAAAAGAGTTTTAAATTCCAAAGGCTTCTACTCAAAGTGTGGTCTTCTGACTTGAAGCTTTAGTAGAGGGTTATTAGATAAAACACAGGACACTCAGTTAAACTTGAATTTCAGATTTTTTTTTTCAGTGTAAGTAAAGCAATCCAATATTTTGGACATACTTATGCAAAAAATTATTTTTTATTTATCTTAAATTTAAATTTAAGTTGGCTGACTATTGTTGTTGTTGTTGTTATGTGCCGTCGAGGCAAACCCGACTCATAGCGACCTCTCCTTGGGTTTCCGAGGCAGTATCACTACGGAAGTAGGATTGCCCAACCTTCATTTGCTAAATATGCAACTTTACATTGTCACCAGCTGGTAGATTTTAGAAACGCAGAATATCAAACTCTGTCCCAATTCTACTGATTTATAATCTGAAATTCAAGAAGAAATCCAGGTGATTCATATATGCATTAACATTTGAGAAGCACTGAAAATTGCCAGCAGAACACTTGACTTATATCATATATTTCTGTGTTTCTCTCTGCTGTGCAATGAGAGATGAATAGTAATTAGAGTTAGCTTATGTGAGATGGTTGGCATTTTGCCAAAATAACTGACAATCAAATGGATAATTTACCTAAAGGATCTGAAAAATATATTAGATTTTGATCCAAACTCTTGTATTAATCCTGTGATTGTGTATGAAAATCTAGCTGACCATTTTGATTCTTAATCACCCACTCTCTAATTACCGACTGTATTCCAACTAATCTACTATCTGCATCATTATGTTATGGTTGTTGTTGTTGTTGTTATGTGCCCTCGAGTCCTCTCCCACTCATAGTGACCCCTCCTTGGGTTTCTGAGGTGGTATCTCTATGAAAGTAGATTGCCCAATCTTCCTTCTGAGGAGTGGCTGGTGGGTTTGAACCGCCAACCTTCTGGTTTGCAGTCAAGTGCCTTAGGCACTACACCACCAGAGCACCCCCTGCACTATTATAGATAACAATAATATTGCTATTATGTAACAAGAACTGTACTGGGTATTTTATATTTGTTGTTGCATTATTAGGTATCATCCAGTTGATTTTCATACATAGCAACCCTGTGTATAACAGAACAAAATGCTGCCTGATCCTACACCAACCTCATAGTTGTTGCTATAGTTGAGTCCATTGTTGAAGACTCTGTGTCAATTGATCTCATTGAGGGTCTTCCTCTTTTTCACTTACCCTCTACATTACCAAGGATGGTGCTCTTCTCCAGGGACCAGTCCCTTCTGATAACATGGGCAAAGTACAAAAGTCAAAGTTTCACCATCCTTGCATCTAAGGAGCATTCTAGCTGCACTTCTTCCAAAATAGATTTGTTTATTTTCCTGCAAGTCCATGGTATATTCAATTTCTTCAACACCATAATTCAAATTCACTAATATCATTAATATCACATGCAAGTAAAATCTTACTGAAGATAATTCAAAAATGGTTCCAGCAATATATTCCAGAAATGCAAGTTGGATTCAGAAGAGGACATGGAAGGAGGGGTATCATTGCTGATGACAGATGGATCTTGATTGAAAGCAAAGAATACCAGAAAAATGTTTTCTTGTAGTTTATTATATATGCAAAACCATTTGATTAAGTAGATCATAACAAATTATGGATAACATTGAGAAAAATGGGAATTCCAAAACACTTAATTATACTCATAAGGAACCTGCACATAGACCAGGATGCTGTCATTTGAACAGAACAAGAGGACATTGCATGTTTTAAAATCAAGAAGGGAGTGTGTCAGAGTTGTATATTTTCACCATACTTATTCAATCTGTCTGCTGAGAAAATAATTCAAGAAGCTGGACTATGTGAAGAAGAACGTGGCATCAGGATTGGAAGAATACTTATTAACAACCTGTGATATGCTGATGACACAACTTTGCTTGCTGTAAGGGAAGATGATTTGAAGCACTTCCTGGTGAAGATTGAAGGCTGCAGTCTGCAGTATGGATTTCACCTCAATATAAAGAAAATAAAAATCCTCACAACTGGACCTATAAGCAGCATCATGATAAATTGAGGAAAAATTGAGAAAAAATTGAAGTTGTCAGAAACTTCATATTACTTGGTTCCACAATCAACACCAACGGAAGCAGGAGTCAAGATATCAGACATACTATAGCATTAGGCAAATCTGCTACAAAAGACCTGTTTCAAGTTCTTAAGAGAAAAGATATCTCTTTGAAGACTAAGGTGACACAAGCCATGCCATTTTCAATTCATTCATATGCATGTGAGAGCTGGACAGTGAATAAGGAAGATCCTAGAAGAGTCAATGCTTTTGAGTTGTAGTGTTGGAGAAGAAAGCTGAAAGCACTGTTGACTGCTAAAAGAACTAACAAATCTGTGTTGGAGACCAAGAAAAAGATTTTCAAAAGGACATGACTGCAAGGCACATGTTCGAGCAACAGCTAAGAGAAGGCATGGCCTCTCTTATGGTTGCCTACTTGGCAGAACTATGTGTTCTGTGGCAAAAACATTGTTCCAGTATAGAATGTTGATTATCTTGATGGAACATTTTATACATAAGAATAATATACCTTAGTAATCATACTATACTTTAGAATAATATATTTTAATAATTATTTCATACCTTAGAATTATGTACCTTAATAATTAGATTATGCCTTAGAATAATGTATTTTAGTAATCATTTACTATTCTTGTAAAGGTTTTTAATCCAACTAATCATCCATTACTTTTGGGTATGGGAAAAGACCTCTGGATATTGGAAAGAGTAAAATTTTAACTTTCAGATAATACTTGATTGTTACAAGAAACTATTTGATTGTATTAAGGTGATTCCAAGAATAATGATGTAATCATGTGTTTATGTATAAATAAAGCAGGACGGATGCATCAGGAGTCGCTCTCACAGAATACGCAGAGCGTCCACCTGGCCCCCTTTTCTTTTAAAACTTTAATCCTTTCCTGTTGCTTTGTTTCATGACCTGTGTTGCCTTTCCGGATGCAGCAAATCTGTCCTGGAAGAACTGAAGCCCGAATGCTCCTGGAAGCAAGAATGACCAGACTTCATCTCACTGCTTTGGCCATGTAAGAAGGGGCCATTCCCTGGACAAAGATATCATGCTTGGTAAGGTGGAGCGGCAACTGAGATAGGGGAAGGCCCTCAATGAGATGGATTGACACAGTGGCTACAATAATGGGCTTAGGTATAACAATGATCTTGGGGCTTGCACAGCACCGGGCTGTGTTTCATTCTGCTGTGTATAGGGTCGCTCTGAGTCGGAGCCGACTCAAGGCACCTAGCAACAACAACAACAATTCCTCAGTCTTCCATATTCATTGTCCAGCTTTAATATGCATATGAGACCATGAAATTGAAAATGCCATGGCTTGCGTCAGTTGCACCTTATTTCTCAAAGTGACACCTTTGTGTTTTAACACTTTAAGGAGATTCTTTTGCAGCATGTTTGCCCAATGAAATACTTCATTTGATTTCTTGACTGATACTTCCCTGAATATTGATTGTGGATCCAAGTAAAATTAAATCCTTGACAACCTCAATATTTTCTTCATTGATTGTGATGTTGCTTATTGGTCCAGTTGTGAGGATTTTTGTTTTCTTTATGGTGAGGTGTAATCCATACTGAAGGCTTCAGTCTTTGATCTACATCAGTAAATGCCTCAATTCATCTTCACTTTAAACAAGCAAGGTTATGTCACCTGCAGTCAACAGGTTGTCAAAGGGTCTTCCTCCAGTTGTGATGTTTTGTTCTTCTTCATGTAATTTAATTCCTCAGATTATTGGACAACATACTATTTGAATAAATGTGGTGAGAGGATACAACCCTGACAGACACCTTACTTAATTTTTTAAAAAATATTTAATGGATTTTATTGAAATATAATTTATGTACAGTGAAAACACAAAAATTAAATGACATGGATCAATGCTTTTTTTTTTGGCAGTGTTCCCTCGCCTCCCCTCCCACCCCTGGCAACCAACAAAGAAATTTTCCCTCCATATATAAACCTTTCCTTGACACTCCACAACAATGAACTAATACTATATTTGTCCTTCTGTGATTGACTTATTTCACTCAGCATAATGTCCTCCAAGTTCATCCCTATTATGCAGTGTTTTACAGACCCTAATTATTCTTTAGTGGTGTATAACATTCCATTATGTGTATGTACTATAGTTTGGTCATCCACTCTTCTGCTGATGGGCACGTAGGTTGTTTCCATCATTTTGCTATTGTAAATAGTGCAGTGATGAACATGAGTGTGCATATATCTGTTCCTGTCCTGCATCTCACCTCTTTAGGTATATACCCAGTAATGGGATTGCTGAGTCAAATGTTATCTCTAATTCTAGCTCTCCAAGGATTATGATATTGTTTTCCACAGTGGTTGTATCACTTCACAGTCCCACCAGCAGTGTATGAGAATCACAATCTCTCCACATCCTCACCAGTATTTGTTATTTTCTGTCTTGTTGAACCTTGCCATCGGTGCTGGAGTGAGACGGGATCTCACTATTGTTTTGATTTGCATTTCCCTGATAGCCAATGATTGTGAGCATCTTTTCATGTATTAGCTGGCCACCTGGATATCCTACTTGGTGAAGTGTCTATTCATGTCTTCTGCCCATTTTTCAATTGGATTGTTAATTCATTTGCTGTTGAAGTGTTGGAGTTTTCTACAAATCTTAGAGATAAGTCCTTTGCCAGATATGCCATTATTGGCAAATGTGAATTTGTTGCTGTCATTTTTGTATGTGCTTTTTCATGTCGATTTCTTTGCTCCATATAATTTTCTATGCTGAGCTTTTTTTTTTTTTTAATGAATTATGTTATCACATCCTTCATTGTTATTGTTTTAGTATTTGCTGAATATTTATGCTGGTCCTCTTTATTAATTTGATGTGAAGGTTTAACATTTTTCTTTGAGGTTACTCAGTGATTTATAGTTTTCTTCCCAAGTTTAAAGCAGTCCATTCTATCTTGCAGTTGTCTTGACTTCCCTACCATCTAGAAGTTCTGTAATGACATAGTTTTTTTCCCTCTTTTTGGTTTGTAGTTGTCCTCATTTGTCAATTGATGTCTCTGGTTCCCTGTTTACAATCTTGTAGGTTTATTTACTTTGGATACTTCTGTAGCTGGGTTGGTTTTTGGGCTATATCATCATTTGTGTTAATGGTCAGTTGTTGTTGGCTGTTGTTGTTTCTCTGTCCAAAGGTCTCCCTTTAGCTCTCTTGTAAAGTTGGTCTGGTTTTAACAAATTCCCTTAATTTCTGCTTCTATGGAAATGTCCTAATTTCACCATCATATTTGAGGGGCAATTTTGCTGGGTGCATAATTCTTGGTTGGAAATTTTTCTCTTTCAGGGTTTTATATATACCATCTCATTGTCTTCTCACCTGCATGGTATCTGCCAAGAAATCTGAGCTTAGTCTTATTGGTTGCCCCTTGTAGGTAACTTTTTGTTTTTCCCATGCTGCTTTCATGATTTTTTCTTTGTCTTTGGTTTTGGTGTGTTTGATGATGATGTGTCTTGGTGATTTTCTTTTGGGGTCTATCCTGTTTGGGGTTTGTTGGACTTCCTGAATGGATATATTCTCATCTTTCATTATACCAGGAAATTCTCTTCCAACAAATCTTTGATGATTTTCTCTGTGGTTTTATTTGTTACTTCCTGTTCTAGAATTCTGATTACACATAGGTTATTCCTTTTGATGGTATCCCACATGAACCTTTGGCTTTCTTCATTTTGTTTTGATCTTTTTTTCTGATTAATCCCTTTCCAAAGAACTATCGAGGTATTTGCCTTTAATCTCACTAATTCTGTCTTCCATTGATTCAGTGTCTTATCTATTTCTGAAAATTTAGTATTAATCTTCTGGACTCCAGTGTGCAGATTTTGTATCGTTTCTAATTTTTCATTTACTTTATCATTTTGTTCTTGTATTGTATTGTCTTTCAGAATTGTTATAGGATTTTCTCTGTGTTTTCCTCAATTTTGTCAATGTTTTCCTTGATCTGTCTCTCAATTCATTGAAGATACCTAAATATAATTCTTTTGAATTCCTTATCAGGAAGTTCCCATGCTGCATATTCCTCAGCGATTGTGTTTTGGGTCTGCATCCTGGTCCCTTGTTTCTTCTGCTTTATCTTGCTTCTTTGTGTGAACTGTGTGTGATGCTCCGTGGTCTCTGAGGCATTGTGACATTTTTGTGTTTATATTTAATTGGTGATTGTATGTTGGAATGACTTACCCATGATTTTTGTTTTCTTTGTATGCTATCTACACAAGCAGGGTACTGTGCTGTGCTCTTCTATTCACTAGTTGACAGCACTTGTACACTCACCAGCTATCTCCTTTCCTGTTGTCAGCCTCTCATATGTCCCTGCTGTCCTTGGCAAACAGAACCTATTTTTAGGTCCCTGGAATCCGAATAAGAATGCTATTACTTTCCATGTTACTTAATTTTAAAACATGAAACATTTCTTCGTTTTGTTCAAATGACTGCCTCTTCACTTGTGTACAGGTTCTGCATGAACACAGTTTATTGTTCTGGAATTCCCATTCTTTGCAATATTATCCATTATTTGTTATGATCCACATAGTTGACTGCCTTTGCATAGTCAATAAAACACAGGTAAACATCTGTCTTGATTCTCTGCTTTCAGTCATTATCCATCTGGTATCAGCTATGATATTCCCCATTCCACATCCTCTTCTGAATTCAGTTTGAATTCCAGGAAGTTCCCTGTCAATGTACTGTTACAACTGTTTTAGAATTATCCTCAGCAAAATTTTACTTACATGTAATATTAATGGTTCTGTTTGATAATTTCTACACTCTGTTGAATCACCCTTCTTGGAATGAGCAGAAATATGGATCACTTCCAGTAGCTGTCTTTGGAAGTAGCTGTCTTCCAAATTTCTAGGTGTAGATAAGTAAGTGCTTCAAGAAATGCATCCATTTGCTGAAATAGCTCAAGGGCTAACCCCATTGATTTCTAGAGCTTTGTTTTACACTAATGTCTTCAATGTAGCCTGAATACTATTGGTTCTTGATCATATGTTATGTGGTTGTATGTTGACCAATTCTTTTTGGAACAATGACTATGTATTCCTTCCTTCTTCCATTGTTGCCCCCTGTGTCATTCAATATTTTTGCCCATAGAATCATTCAATATTGCAACTCAAAGCTTGAATTTTTTCTTTACATATTTCTGCTTGAGAAATGCTGAGCCTATTTTCCATTTTGCTTTTCTAACTCCAGGTCTTTGCACATTTTGTTATAATATTTTACTTTGTCTTCCCTAGTCCTTTTTTGAAATTTTCTGTACAGCTATTTTACTTCATCATTTCTTCCATTCACTTTCACTATTCTACATTCCAGAGCAAATTTCAGGGTCTCTTCTGCCTTCTATTTTGTTTTTTTCTTTCCTGTCTTTGTAATGATGTTTTGCTTTCTTCACCTATGTTGCCATTGGTATCATCCAACAACTTGTCTATCTTTGGTCATTAGTGTTCAGTGTGCCAAATCTGTTCTTGAGATGATCTCCAAATTCAGTTGAGATTTACTCAAGGTCATACTCTGGCTTTTCTGAAATTGTTTTTATATGCATAGTCATTGTCAATTTCACTGTAACACTGGAAATGAAGTACAATTTTCTTTTTATGTTCAAGAAAACTAAGGATCAGAGGGTATAACTAACTGTATCACATGAAGGCAAAATGAATGACAAGGCTGGGATAATATTACTTCCTTCAAGAATACTTCCAGTAAAGCAAACTGTCTCAGACTACATGACAATTACTGTCCTTCACTCATTCCCTTTCTGCTTCCTGACTTTTAACTTTCTTTCACTGTTTCAATTAAAGGGAAATTAGATTAAACTTCTTCTTTCATTACACTGCTTAATCTGCAAAGTGAGTACTGTGTTTTTTTGAGAACTGGTCAAAGACACATATTCTGATAAATCAGTGACATATTCATACATTAGGTAGCTTGATTAGTAAAATCCTAGATCTATGTATAGAATGATCAATTACATGACTTTTATTAATCATGTCCTTGGATTGAAGTTTTCTGTACTCCCATCCTATTCAATAAAGATATAAATGAAATGTCCCAGTATGTTAAGGACATTGTGAGCCATTAATTAATTTTAAAAAATGATACAGTTGCATAAAACCCTCCCTTCTCTAAATACTATAGTACCTCCCAAACTTATATGTATAGCATCTCTAGAGACAATGCAAACTTCCTACCATGCAGGAAGATAATAATGGAAAGATAACTTTAAAAGCACCATTTGTTAACCTTTGTGATATATCCATCAGAGAAATAACTACTGGTATTAATAGAAATTACATGTAAGGCAAGAGCTCAAAATAAATTTTTAAAAAATGGTATCAGATGCTGAATTGGGACTAAAAAATCTCTATGTATTCCAATTTATATTCATTCTTTCAGGAATGGAAGAAAACAATGAGTTTTTCTCAGGATAGAAAGCAAATGCAAGGCTTCTAAAAGTGAGGAACTACATCTAGTGTTTTTTTATTTTCCTATGCTGTTGCTTATAAATTGCTTGAGGCAAGCATCCATACTTCTTTATGTTGATGACATTATGCTTTATGGATAACTGATGACTACCATTAATTGATTTTCATTGAACTTTGGAAAGATTAAATTTTATCATTTTCTTTACAATTAAAGATTTTTTTTCAGAAATGTGAAAATTAAAGGTGATGAAAAATCTATTAGGGATTATATTGCTATAGGACAAACTCTTTAGCTGGAAATTTATTCTCTATGGTTAGTGGTCTATGTTAATTCCACCTAAGTTTCAGAATGTATTCGCCATTGAATTCTCAATATATAGCTCTGGATATATAAAGAAGAAATGCTAATGGAAGAAAAGTAAAGAATAACTGAATTCTCAGTCACTAGAGGCTAAAGGGAAGTCTCTGAGTGCTGCAAACAGTTAACACACTCAGCTGTTAACCAAGAGATAGAGGTTTGAGTCTACCCAGAGCACTGGTGATCTGTTTCCAAAACTCAGCCACTGAAAACCCTAATGGGCACAATTCTCTACTAACACTCATGGGGTCGAGTTGTCGACAACTGAGTCTGAAGAGCCTGAATAGCTTTATAGGTCAGAGGACATCTTTGGAACCTTGAACCTACAGCAATAGTGTGATTCATACAAGACCATATGGCTGAGTAAGAGCAAGGCCAGGGCTCATTCTGTGTCTCCTTTTATTTATGTGAAGGTCCAGATCTGTTATCTTAAGAAGGCACTAGCAAGATAATCAAGGTCATCACTAGAAGCATCACATTTCATAGATGATATTGTTTGAATTTCTGAATCTTGTCTTTGTTTTATATTCACTCTGCTCTTAAATTTCTGCTTCTGCCTTCATTGAGTTTCACATGATCTAGGCACTTACATATAAATCCAGTTTGTGTTATGGTTGTTAGTTTCTGTCAAGTCGATTCCAACTCATGGCAACCCCATATGGTACAGAGTGTAACTGCTCCATAGGGTTTTCTTGGTTGTGATCTTCTTATTGGAAACAAAACCCACGCCTTTCTTTCATGTTACGGCTGAATGAATTCTAACCATCAACCTTTAGGTTAGCAGTTAAGCATAAACTGTTTATACCATCTGGGAACCATATATCAGGCTTAAAGCTACATTGATAGAGATATGGCAACCATTGGATGTTATTAAAACAAAAACTTTGATCTTTAAACCCTTATTTAATCTTCACAGATCTTTCAATCTATCCCTTCCTTTTGTAACTCTTCTTACCACTCACTGTCATCTCTATCTCTATATTAATTATCATATTCTCATTTAGATGTTTAATTGCTCTGAAAAGCATTATTACACTTCAAATGCTTTGTAAAGCAAGTTATAAAATACAAACCTATCCTTATGGAATGTGAAATGCTTAAGCACAAGGCCAAATATTTAATTGGTCTTTTATTTATTTTTTTTAACACATCATCTAAATTGATTCTATACAATAGTTGTCTAAATATCCTGTATATTTACATATTTCTCTTTTAGATATCATTCATTTTTATACAACCAACTATAAAGATAGATGATATAATAAAATCATACATAAAATATAAATTTTTATCATTATAGCAAAAGTGTCTTACAATGACAGACACACAGTTCTACTGATGAAACAATTTTATAAGCTCTCAATAAACAACAGGTTAAATACCAAAAATGTAAATATCCATATAAAATATCTCCCTTATTCTTTATTCATTTGAAAATAAATTTGCTTATATTGCACAATTAAAAATTTAAAAGTATTAAATGTGTCATATATAGAGAGATTTTAAAATTTATTGTAAATTGCTTTATTGTTTATTGCTTTTCCCTTTTTAAAAAAACTTTGTATTGGTGGAAATAAATGTTTGCACTTACTACATATTTCAAATTTGCCGTTCTTTTCTTACAACCTAGAATGTTTGGTTAAAAAGAATAAAGGTGGAAATCGGTAAGAGTTGACAATGAAAATCCTGTCCTCCACATTAATACAAAATCCACTAGTTTCTTGGATTTTTGAAAATTTTAATGTCATTCCACGTTTTATCTTTTTGGGCAAGACAATGAAAAAAATAAACCTTAAAAATATTTACAGCAAGGAACCAAATTATATTCCTGGGGGGGGGGGGACAGCAATAATAACAATAAAAAAATTACAATTAAGGAGATAAAATCCTTTGTCTCTGATCCAGGAGTCTTACTTCTTTTGCCAGTAACCATGATGCTATGGCAAACTAACTTGTTGGCTTGGGAAATAGGATAAAATCCCAGGCCTCTTACAGATTTCAACAGTGACATTACTAAATTAATTTATTATTTATATTCATTGTCTCTTTTCCTAGGGAATTTTTATGTAAAACGTCATGGCATTTGCTAATAAGGATAGTTTTAATTCTTCTTTTCCAGTATTTAAGCTTTTGTTTCTTTCACTTTCCTAATTTTTTATGGCTAAAATTTCTAGTATGATGCTAAATAGAGGAGGTGAGTGTGGACATCTGTTCCTTTTCCCAGTCCTAGACAGCATTCAATATTTTACCATTAAATATGGTCCTAGCTGTGGGTCTTGTAAACCTACATTTATTAGAATGAAGGTCTCCTTTTCATTATGTAGTTTGGTGAGAGTTTTTATCATGATTCAGTGTAGAGTTAATATTTCTTTTCCTCTGCCTAATGCTATTATAACAATATTCTTTCTCCTTTATTCTGTAAATATGGTGAATTTTACATTGTTTAGTTTGCTAATGTTATATTTAATTTGCATTCCTGGAATAAGCCATAATTATCAAGATACAGTGTCCTTTTTGACTTCTCTGCTACTTATTTTTCATAACTAGCCACTGGTGATATTAGCACTGAAACATACAATCAAACAATTGTCTGGTAATAAGTTTTTGTTTGTTTTTTGGCTTATGTAGGAAGCATTATACTCAAAGCTTAGGCTCTGGATCTAAATATGGGTGGTTCAAACATGCCTCTGACAGTTAACTTCTAACTTTGAAGAAGTTGTTCAAACAGTCTGTCTTAATTTCCTCATATCTGAGAGGGGAACAAAATAGTATCTACCTCACAGACTTGTGAAAATATGGGGTTATGCGGATCATGTCCTTAGGAGCATACATAGCACATAATAAATGTTCAATAAATGGCAGTTTAATATAATTTTAACAAAAGATTTTAAATGCTTCACCTAATTATTACAATTGAAGTAACTGGTTCAAGTATCTCATTACCGAAAAAAATTACTATCTTATCACCTGAGTTAGCAGATTGTTTATTAAAACAGTAAGTTACAAATTTGAGCCAAATCCTCCACCTTCTATTCAATTATGCTGCACAATTGTACTGTCAGTTTTTTTGAAAAGTAGCAAATAATGGAATGTTGAGCACTTATTTTTAGTTGAGAGTTGTGTAAATAATTGGTCTAAAATGTTTATCTTCAAACACTTGTTCCTGTTCTAGTGATTTCATTGTGACTACAATACAACCTTATTTGTTTCAGCTTTATTTTGTGTAATATTAAAATCATCCTGTCTTCCCTATGAAATGTGGCATACAGTGAGTTTGATTTCAACATTTAATCCACAGATATAGTTGCATCTGAGAGAAGGCAAGGATTCAGGAGAGAGATTCCTCTATTCTTTCTTATTTCCATGTGAGGTAGGAAAGGATTACCCTAGTTAACATAAAATAGAATAGTCTAACCCAAAGGGAGAAAGGGGAATAAAAAATGCTCTAGTCGTGGTGACAAAAGGGAAGTGGGCCTGGGAATATGCTCTCTTCTTTTTCTCCCCACATCCCCCCTATTTATATTCTTAATATACACCCAGTCCCTCTCCTAAAATATTTCTGTCTGGAAGCTTTGGGATATAAGAGGTACAAACTGGGTCTAGGAAAAATATATAGATTAATAAAGTTATGAAAATAGGCCTAACCTATTTAGTAACCCAAGGAATAGGACACAGAATAGCAGTAAAATTACTTAGAAAGTTTTCAAAGTGAACTTTTAATTTGATGTTTTAGTACAGGGGATAGCTTTTGGTGTATATTCTAGGATATAAATTATTCAGATTCCTTATATTTAAAAATACTTTAGAACAACATTAAGTAATAAAAAATACTAGTACATGTGTGCATCACTTAATGTCTGCAACACATTCTGTGAAATAGGACCTTAACAATTTAGACACTGTATGAGCTCTGATGGCATAGTGCCTAAGGCATTTGATGTTAATCAGAAGGCTGGGGGTTCAAACCCACCAGCCACTCCACGGAAAGAAGGTTGGCCAATATACATCCGTAGTGATACCGCCTCGGAATCCCCAGAAGGGGTCGCTATGAGTCAGATCTGACTCCACAGCAGTGTGTTTAGTTTTGTTTTGGTATGAAGATCATATTATATACAGTCAGTCCTAGTACAATTTACAGTTAAATCCTCATACAGCCTATCATAATAAAACCCTATAGCCACAGTAATCAACAGTCTGATATCAGTATAGCGACAGGCACATACACCAATGCAATAGAATTGAGAACACAGAAATAGATTCATCTACCCAAGGTCAGCTGATCTTTGACAAAGGGCCAAAATCCATTGAATCTGAAAGAACAAATGGTGCTGGCAAAACTGGATATCCATTTTCAGAAAAATAAAACTAAATCTATACTTCACACCACACACAGAAACGAACTCCAGATGTATCAGTGTCTTAAATGTAAAAGCAAAAACTATAAAGTTCATTAAATTAAAAATAGGGGCAAAGTTAAAGGCCTAATACATGGCATTAGTAGACTACTAAACATAAGTAAAATTGGACAAACAGCAAAAGGTAAACTAGATGACTGAGACCTTCTAAAAATTAATTTTTTATGCAAATCAAAAGACTTCTTCAAAAAAGTAAAAAGAGAACCTGCAGATTGGGAAAAAAATATATTCCACAATGCCATGTTTGACAAGGGACCTAGTTCTAAGATTTATGGATAACTCCAACATCTCAACATCAAAGAGACAAAAAATCCAATTTAAAATGGGCAAAAGACATGAACATGTTCATGTTGTTATGTACTGTTGAGTCATCTCCAACTCATAGCAAACTTATGCACAACACAACGAATCACTGCCCAGTGCTGTGCCAGCCTCACGATTTCTACTATATCTGGACCCATCACTGCAGCCACCATGTCAATCCATCTTGTTAAGGGCCTTCCCCTCCTTCATTGACCCTCCACTTTACCAAGCATGACATCCTTCTCCAGAGAATGGACCCTTCTGACAACATGTCCACAGCAGATGAGGCAAAGTCTGGCCATTCTGGTTTCCAAGGAGCATTCCAGGTGCACTCTTCCAGGAAAGATTTGTTACTTGTTTCAGCAGTCCTTGGTACTTTCATCATTCTTCACCAACAGCACATCTCAAGCATTGACTCTTCTTCAGTCTTCCTTTTTCATTGTCCAGCTCTCACACGCATATGAGACGATTGAAAATACTATGGCTTGGATTAGGCACATCTTAGTCTTCAAGGAGGTATCTTTGCTCTTTAGCACTTGAAAAAGTTCTTTTGTAATAGATTTGCCCAATGCAATATGTCTTTTGATATCTTGACTGCTGCTTTCACTGGCATTGATTGTAGAACCAAATAATATGAAGTCTTTAACAACTTCAGTCTTTTCTCTATTTATCATGATCCTGCATATTGGTCCAGTTATGAGGACTTTTGTTTTCTTTATATTGGGGTGTAATCTATATTGCAGACTGTAGTTGTTAACCTACTTCAGTAAGTGCTTCAAGTCATCTTTACTTTCAGTAAGCAAACTTGTGTCATCTGTATATCTCAGGTTGTTAATGAGCCTTCCTCCAATCCCTATGACCTGTTCTTCTTCATATAGTCCAGCTTCTTGGATTATTTGCTTAGGATCCAGGTTGAATAAGTATGGTGAAAGGATACAACCCTGACACACTCCCTTCCTCATTTTAATTCATGCAGTATCCCCTTGTTCTGTTTGAACTTCCTGGTCTATGTACAGATTCCCCATGAGTACAATTAAGCATTCTGGAACTCCCATTCTTTTCAATGTAGTCCATAATTTGTTATGATCCACACAATCAAATGGTTTTGCATAGTCAATAAAACACAAGCAAACATCTTTCTGGTATTCTTTGCTTTCAGCCAAGATCCATCTGACACCAGATATAACATGCCTCATTCCATGTCCCTTTCTGAATCCAGCTTACATTTCTGGATGTTCTTTGTCAATTTACTGCTACAACTGTTTTTGAATTATCTTCAGTAAGATTTTACTTGTGTGTGATATCAATGAAATTCTTTGATAATTTCCACATTCTGTGGGATCACCTGTCTTTTGAATGGGTACAAATATGGATCTCTTCCAGTCAATTGGCCAGGTAGCTGCCTTCCAAATCTCTTGGCATAGCCGAGTGACTGTGTCCAGTGCAGCATCCATTTGTTGAAACATCTCAATGGGTATTCTGTCAATTCCTGGAGCCTTGTTCTTCACCAGTTCCTTCAGTGCAGCTTTGACTTCTTCCTTCAGTACTATTGGTTCTTGATCATGTGCCACCTCCTGAAATTGATGATTATCTACCAATTCTTTTTCACAAAGTGACTGTGTATTCCATCCATCTTCTTTTGACATTTCCTGCATCATTCAACATATTGCCCATGGAATCTTTCAATATTGCAACTTGAGTCTTAAATTGTTTCTTCAGTTCTTTCAGCTTGAGAAATGCCAAGCGTCTTCGTCCCTTTTTGTTTTCTAAACCCAACTCTTGGCACATTTCATTATAATAATTTACTGTCTTCTCAAGCTGCTCTTTGAAATCTTCTGTTTAGCTCTTTTATCCTGTTGATTCATCCATCTGCTTTAGCTGCTCTCCGTTCAAGAGCAAGTTTCAGAGTCTCGTCTGACATTTCTTTTGGTCT
The DNA here is from genome assembly GCF_000298275.1 of Orycteropus afer afer. NCBI lineage: Eukaryota > Metazoa > Chordata > Mammalia > Tubulidentata > Orycteropodidae > Orycteropus > Orycteropus afer. Next base: position 2,453,328 of record NW_006921705.1, on the reverse strand, counting down.
TTTCTTCCTCTCCTGTCTTTTTAATGACCTTTTGCTTTCTTCATGGATGAAGCTCTTGATGTCATCCCACAATTCCTCTGGTTTTCCATCATTGGTGTCCAATGCATCAAATTTATTCTTTAGCTGGTCCCTAAATTCAGGTGGGATATGATCAGGATCATCATTTAGTTCTTGTGAACTTGTTTTAATTGTCTTCAGCTTCAACTTGAACTTGCATATGAGCAGTTGATGGTCTGTTCCACAGTCAGCTCCTGGCCTTGTTTTGACTGAAGATATTGAGCTTCTCCATCACCTTTTGCCATAGATGTAGTCAATCTGATTCCTGTGTACCCTGTCTTGTGAAGTCTAGTATAGCTGTCATTTGTGTTGTTGAAAAAAGGTGTTTGCAGTGAATAAGTTGCTGGTCTTGCAAAATTCTATCATGCAATCTCCAGCATCATTTCTATGACCAAGACCATATTTTACAACTGCTGGTGATACTTTTTTGTTTCCAACTTTTGCGTTCCAATCACTAGTGACAATTAACAAATCTTGATTGCATGTTTGGTCAATTTCAAATTGTAGAAGTTGGTATATATCTTCAATTTCTTTATCTTTGGCTTTGGGGGTTGGTGCATAAATTTGAATAATAGTAGTATTAACTGGTATTCTTTGTAGGTGTATGAATATTATCCTATCAGTGACAGTATTATACTTAAAGATAGATCTTGATATGTTCTTTGTGATGATGAATGCCACACCATTCATCTTCAAGTTGTCTTTCCCAGCATGGTAGATCATATGGTTGTCTGATTCAAAATGGCCAAAACTGGTCCATTACAGCTCACTAATACATAGGACATCAATGTTTATGCATTCCATTTCATTTTTGACAATTTCCAATTTTCCTAGACTCAAACTTTATACATTCCATGTTTCAATTATTAACGGGAACATTAATAAAGTAGAGGCCCTAATGTATGTCATGGGAGCTCTGGTAGCATAGTGGCTAAGCCACTTGACTGCTAACCGGAAGGCTGGTGGTTCAAATCCACCAG
>NW_006921705.1:2432050-2451781 GCF_000298275.1 Orycteropus afer afer | reverse complement strand
CACATTGGGAAAAATATATTCTGCAATGATATGTCTGACAAGGGACCTATCTCTAAGATTCATGGAAAACTCCAACACCTCAAGAGCAAAAAAAAGAGGAAGTAAAACTATCTCTATTTGTGGATGATATGATCCTGTACATAGAAAAGACAAGAGACTCAAAAAAAAAAAAAAAAAAACTCCAATTAAAAAAGGATGAAAGACATGAACATATACTTCTTTGAAGAAAATATTCAGGCAGCCAAAAAACACATGAAGAAAGAGAAATATACACCAAAAAAACAATGAGTTATCATCTCATCCCAGCAATAATAGCAAAGTTCAACAAGAGAGGAAATAAATACTGGCGAGGATGTGGAGAGATTGGGACTCTCATACACTGCTGGTGGGACTGTAAAATGATGTAACCACTGTGGGAAGTGGTCTGAAAATTCCTTAAAAAGTTGGAAATAGAAATACCATTTGATCCAGCAATCTTATTACTAGACATATATTCTAAAGAAGTGAGAACCAGCACATAAATAGACATACGCACACCCATGTTCATCACTGGAGCAATGAATACCAATCTATGGTATACACAAACAATGGAATACTATGCAACACTAAAGAATAATGTAGAATTCATGAAACACTGCAAAACGTGAATGAACTTGAGGACATTTTGCTGAGTGAAATATGTCAGTCACAGAAGGATAGATACTGTATTAGTCCACAATTGTAAAAAATCAAGGAAAGCTTTATATATGGAAGGAAATTTTCTTTGTTGATTACTAGGAATGGGAGGGGAGAGGACACAAAATAGGTTACCTAGTGCCGCTCTGACAGGAAATATATACCACAAATGGGATGGCCTTAACAAACAGGAGTTTATTCTCTTATAGTTTGGAGACTTTAAGTCCGAGATCAAAGTGGCAAGCTCTAGGGGCTGGATGAAAGCCCTCAGCTTTGGGCTTCAGCTCTGCCTCCAGCTCCCGGCCCACTAAGTTAGAGGTTTTTCTTCGACATGACTACATGCAGGGTCCAACCGTGTCACAAGCTAGAGACCATTCCCCAAGGCTTCTTCTTATATACAGGAAGCAGACCACATCCCTAGGGCAGCTACTTAGCTGTTCACGTAGATTCTACCATAGGGTCGATTACCAGTCACATCATGGGGAATAACTGCCACCAGCTGCCCAGCCACTCAACCAGGCCCAGCCAAGTTGACATACAAATGTAACTACCACAATAATTAAGAGACAAGTATTGAGTTAGGTCAAGGGAAAAACAACATGCCAAAAGCAAGTGACCAACACAATAAAACTAAGGAAAAGAAAGACACAAAGAGGTACACAAGAGATACAGGTAATAGGGATAAACCCATTCATGTACACAATACTGCATTAACAGTAATAGCAAACATTAACCTACAGGTAGATACAGAGGTTGTTGTTGTTGTTGTTATGTGCCATCAAGTTAGGCCCAACTCATAGCGACCCCTCTTTGAGTTTCTGAGGCAATATCACTATGGAAGTAGATTGCCCAACCTTCCTTCCGAGGAGTGGCTTGTGGGTTTGAACTGCCAGCCTTCTCGTTAGCAGCCAAATGCCTTAGGCACTATGCTACCAAAGGGCCTCCTAGATACATAGGTAGATGGTCTAAATGACCAGATATGTCTAGGCAAAAGGGAATATACCCATGACCATATATAAATTTGGCAGACCATATTTCTGCATACATATTTTTATAGGAATGTCCATTTGACTGCTAACTAGAAGGCTGGCAGTTCAAACACACCAGCCACTCCTTGGAAAGAAATTGGGCAATCTACTTCCATAGAGATACTGCCTTGGAAACCCAAGGAAAGGTCACTGTGAGTCAAACTGACTCAATGGCAGTGAGGTTTTTTTTTTTTTTTTTTTAATGGTGCAATGGGATGATAACTTCTTAGCCACAGCCAAACACCCTGAAGGGATGAGACACTGGGCTCAAGGGCTCCGGACCATGGTCACTGAGGACATTAAGCTCAATTGACATGACATACTGCATTTTTCGGGAGCTCTGGTAGCATAGTGGCTAAGACACTTGCCTGCTAACCAGACGGCTGGCGGTTCAAACCTACCAGCCACTCCTCGGAAGGAAGGTTGGGCAATCCTACTTCCGTAGTGATACTGCCTCGGAAACCCAAGGAGGGGTCACTGTGAGTCGGGGCCGACTCGATGGCACATAACAACAACAACAACAACAACAACAACAACTGCATTTTTCAGAAATAAAAGTAAAAACTAATAATAAGAAGTATTTTATTTAATAGGGGGGTAGGGGTAAAGCTAGAAAGAAAGAAAAAATGGGCAAACTTCTGAATCTTGTTCAAAATTATATTAGCTTTACTCTAGTTCAACAAATATATTTTGAGCACCTATATGTGAAAAGTATTGTGTTAGGCACAGACATAAAGAGATGGCCACAGGAAGCTTAGTTTCATCCTCTATAAAATGAGGACTAACTCAAGAAAAAAAAAAAAAAACACTTATGGCACCTGCTGGACAAGGCCCCAAGAGCTATATCCACTGGCTTCAGGAGGCTGGGCTTCCCATGTGTGTAGATGGGTTGGGCAGGGGCTGCACCAGCAGCTGGATGGAGATTTTGCACATGTGTCACATAGGGCAGGCAAGAGGGGCATGGGGGGTGGTGTGGAAAGATGGCCTTGGGGCCAAGAATGCAGGTGCCAGGAGAAAGGCTGGTGGTGGTGGCAGCCGTGGCCACTTCCTGATCATGGACAGCCATTGCTGCTGTTGCGAATGTCCAAAACCAGGAGCCCATGAGTGCTCTGAGACTGGCTGGCACTGCCAGCACCTGCAGCAGGAACAGAAGAGCCAAACCAGGCGATGCCATTCTATGGGAGTGAAAGGCTGCACAGCTCCTGGGCAGGTGAATGAAGCCAGAAAGAGGGAAAGGAGGAGGCCCTGCAGGGATTGGAATGCAACAGGAGCCCGATGCCCCTTCACTCTGGTAGTTTGAGGTCTTTAAACTATTGGGGTCTTTAAAAATAGGAACAAAATGAAGGCTTCTTTCATTTATTATTTTTTTTTAATTAAAAAAAAATAAAACCTTATGGAAACATGGAGGTATGTACAGTCAGATGATGCCCGAACAGATGGTAAGTGACACATATTTGTACTTCAGTATTTTAAAAACACATGACATAGTGTGATGTAATAATGAAAACTGTTTCCATCATTATACATCTCATTAATGTATTGATTTTTAAATTTTTATTTTCCTGGAAAATCGTCTTTACTCATCAGATAATACTGATTTTAAGATGATATTTGTGGCTGGTATAGAGCTACTTGAGAATCCATTTTTCATCTTATTATAAAGTTTTTAAAAGCAACTATTTTTTCAATAGCATTGATAAAGCCCACAAAAATGTGTAATCTGTTTAGATTAAAAAGTTCCCAAAGTATTTGTGAAATGCACATTGTGGAAAAGATCTCTAGTTTACGTCTTGGCTTTACTCTTACTTTTCTGTTGCTCATTTACGATATTCTACCTGACTCAGGGTGAAATTCAGTAACTGTTGAATGGTAATAACCAAGTGAACTTTGAACTTATCCTGAGTAGTGAAGTGTATATATAAATCTTAAATTGAAAAGGAAAGGCTTAGGTGGGCAAAATAAAATAACCTCTTTGGTAACTAAGCCAAAACAACAGCAGCAACCTAATCAAGTTTTTGAAAAGGGCACTGGATACATGAAAACAAGTTTGAGGCTTAACAACAATCTTTTACAGTTTACAGGCTTTCATCTTGATGTTTTTATTCATTACTCAGAAAGCAAAGCTTATGTACCTGGAGAGTTATAAGTTATAATTACAAAAGAGTTTCAGAAAATTTGTTAGGAGAAAGAAATCCTTTCTCAAGACAATCGAGCAATTTAATTCAGTTACTCCAGATCCAAATGATGTAGATGTTGCAGGGAATTATTAAGTGTGTAAATCAGAATCTATTCACCTGGAACCAGCAAGCCTGGACAAATGTTACTTTATTATCTGTAATTTAAATACTGAAAGTTCTCAAGCTTCCTAATGTTCTAATTCCAAAGGTCACTCTCTGCACTGGGTCATGAAAGGTGACATGGTAAGCCTACTTTTGAGTCTCACGCAAATCATTTTCTCTGGCTGAATATGCCTCGTTTAAGCAAGGCAATTCTTTTGTCACCTCACATGCACTGCCTAATTTCCCTCTTTCAAAACCCTGCTCAGAAACATCTTTCAAAAATATAACATATTAGAATGAAAAGATCAAACAAGAAACCAGTCCAAAACAAAACAAAGCCCTCTGTGTATTTTGTATTGTTGCTGTTTTAATTATATGTAGTGCAAAGTATTTTCCATGTTTTCTGATTTTCTGAATAATGTTTTCTGATTTAATTCACAGAATTGAGAGAAGGGACCAGGACTTAGAATAATTCTTTTCCATTACCATGCTCTACAGTTCGGCAAACATTGAGCAGATATTGGTGAAGCCATAAAATATTCACACATTTGGACTGGCTCAAAGTATCTAAAATAGCTAGCTAACCATTACAATAGTGAGATTTTGGAGTTATTTAAATGACCACTTATAGCCAAACACACTTTATGACTTGTGTTATTACCTGAAACTCTTAAGGGCTTAAAAAAAAAAAAAAAAGTCACTGCCATTGTATCAGATCCAACTCATATCAACACCTCCTTGGCTTTCCGAGGTGGTATCACTACGAAAGTAGATTGCCCCATCTTCCTTCAGAGGAGTGGCTGCCTTAGAAGACCATAAATACAAGTCAGATACTTTACTAGAGAAAGACAACAATATTGCTATGAATTTAGGAAAGATGAAGAAAAGAAGAGGAAAAAAAAGAAGTAGGAGAAACAGCAGAAGCTAAGACATTTAAAATCAAATTTGGAAATTTTAATTTAAAGTGTAGTACACATTAAAAGTTGATGATTACAACAACAAAAAAAAATTATTTCAACAAAGCCAACAACAACAAAAAAATTCACTTTTAACAAAGCCAACTTTTACTGCTGAAAACTTATGTTTAATTCTGAGAGTAAAATACAAAGAATGGGCTTCAGATCAAATGAAAGTTTGGTATTATTTACTATTACCTTGATTAATTTATTTAACCTTTCTGAGCCTCAGTTCATTTTTTTTTCCTTTATAAATTGGGGAAAAATATAGCTTAGCTGATAGATTTGCTTGGCAGGTAAATGAGATAATAAATACAAAACACCCAATATAGCATTTGGACTTAAGAAATAATAATTTCTTTCCTCCAATAAAAAATATGGGATCTTTGGTGGCATAGTGCCTAAGGGATTTGACTTCTAACGAGAAGCCTCGTGGTTCAAATCCACCAGCCACTCCTGGGAAGGAAGACTGGGCGATCTACTTCCTCAGAGATACCGCCTCAGAAACCCAAGGACGGGTCGCTATGAGTCGGAAATGACTCGTTTGAGTAATAAGATTGATGAATAAAAGATATAAACAGAGATTTGGTTCAGGCAAACATTGGTATAGTTTGTCTTATTTAAAAATATGCCCTCTGTTTTTAAAATAATGAAATAGTTTTCTGAAAATTCTCAAAAAAGGAGCATATTTCCTTAACGTTTCTTGTGGGGGAAAAAAAAAAAATCAATGTGTGCCTGTCAATTACTTAACTCTATCAATCTGAGTTCTAGCCTTCTCCTAATTCTGTTCATGTAATTGATATAATATTTTGGTCTTCTCCCTTTTAAACAAAATGAGGGTATTGTCTCAAACTCTACAACCTAAAATGAAATCTTTTCCTGGTGGTCGACCAAGTTCTTTCCACATGTACTCTAAGAGAGCATCTGAGGAGAGGAAGGTTTACCAGCCTAGCATTAAGTTTGACCAGGCTCCAAAAGATCAAGATGATTTCTAGAGATAGTTACTAATGGTTTCTTAATGGCTCAAGCAATCAAGATATTAAATATTTTCTGAAAATGCACACAGCAGGCAGACTTCTAAGCATCACATTGAAGGAAAAATTCTATAATCTATGACTTTCAACTTCAAGTAGAAAACTATTACTAACTCCCACAACTATTTCACTAATTAGGTTGTTATTTCCTAATGACATTTAACTTTGGTATTCTGACGGAGATAGAAGAAGCATAATTTGCTTTTCATTTCTTACTTGATAAGAAGGTAGATTCAGACATATTTAAAAATAACAAAATTACTATAATAACTTTGAATTTTATAATAATCATACATGTCTTAACATTTTCATGTGTAATTATTGACTGGTAAGTATTAAAAAATATTGAAATAAAATTGTCAGGTGATTGCATAGTCTATTTTATTTCCTTCAGATTATTCCAACTGGAAAACCAGGAGAGCTATGATATAATGTCACAAAATGGCATGGTTTGGCACGATTATTTGACCAAAGGTTTTAAGTGGTTATTGATATGCAATCCAAAACCATGAATTAGGGTGCAATTTCTCATAAACCTTAAGTTGCATTTAAAAAAGAAAATATATATATATTATCCTGAACATCATGGGGAGATTTAATAAGAAAGTTAGGTTCAATTGTAGTGGAAAAATTGCCCCTCCTCCAAAAAACAAAATAAATCACTACACTATATAGCAAACTCTTGGTATGTACTAATGAAAATCTTAAGAATTATCTGCAAATAGTACATTGTTAATTCCTGAAACTCAACATGATATTTAATATTTACAAAGACTTTTAATTACTTCATGTTATGTATGAGATATTTCATATTGTTTGGGAAACCAAGGGTGTAAAGGTAAGAAGATTAGATAATTATCTTTAGAGTCATAGTAAGAAATGAAGCATAATTTTATAAGACTAAATAAAAAGATAAATTGTGACAATGACACTGAGGAGACAATGAAACAGGGACTGTGTTATTGAGTCACGAGAGAAAAAGATCTCCTAGCCACTCCCTCACTCTCTGATCTCATTGATCCAATTTGGTCTTCCTTTTACCTCCTAGATGCCATATGCACTGCATAAGTTGATTTTATAAACTAAAGTTATATCTTTGTGTTTTCCAATGGTGAAAATATTGTTACTAGTTCTTTCATTATGCAGGTAGTCCCCACTTTAAGACCTATTCTATTTATAGCACATTATACTTACAATGTCGGTTATGAGTTACTGTTGTCTTGTACATCTATTGTTATTGTTATGTATTCCATACAATGTTGCAGCACATAATTTGCTCATGTTATCATTCTTAGATGTTCAATCACAGATGTTCAAAGATCAGATTTATAAAGATACTGATAATAAAAGGCAATAAAAATCAAACAGAAAAAAAGAGGTAATTGACTTATATCAGAGCCAAATTACAAGAAAGTTATCAGAATGGAATTTAGTCTTAAGGTGGGGAATACTTGTATCTGAGAAAGATGTCCAAGTTAAACTTATTGAGAAAAGTAGCATCTTTGACCAGTGCCTTTTATTTTATTCCTCCAAACAGGACTATATATTTTAATTCTGACTATACTATCAGTATAGTATGTCAATTCCAATTCATAGTGACAGAGTAAATCTTTACAGAAGCAGACTGCCAACTTTTTCTCCCATAGAACAGCTGATGGTTTCAAACCACCAACGTTTTAGTTAGCAGTTGAGTACATCAACCACTGTGCCATCAGGACTTTACACACACACACACAAGTGTGTGTGTATATATATGCACACACACACATATATACATAGATATACACACACATATACATACATATCGGAGTGCTGGTGGTGTAGTGCCTAAGGCACTTGACTGCTAACTGAAGGTTGGCGATTCAAACTCACCAGCTACTCCTCGGAAGGAAGATTAGGCAATCTACTTCCATAGAGATACCACCTCAGAAACACAAGGAGGCATTACTATGAGTCGGATCTGACTTGAAGGCACATAACAACATACATGCATACATACACACATACATGTATGTATATATATAAACACACACATATATGTATATATTCACATATACACATACACGCATGTATACACACATATACATATATAAACACATGTCTACATATATACAATTACTCCTTATTTATTGACTATCTCATTATGTGACATACTGCAATTATGACAATAGTAAAAACTCTACTATTGGACTATATTGTGCATTAATGATGTATGTCTGCCAGTAATGAATGTCAGAGTGCTAGGCAAAAGTAATGCTGGCTGTGATGGTTAAGGTTATCTGTCAACTTGGCTGGACCATGATTCTCCGTGGTTTGTGGTAATGAAAATAATTTGGCAGTTATGTAATGATGTAGTCATCCTTCATTTTGTGATCTGATGTGGACATCTTCCATTTTCACATAATACCAATTTTTACATAATGACCTAGTCTTTGGAACTTTGCCATGTCTATAAATGAGGAGTGGGTATATATCAAAATCTGGAAAAAATTATGCTGAGCAGGGTTTTCTCCCTACACTTACTCATAATCAGTAAAACCCACTGCCATTGAGTAGATTCAGACTCATAGTGAGCCCCACTGGGTTTCCAAGGCTATAAATCTTTATGGAAGTAGATTGCCTCATCTTCCTCCCAAGGAGCAGCTGGTGGATTTGAACCATCGACTTTCTGGTTAGCATCCAAACACCTTACTCACTATGCCACCAGAGCTCCTAATTGTTAGAAAGTTCCTGATTATAAAGATGTACTTTTCAATGATGGTTGTATGTTGCCACCTAATGAAATTTTCTTGAGGCTGAATAAACAATTTCTGCCCCTAGCATTTCTCCATGTCCCTTTCACAACCAAGTCACATCTATTTATCTATCTATCTATATCTGTCAATAGACAGGTAGTTTTTTTTTTTCTTAGATGCCTAACCAAAATTGACTTTACAATTTCTTCAAGCCGAAATTCCATTATTATCATCTATGTCAGTTGTTATTTTTGCTCCTGAAGTTTTTTACTCTTTTAACCTTCAAATATTGCTGGCGGTAAAAGATAGAGAAGTAAGAATGAATTAGTTTAATTCTAACCTAATCAGAGCTTCTCATGTGTCCAGTGGTGCTAAATCACTTTTTTTTTTTTTTCCCCTAGTTTACCCAGCAAGGAAGAAGGAAACGTAATTCATACTGAGACCTTTATCTCTTTTGGTTGAACACTAGGCAAGACAATGACCCAATCATTAACTAGTTTGGTACAGGCAGAGTATTTTGGCAGAAGTGTGACCAGAAGTGGTGGAACTGAGAAATTCTACTAAATATCAAACTTAGCTGTTTTAAGAGGGCCATCACATTTTCAGCAAACTAGGAAGTAGGTATTTGTAGCTAAACTCTGAATAAGCTCAAACCTCCCTCTAATATTTCTCCATCTTTCTTCAGCTGTTTTCCTCTCAAGATAGCCAATTGTCTTGTCTAGACACTCCAACCCACATAATCTTTGCTGTTTACTGTTTTCTTAAGGTAGCTCCATGTTGGGCTGTGTGACATCTTGATACTGACCTTTATTTATTTATTTATTTAAATTAGTATTTATCTAATGCTTCCTGTGTGCCAGACATGTAATGAAAGTTATAATACATCTATTATACAGAATTCTGGGAGAATATGATGAGTGTTATTCCATTATTTAAATTGTTCCATGTCTTACAAGTGGTGGTGCCAAGAATTTTGACATTGGAAACAAACTCTTCCTAGTCTATGAACTTATAATTTGTGTTCGTAGTGGCTATCTTCTCTCTTTCTCCCCTTTCTTTCCCTTTCCTTCCCTTTCCTTCTTCACTTCTCTGTCATTCTCCTCTCTAATCCTGTATTGCATCTGCAGCACGTTTCTCACTCTCCACAGGTCAAAATGCTCTTAATAAGGACCTCAGGACACAACTAGGTTATTGATATACTCAACTAAGGAGCTAATTTGACTTAATGGTTTTATAGTGTCTTAATTTTTTTTTCCCCAGAAACATTTGCAATTTCACAGGAGCATAACAATTACCATGGGAATTTAAGGCAATTTAGTAGAGCCAAGAGTGGACACAAATTTCGGACTTTAGTTCCAAGAGAAACAGCCCAGTGAAGTAAGGAGAACTATTTCTGAAGTATGAAGATGGAGGATGCTTACATTACCTCTGCACAAGGCCAGCACTCTCTCTAAGTGGTAAAGAGGAAGATTTCTGATGGAGAAGTTACTAAAATACCATTCATTGATGCCATTCTTATAACAATAATAAAAAATTTTTTTACAAGTATTTTCACATACATTTTTCCATTTAATCTCTAGAAAAAAATCTGTGGGGATGGCTTTTTAATTATTTTTATCAAAAATGTGAGTGAGACTCTGAGTGGACTAGTAACTTCACTGAAATGATGGCCATAAAAATTCTTCAACTAATTTCTGCCTTCAAGCACTATTTTCTTTTCTATTATTTTTGGAAAGGACACCTCTTTCTAGTATTCTTTGCTTTCAGCCAAGGTCCATCTGACATCAACAATGATATCCCTCATTCCACATCCTCTTCTGAATCCAGCTTGCATTTCTGGAAATTCTCTACCAATATACTGCTGCAATGGTTTTTGAATTGTTTTCAGCAAGATTTTACTTGCATGTGATATTAATGATATTGTTTGATAATATCCACATTCTACATTCTACTAAATTGGACAGTGTTTCAGGACTATACATAAGGTTTTCACCAGCCAATTCTTTGAGAAGTAGATGGCCCCTTCCTTTTTCTGAGTGTGTCTTAGTCTGAAAGCTCCACTTAAATCTGTGACATAGCCTCACAGCAACACAAAATCCACCACAGTACAACAAACTGACTGATGAGTGGTGGTATTATAGCCATATATTCTATTTAAAAAAATCATAATTTGGATTGATCTAGTTATTGAATAAGAGGATAATTTGTAGTTGTTTCATTCTTTTACCACAGTAAGATACATTAAACAGACTAACTAACTCACTCATAGCGACCCTACCTATAGAAGTACATTGCCCAATCTTCCTTCTGAGGAGTGGATGGGTGAGTTTGAACTGCCAGCCATCTGGTTAGCAGTCAAATATCTTAGGCACTATGCCACCAGAGCTTCTTATCTTACAAGTTTGTAGTAAAAATCAGGTCGGAAGGCACTCAAAATATGACTGGGAAAAAGCCGTCTTATCAGAGTAGAGCCTACCTTAATAATATGAATAAAGCAGAGCTTTTGGGACCTCCATTTGCTGAAGTGGCATGACTCAATATGAGAAGAAATAGTTGCAAACATCTATTGATAACCAGAACACGAAACGTACAAAGTATGAATCTAGGATAATTGGAAGTTGTCAAAAATGAAATGGAATGCATAAAGATCGATATCCTAGGCATTAGTGAACTAAAAGAGACCAGTTTGGGATATTTTGAATCAGATAACCATATGATCTACTATGCCAGAAATGACAAATGGCATTCATCATCACAAAGAATGTTTCACGACCTATCCTGAAGTACAATGCTGTCAGTGATATAATAATATCCATATGTCTGCAAGGAAAGCCAGTTAATACTACTTTTATTCAAATCTATGCACCAACCACCAAAGCCAAAGATGAGGAAATTGAATATTTTTATCAACTTCTGCAGTCTGAAATTGACCAAACATGTAATCAAGTTGTGCTGATTATCACTGGTGACTGGAATACAAAAGTTGGAAACAAAGAAGAATCACCGGTAGTTGGAAAATGGCCTTGGAGATAGAAATAATGCTGGAGATCATATGATAGAATTTTGTAAGTCCAATGACTTAGTCATCGCAAATATCATTTTTCAACAAAACAAACAGTGGCTATACATATGAACCTCATCAGATGGAGTACACAGGAATCAGACTGAGTACATCTGTGACAAGAGGCAAAGGAGAAGCTCAGTATCTTCAGTTGATGGTCATGGAACCTACCATCAACTGCTCATTTGCAAGTTCAAGCTGAAGTTGGAGACAACTAAAACAAGTCTATGAAAGCTAAAATATGACCTTGATTATATCCCTTCTGAATTTAGAGACCATTTAAAGAATAGATTTGATGCATTGGACACCAATGACCAACAACCAGAGGAATTGTGGAATGACATCAAGAACATCATCCATGAAGAAAGTAAAGACCAAAATGAATGTCAAAAGTGACTCTGAAACTTGCCCTTGAATTGAGAGTAGCTAAAGCAAATGGAAGAAATGGCAAGATAAAAGAGCTAAACTGAAGATTTCAAAGAGCAGCTCGAGAAGACAAACTCAATTATTGTTATGAAATGTGCAAAGACATGGAGTTGGAAAGCCAAAAGGGAAGAAAACACTCAGCATTTCTCAAGCTAAAAAAACTGAATAGGACATTTAAGCCTCGAGTGGCAACATTTAAAGATTCTATGGGCAATATATTGAATGATGCAGGAAACATCAGAAGAAGATGGAAGGAATACACAGAATCACTGTGCCAAAAAGAATTGGCTGATGTTCATCCATTTCAGGAGGTGGCATATGATCAAGAACCAATGGTATTGAAGGAAGAAGTCAAAGCTGCACTGAGGAAAGTGGAAATAAAAGGCTCCATGAATTGATGGAATACCCATTGAGATGTTTCAACAAGTGGATGCTGCACTGAAGGCACTCACTCGGTTATGCCAAGAGATTTGGAAAACAGCTACCTGGCCAACTGACTGGAAAAGATCCATATTTGTACCCATTTCAATGAAAGGTGATCCCATAGAATGTGGAAATTATAGAACAATATCATTAGTATCACACAAAAGTAAAATCATACTGAAGATAATTCAAAAACTGTTGCAGCAGTATATTGACAGAGAACTTCCAGAAATGTAAGCTAGATTCAGAAGAGGACATGGAATGAGGCATATCATTGCTGATGTCAAATGGATCATGGGTCAAACCAAGAATAATAGAAAGATGTTTACTTGTGTTCTATTGACTATGCAAAAGCATTCTATTGTGTGGATCATAGCAAATTATGGATAACATTGAGAAGAATGGGAATTCCAGAACACTTAGCTGTGCTCATGAGGAGCTAGTACATAGACCAGGAGGCTGTTGTTAGAACAGAACAAGGGGCATGGTTTAAAATCAAGAAGGGAGTGTGTCAGGGTTGTATCCTTTCACCATACTTATTCAATCTGTATGCTAAACAAATAATCTGAGAAGCTGGACTTTATGAAGAAGAACGTGCCATCAGGATTGGAGGAAGACTCATTAGCAACCTGCATTATGCAGACAACACAACTTTGCTCACTGAAAGTTAGCATGACTTGAAACACTTAGTGACAAAGATTGAAGACTACAGTCTGCAGTATGGATTACACTTCAATGTAAAGAAAGTAAAAATCCTCACAACTGGACCAATAAGAAGCATCATGATAAAGGGAGAAAAGTTTGAAGTTGTCAAAGATTTGCTATTACTTGGTTGATTACAATCAACACCAATGGAAGCAGCAGTCAAGATATCAGACATTGTATAGCATTGAGAAAATCTGCTGCAAAGGATCTCTTTCAAGTGCTGAAGAGCAAACATGTTTCCTTGAGGACTGAGGTGTGCCTGACATAAGCCATGGTGTTTTTCAATTGCCTCATATACATGTGAGAGTTGGACAATGAAAAAGAAGATTGAAGAAGAGTTGATGCTTTTGAATTGTGGTGTTGCTTTTGAATTGTGGTGTTGGCGAAGAATGCTGAAAATACCATGGGCTGCTAAAGAACTAACAAATCTTTCCTGGAGGAAGTGCAGCCAGAATGCTCCTTGGAAGTGAGAAAGTCCAGACTTCATCTCACTTACTTTGGTCATGTTGTAAGAAGGGACCATTCCTTGGAGAAGGATATCATGCTTGTCAAAGTAGAGGAACAGCCAAAAAGGGTAAAGCCCTCAATGAGTTGGATTGACACAGTGGCTGCATTGATGGTATCAGGTTTAGCAAAGATCATGGGGCTGGCACAGGACCAGGCATTGTTTCATTCTGCTATAGATGAGGTCGCTATGAGTTGGAGATGACTCAACGGTACCTAACAACAACAACAACTAGTAGTAGTAAGGGAATTTTACAGCCTTATTTAACAGCTTCATTAAAAGCCTTAACAAGTTTATTTTGCTTTCAAAATAAGGCCTGAATTAAAGACAATCTAATGATGTTTTGCTGCTATAAAGTTTAATATAAATGGTCCTCAATTAGAATGTGTCCTATAATTTATGGCAAGGGGTAGAAAGACAAATTTCCCAATAGTCTTAAATATGTGTTTGTGTGTGTGTGTGCATGTACATATATATGTGTGTGTGTTTGTATATAATAGCTAAAACCAAAAACCAAACTTAATGTGATTCCAACTCATAGTGACTCCCTTTGCGTTTCTGAGATGGTAAATCTATACTGAAGTCGACTGCCCAGTCTTCCTTTTGCAGAGTGGCTGGTCGGTTTGAACTGCCAACCTCTGGTTAGCAGTCAATACCTTAGGCACTACTCCACCAGAGCTCCTTATATAAAGCTACATTAATATTTAACAAACAACATCTGAGTGTTTGCCATACATCAGGCATAGTAGAAAGTCCTGGGGATACAGACTAACCCCCAGACATGGAAGAGTTCACAGGTAAATGAATGAGTCGTCTCAATAAGGCCTAGTTACTATGATGAAAAACATGAGTGCTCCAAGGCATGCAACCTGGGATACGTCAGTGAAGATTTCCTGGAAGACATACCGCTTGGGCTTAGTTTTGAATAACTGGATTTTGCTAAAGTAAATTTCATCATTTATAGAATGCCCTCAATGTGTGGAAACAGTAAATTATAGTAAGAATGAAAAATGATGAGCAGGACAATATTCCTGACTTTGCTGAGTTTATGTTTGGAGATGAGGAAGGCAATTCTATGTATAAATGACTTAAATACAACAATATTTATTACTGTCATTATTTTGAAGAACTAACAAACAGAAACCTTTGATGGCACCAAGAACAGGTATTTTCTCCCAGGCAGAAGGAGCTTCCTCAGTGAAATATTTCAAGTGAGAGAGAGCCTAATGGTTTCCAGAATGTAAGCAGTCAACGTGAGCTGCAGACAAGGCTATCAGGGAAGATGTGGGAGTGGGAGTTTTGTTAGAAATATGTGTCTTTATTTTGATAGCTATGGGGAGCCAGCCTTAGTCCAGGAGCCATGGAAACCTAATTAAGAGTGATGATAGAAATGATAAGGCCATAAGATTTGTTTTTCTCTGACAACATACTCCAAGTATGTTTGTCTACTGAAACAGAACTATCAGTGAAGTCACAGCTTTGATGACTAGGTTTATGAGTTCTGGGCAGAATGCACATTTAGAAAATATTACAAAATGCTTCCATCCTCTTGAGGTAAATACATCTTCCTGAGTAATCATAGTTTATTATTGGGATTTATAATTATGACAGCAACCAAAGAGCTGAAATCGATTTAGGCAATTAGACATTATATTAAAACAACATTCTGAAATAGAATTTTCATTCTAATGCCATTGCAAATGTTCTTAAAAATAAGAAGTGTACAGTAATGGTAATTATAAAAAGGCTTCATATTATACTCTCTGAAATAATCTATAAAGAGTTTCAGTGTCATTAGCATTCCTGGATGCTGAGAGGTGCCAATCAAAATAATATGCATCTCAACTGGAAACCATCACAATCATCATCTGTGCCCACAGCTCAATTTTCCTATACAGTATTTTAGTCACTAAAGTCTCATGAGTCTACTGTGTGAGGGCAGAGGTTGGGAAGAATTCTCAGCAATGCAAAATCACTATCTGTGTCTGTATGATGTTTTACTTCTCAGGTACTGTTGTTGGGTGCTATCGAGTCCATTTCAATCATAGCGACCCCATTTGACAGAGTGGAACTAACCCATAGTGTTTTCCTGGCTTTAATCAAATCAGATCATCAGGTCTTTCTCCCATGGAGCAGCTGGGTGGGTGCAAAGTGCCAACGTTTACTTAGCAGATCAGGGCTTAAGCATTGTGCCGCCAGGGTTATAGGGGCTAGAAATTGAAAATAATAGAAAAAGAAACCCTTAACTTATGATATTAAATGTTTAAATTAATTTTTAAAAAATCAATAATTGTAGTCTCCCATGTATCAATTAACAAAAATTTTATAGGCTGTAATTTTTAAACAATATCCTACAAGTTTCATATCAGTATTCAATCAAGTTGACAATATTCAGAGATTGTAGGAACTTGGAGATTATCTATCTATCTATCTATCTATCATCTATTAACTTTTTAATGTGATTTGGGTGAAATTTTATGAGCAAATTAATCTTCTGTTCAACAGTTCATACACATTTTGTTTCATGACACTGAATACAATCCCCACAATATAACAACTCCCTTCCTACTTTCCACCTGTGGTTACTCTTTCTCTGTGTCCTTCCTATTTATGCATTCCTGTCTCCCATTCTCCTTGCACAAACACTGCCTTTCTGATCTGTTATGATTGATTGTTTTAAGGAGTGCACCACCCTGGTGTAATTGTTCAGCTCATAGGTCTGTCTGTTATTTGGCTGAGAGTTTTGTCATGAGATTGAGTTCAATTCCAGGCCTTAAGGGTGACTAGGGACCATAGTCCTGGGGGATTAACCAGTCTACTTGACTAATAATCTTGATCATTTGTGTATTTTTTAATTGTGTTTCACATTTTTTCTCCCACTTTATCCAGGATCTCCAATTGTGATCCCTTTCCCAGTGGTTGACATTGGTAGCCAGGCATCATCTAGTTCTTCTGGTTTCAGAGTTGTGTAGAATGAAGTTCGCATGGTCCAGTAGTCCCTTGGACTACTTGTTTCCATATATCTTTGATTTTCCTCTCTCTTCTTTTCTCCAGATGAGGAGAGATGAATAGTTTCCTCTTATATGACCTCTCACTTTTTTAAGACCCCTGTCTACTCACCAAAGTAAGATGTAGAAATGTTTTTGGTGCTGTGTTGTGCCAATGGAGCTTGATGTGTCCCACAACCATGGTCCTGAGTCTGCATGCACAGGAACTTATTCCCTCAAGGTGCTTGGTTGTGGCCAAGAAGTTATCCTAACTTTGTCCCCTATTAGCTCTATAATACATGAGGACATATTTATAGCACACACAAATACACATGCAGGAATATCATCTGTGAAACCTATATAGGCCATAGGTAAATTTCCACATAATTTGCATTTTGTGTTACTAAATACTCATTAGCACTAACAACAGATTTCATGAATTCTTTGAGTCACAGATATGAAATAATATTTTCATTTGATCAAAATTGATCATTGATAATGAAAGAATATATTCACTCTTTTAACCCCACTCCTAACTACACTTCAATGTTAGGAAATTTCAGAGCTCTCATGGCACAGTGCCTAAGGAATTTGACTGCTAACCAGGAGGTTGGCCATTCAAACCCTCCAGTCACTCTTTGGAAGGAAGACTGGACAATCTACTTCTATAAAGATTTACCTCCTTGGAAACCCAAAAGGGGTCACTATGAATTGGAATTGATTCTATGGCAGCAATTTTTTTTTTTGGTTAATTTTTTTTATAGATAGATAGATAGAGATACAGGTATTGATATAGATATATGTGGTCTTGATGATAAAATTATTACAGAGATCATATGATTGAATTTTGTAAGACCAATGACTTATTCATTG
The DNA here is from genome assembly GCF_000298275.1 of Orycteropus afer afer. NCBI lineage: Eukaryota > Metazoa > Chordata > Mammalia > Tubulidentata > Orycteropodidae > Orycteropus > Orycteropus afer. Next base: position 2,434,094 of record NW_006921705.1, on the reverse strand, counting down.
CAAATATCTTTTCTCAACAACATATATGATGACTATACACATGTACTTGCTAGATGGAATAAAGGAATTAGATCAACTACAACTGTGAAAAGAAGTGATGGAGAAGCTCCATATCCTCAGCCAAAGCAAGGCCAGGAGCGAAATATGGAATAGACCATCAACTGTTTATATGCAAGTTCAAGTTGAAGCTGAAGACAATTAAAACAAGTTCACAAGAGTTAAATGATGACCTTCATTGTATCCCACCTGAATTTAGAGACCATCTGGAGAACAGATTTGATTCATTGAACACCAATGACCAAAAACCAGAGGAATTGTGGGATGACATCAAGAACATCATTCATGAAGAAAGCAAAAGATCATTAAAAAGGCAGGAAAGGAAGAAAAGACCAAAATTGATGCAGAAGAGACTCTGAAACTTGCCCTTGAATGGAGAGTAGCTAAATAAAATGGAAGAAATGACAAGATAAAAGAGCTGAACAGAAGATTTCAAAGAGCAGCTCAAAAAGACAAAGTCAATTATTATAATGAAATGTGCAAAGACCTGGAGTTAGAAAACCAAAAGGGAAAAAAAAAATGCTCAGCATTTCTCAAGCTGAAAGAACTGAAGAAAAAATCCAAGCCTTGAATTGCAATACTGAACAGTTCTATGACAAAATATTGCATGATGCAGGAAACATCAAAAGAAGATGGGAAGAATACACAGAGTCACTGTACCAAAAAGAATTGGTCAATGTTTATCCATTTCAGGAAGTAGCATATGATCAAGACCCAATGATATTGAAAGAAGAAGTAAAAGCTGCACTAAAGGAATTGATGAAACATAAGGCTCCAGGAATTGGCAGAATACTCATTGAGATGTTTCAACAAATGAATGCCACACTGGAGGCACAGAGTTGTCTATGCCAAGAAATTTGGTAGACAACTACCTGGCCAATTGACTGGAAGACATCCATAATTGTACCCATTCCAAAGAAAGGGAATCTAACAGAATGTGGAAATTATTTAAAAATATCATTAATATCACACACAAGTAAAACTTTGCTGAAGATAATTCCAAAACAGTTACAGCAGTGTATTGACAGGGAACTTCCAGAAATTCAAACTGAATTCAGATGAGGATGTGGAATGAGGAATACCAGTGGTAATGTCATATGGATTTTAGCTGAAAGCAAAGATTGAAATAAAGATGTTTACTGGTTTTTTATTGACTATACAAAACCATTCAACTTGTGGATCATATCAAATTATGCATACATTGTGTAGAATCAGAATTCTAGAAACTTAATTGTGTTCATGAGGAACTTGTACATATGCCAGGAAGCTGTTGTTTGAACAGAAGAAGGGGATACTGCATGGTTTAAAATCAGGAAAGGTGTGCATCAGGGTTGTAGCCTTTCACCATACATATTCTGTATGCTAAGCAAAAATCTGAGAAGCTGGACTGTATGAAGGAGAATTCAGTGAAAGGATTGGAAAGAGAACCATTAATAACCTGAGATATGCAAATGACACAACCTTGCTTGCTGAAAATGAAGATGACTTGAAGCACTAACTGAGAAAGATCAAAGATTACAGCCTACACTATGACTACAACTCAACATAAAGGAAATGAAAATCCTCACAACTGGACCAATAATGAGCATCATGACAAATGGAGAAAAGATTGTAGTTGTCAAAGATTTCTTATTACTTGTATCCACAATCAACACCAATGGAAGCAGCAGCCAAGAAATCAGATGTTGTATTGCACTGGGGAAAATTGCTGCAAAAGATCTCTTTGAAGTGCTGAAGAACAAAGATGTCTCTTTGAAGACTAAGATGTGCCTAACCCAAACCATGGTATTTTTAATAGCCTCATATGCCCCAGGGTTACAGGTGAGGAGAGACAACTCAGGGACGCCCAAAGTAGCAGGCGGGAAGAGCAGGAGAAAGGGAATTAAAAGCCAGGAAGCCAGAGAGAAGAGCGATCAGCCGAAGGGATTAGGTGAGGAGAGGAAACTCAGGCCCACCCAGAGTAGCAGGCCAGAAGAGCAGGAGAAAG
>NW_006921705.1:2428450-2429435 GCF_000298275.1 Orycteropus afer afer | reverse complement strand
CATGGGGTCACTATGAGTCGGAAACGACTCAACGGCACTTAACAACAACAACAGCATGCAAAGCCAAGAGCCAATATTATCATTAATGGGGAAAGACTCAAGGCATTCCCCTTATGAACAGGAACCAGACAGGGATGCCCTCTATCACCACTTTTGTTTAACATTATATTGGAAGTCTTAGCCAGGACAATATGGCAAGAAAGAGAAATAAAAGGCATACAAATTGGCAAAGAGGAAATAAAGCTATCTCTGTTTGTGGATGGCATGATCCTATACATTGAAAACCCAAGAGACTTAGTAAAAAGATCTACTGGAAGTAATAGAGAGGTTCAGCAAAGTGTCAGGATTCAAGATCAACATACAAAAATCAGTTGGATTCCTCTACACCAACAAAAAGACCTCTGAAAAAAAGAATAAGGGAAACAATACCATTTACAATAACTACTAAAAGATCAAATATCTAGGAATAAGTCTTACCAGAGACACAAAAGATCTATACAAAGAAAACCATAAAACACTACTACAGGAGACAACAAGGATCTACATAAATTGAAGAACCTGCCTTGTTCATGGATAGGTAGACTGAACATTGTGAAAATGTCAATACTACCTAAAGCAATCTACACATTTAATGCAATCCCCATCCAGATACTAACACAACTTTTTAAGGACACAGAAAAACCAATGACTAACTTCATATGGAAAGGAAAAACACTTCAGATAAGCAGAGCACTGCTGAAGAAGAACAAAGTGGGAGGTCTCAAACTCCTGGATCTCAAACAGCAACAGTAGTCAAAACAGCATGATATTGGTACAATGATAGACAGACAGACTAATGGAACAGAATTGAAAACCCAGAAATAGATCCATCCATCTGTGGACAGCTGATCTTTGACAAAGATCCAATACCCAGTAAATGTGGAAGAGATAGCCTCTTTAGTAAATGGTGCTGGCAAAATTGGATATTCATTTGCAGAAAAATGAA
>NW_006921705.1:2419190-2424125 GCF_000298275.1 Orycteropus afer afer | reverse complement strand
CTGTGGCTGACTGTTCCTCTGTCTGGCTTCCTGTCTTTTAATCCTCTTTCTCCTGCTCTTCTGGCCTGCTTCTTTGGGCATCCCTGAGTTTAATAAATACCAGCAATTCCATTACTAGGAATATATCCTAAAGAGGTGAGAGGCAGGATACGAACAGATATATGCACACCTATGTTCATCGCAGCACCATTCACTATAGCAAAGAGATGGAAACAACCTAAATGCCCATCAGCGGATAAGTAGATAACCAAATTATGGTACATTCACACAATGGAATGCTATACTACATGAAAGAACAATGAAGGATACATGAATCATCTCACAACATGGATTAGCCTGGAGGATATTATGCTGAGTGAAATAAGTTAAATACAGAAGGACAGATATTGTATGAGCCCATTACTGTAAAAAGACAAGGAAGGGTTTTCTTAAGGGAACTCACTTTGTAGGCTATTGGGAAGGGGAGGGAAGGGGAAGGAATAATTTTGAGCTAGTTGGGGGTCACATGTTGAGGTGGTAAAGGGAGGGATGATATGGAGAGAGTCTGTGACCAGTATGATAACATTGTGGAAAGGGAGGACACTGATTTGTCCACATAAGATATAGACAACAGAGGCTAATACCAGTATATTCACAATACTGCACTACCATTAACACCAAACACCAGGCTACAGATAAACACATAATCATCTGAGAAGATCAGATGGTCAGTGAAGAGGATTATACTCTAGACCAATGCCAGATTCATCTGAGGCTAATCTTGCACAGATACTGGTGATACAAAATACTGGTGATCCTTACAGAAACATCAGAAGACAAACATAGAGCAATTCCTCACAGACAGCAGACACTGTGGGAAAGAGATCCAATGGATCCACTGACTCAGGATCTAGTATTTGGGAACACCAGACTCAATTGGCACAACAAAATACACAGAAATCTTGTTCCACAACCTACACTGGTGAGTAGCATCTGGGGTCTTAAAAGCTTTCAAGTGGCCATCTAAGATGCAGCTAATGGTCTCCTATCATCAGAAGTGAAGAAGAGTGCAAAAATCCAAGGGGATTTGGAAACAATCAGCCCTAGGAAATGATGGACCTCAAAATCAGAAGAACTAGATGGTGCTCAGCTACCAATACCAACCACTCAGGAAGGGATCAAAACTGGAGATCCTGGATAGAGTGGGAGGAACGACATGGAACAAATCCGGAAACACAATAATGACCAGAATTACTGGTCAGATGGAGTCTGGGGAGACCCCCAAGACTTTGGCCCTGGGATACACTTTGGGCCTGGAATAAAACTTACTCCCGAGGGCTGGCTCTCAGCCCAATAGTAAATAAGATGTATACACAGAACACTTAACCAAGGGTGATGCACCCAAATACTCTGTAGAGATACATCCCTTGGAGCAATCGACCACAGGGTACCAGAGGGGCAACATTCACATGGAGGAAATGCAGGACACACAGGAGTGCATAACTATGAAGGGCCTGGGGTGGAAGGGGAGGCAGTTACTGGGAAGGAAGGGGAGGAGAGTGGGGTAAAGTTAGGGATGGTAATTGGGGAGTGAAACCAAAGTACAGGATATGGTGAATGTCTGCTCTGTAAATTTGCACCTAAAGCACACTAAAAATAAAAACAAATTAAAAAAAAAAAAAAAGAGAGAAAGAAAAAAAGAATATAGAAGTACATTAAATAACTATACAGGTTCAAGAAACCAAAACAGTTATTGCCAAGTCAAGTTTGAATCATGGCAACACTATGTGTCTCACAATAGAATTGTGCTCCGTAAAGTTTTCAGTGGCTGAATTGTTTCAGAAGTAGATTGCCAGGGCTTTCTTCTGAAGTGCCTCTGACTGGAGTCAACCTTCCACCCTTTCTGTTAGCAGCTCAGCATGTTAACTCTTCTCACCACGAAGGGACTCCTGCATTGATTTTACTTCAAGCTTATTGAACACCTTGATGATATATTTGAACAACTCTTCTTGAACTCTCCAAACCCCCTCCACATATGCAGAATTTCCCTTCATTTTTTAAAAAAAATATTCAGGTAGCAACCAAGTCCTGATTTAAAGATTATCATCAGGCAAACTCCATAGTCCAGATCATAATTCTGAAAATAAGGAATCACTGAGAAGTTTGTACAATCAAACTAATTTTCACAGTTTCAACTTTTCTACTATTGATTTTTTTAGAGTGATCCTGAGGGTCAATAATAAGCACTTATTTGCTATTTGGCTAGAGCACAGAATGTAACCATATTACAAAGCCAATATATGAAGGGAAGTGGCAGAATTTGTGAGTGAGCACAGCCAGCACCCATATCCATAGCTTCTTTTATCTTATAAATGGAAATTATGCTATAGAAATACTTTATTGAAATTTTTGGGCAATTATTTATCAGACAGGAAATAATTGATAGGATTAGTAAAGTTATTAAGAGACATTGCCTGAAAGCATCAGATGTCTATGACACTTGGGCAAACATCAGCAACTGGTTTATTTAGCAAATAGAAAAATAATTGGAGAAAATTATGTCTTATTTTCACTTACTTATACCATGCTGATCGGAAGGAAGGTTGGGCAATCCTACTTCCGTAGTGATACTGCCTCGGAAACCCAAGGAGGGGTCGCTATGAGTCGGGTTTGACTTGTCGGCACATAACAACAACAACAACAACATACCATGCTGAAGGATCCCTGATAGTGCAGTGGTTAAGCAGTAAGCTGCTAAACAAAGGTTAGCAGTTCAAACCTGTCTGGTGGCTTCACAGCATATGGGAGAAAAGACCTGGCAAACTGTTCCTGTAACAATTACAACTGAGAAATCTCTGTGAAGCAGTTCTGCTCTGAAGCAATTTTATTCTGCCACATCGTATTGCTTTGCGTTGACAATCAACTCAATGGCACCTACGAACAACAACAACAACTTACCATTTTGAGGAGCGTTGGTGGCACATGGTTAAGCACTCAGCTGATAACCAAAAGGTCAGTGGTTTGGACCCACCAGCTTCTCTAAAGGCCAAAGGCCTCACAATCTGCTCTCATAAAGATTTCAGCCTAGGAAACCCTACGGGGCAGTTCTACTATGCCATATGGGAGTGCAATGAGATAGCATGAAGGAGCCTGGGTGGCATAGTGATTAGCAGCTTTTGGCTGCTAACTGAAAGTTCAGCAGTTTGAACCCACCAGCTGCTCTGTGAGAGAAAGATGCGGCAGTCTGCTTCTGTAAAGATTTACAGTTTTGGAAACCCTGTGAGGAAGCCGTATTCTGTAATATAGGGTCGCTATGTACATAACAACAACAACAACAACATGAGTTGGGATAGACTTGAAACAATGTTTTGGAGATGGCACACAACAGAAACATACCATGCTGAAGTTTTTGAAGTTTTAGATATTTATATTGAAAATAAAATTAACCTCACAGATTTAAACAAAATTTGCAACACATTATGGATGATCACCATCTTTAATCTGGTTTAACATTTCCTAACTTGTGGGCAGAAATAAAAGAATGTTACTTCTTTGTGATGTTACTGAGAATTACAGCAGCAACAGCAACAATAACAATAATGTATCCTGAAACAAAATAGTGCTACAGAAAATTTAGTACAGGTTAAAAGTAAATCGGGAGGCATGATCTTGGGGATGAGAATACTTTTAAATACTATTATATTTTAATGTTTATTTCAAATCACTCTTATGAAGGGTTTGATACGGAGTATATTTTTTAAAAAGAAATTCTTCCGTGGAATCACATTGTTTTAGGAAAATCTATTTCCATGTAATACATATTTAATTATTTTCTGTGGGGAGGTGGCCTAGTGTAGTAAGAGAAAAATGAGCCCTGAAGTTAGATATGAATGAGCTATGATGTCTGTACCAATTAGCAGGGATGGAGTAGGTGGAAGCTGTGACCCTAAATCTCTAAGCACTTCTGTAAAATGTGTGCATGGAAACGTTATTATAGTGGAGGGATGCAGGTATTTAAATGGAAATTTATCAGATTATTCTAAAATTAAAATTTCTGAAGAAATACTGTTTTATCTGTTGCTGATATCATTTATAAATGCAATCTATAGCATAGATAATATTAATAGGAAAATTGAATAAGTAATACCAAATTCTTGTATAAAGATTATTAATTTGTTATAGCAAAAAAAAAAACACTCAGTTCTTAAAATGACATTAAGAGGATTTATTCAGAAAGAAAAAACTACTTGTAAATGCCGGGAGACACCAGCCCACATAAGTGATAACTGATGACTCTAACTATTGAACTTCTAACAAAGACAGATATAGTCCAGGGAACAAAAAAATTACAATAAAATAGCTGTTTGATTGGTTAGTCTTTGGTGAAGTCACAAACATGTTGGATTAGGGGTAGGGAATGGGCTTCTATTGGATAGTTGAGTATGGAGATGTACAGTGATTGATTTCAAGAACTAATTACAGAAGTAATCATAGTCACATATCTTGCATATGAGATGATAAAATATCACTAGTGGATGCTTAAATAGCTTTAACCAGATTTTTTAGGAATTTGAGAAAACAATCTTGGTACTAGAACTCAGTTTCCCTGAAACAGCTTGTTAAACATAAACTCTTAAAGTTGTCTGGAAAACTTTTAAAAAGGGTAGTTTCTAGACCCTTTTAACAATTTTGTTTATTGCATTCTTGTGATGCAAAAATCATTCTTGCATTCTTGGACCCACTTTATTAAAAAAAAAAAAAAAAGCTGTGTCAAGATTCCCTTCCTTTGAGTTTATTTCTTTCACATCCTGGCTTGACCATAGAAATAAATTATTTCTTAATTTTTATGGCTCCTAACAAGTTGTTGTTGTTGTTTGCCGTCGAGTCGGCCCCGACTCATAGCAACCCCTCCTTGGGTTTCCGAGGCAGTATCACTACGGAAGTAGGATTGCCCAA
>NW_006921705.1:2409390-2418590 GCF_000298275.1 Orycteropus afer afer | reverse complement strand
ATCACTACGGAAGTAGGATTGCCCAACCTTCCTTCCGAGGAGTGGCTGGTGGGTTTGAACCGCCAGCCGTCTGGTTAGCAGGCAAGTGTCTTAGCCACGCTATTATAAAACTCTTAAGAGGATACTTAGAAGTTCAAAAAGGCCAGTAACCTTACTAAATAGTTGAATTAAGTTTGGAATTTCCAGTTCAATAGTGACTGTCATTTTTTCTATGTATATTAGCCTGTGCCTGGGCATCAGGCATTAGTGATTACTTTCATATAACATTTAACAGTGTGGAATATAATGATCATTAACATTGAAACCATGATACCATAAAATAGAATTGACCTAACCCAGGCACTTGCCCCCTTAGGGAGCAAGCTAAATATATCAGAAAAGTGAAACTCAGACCCAGTTTGTTTTGGTATGTGAAGTCAGGTGGCTTCCTGGAATATTTTTTGCAATTTCAGGTTCTAGTTCCCCTGAAGTATTTATCCAGATGCAGTAAAAAGTATTAGCTATTGTGCAGATGCCTGCTTGTGGAACCAAGAAATCTAGGACAATTATGTTATCTTAAACTACATTTGCTAGTGAATTCAAAGATTTTTCTTGGGCAATCATAGCTTTAACTACATCAATGACTATTTGTTCATCATATCTGAGATGTTTCTGATAGTTTCCAAGTCTGCAACTCCCCATCATATCATAAGCAGTCTTTTAAAGGAAAAATAAGTTTTGGTATTTTCTGTAAGTTGGTTGAATTCTTAGCTTATACCTCTTTTATCCCTTGTCAGCAAATTTAGAGGGTTAGTCCAATGTAGGCTTTCATCATAAGAATGAATGATTGAAGGGACTCCATTTATATGGCCTTAAGAACATTGACCTATCATATCTCACCCATGTAAACAGGATAAAATCCAGGTATAGAACTCATTATTGGATTCAAACTGGCAATAGTTGGATATATTAACCCTCCCCATAAAATTATGAATCTTTGTTGGACAAATATTATGCCATTCCTGGTGTTTTCACCCAGGAGAGAGATGGTTTGATTTATTCATTTAAGCCAATTTCTACCAAGGGTATAGACAATCAACCTAATGTAAGCCAGTTCCACATCTGAAGACAAAAATATTTTTTTACCCTATTAGCCATGCTGTTACATTTCCTGAAAAAAGCTATGTTCCAAAGGAGGGACATTATATGAAATTAAGTGCTCATTTTTGCAGTCTGGAAGGGTCCAGAACACTTTAGGACAATTTTAAACTCTAATTTGGGTTAAATTGTAACATGATGCCACACATGTGGTTCAACTAAAGATGATGCTGAAATTGATGATAGCAGGGGGAAAAAATTATAGTTAATTATGGGAGAAGCTCATGGATCTGAATTTTCATGTATGGTTTGGGGAAAAGGATGGCGGATCCCACACTTAGTAAGGTTTGTGGATTGTGCAACAGTCTGGGCTAGTTTAACAAAAGCATTTTTGTGCCAAGGGTTAACAGGGGCAGAGATGAGAAGAAGTAGGGGCAGAAAGTTAAGAAGAGCTTCATAGTGGAAAAACACAGCTTAAAATAAATGAAAAAGGGCTACTAGCATACAAATAATAGCAGTGACAAAATTAACTCAGTTGTGAAAACAAAGGCTAAAAGGGCAGCTAACCAATAAAAGAGAAATGTAATTACAATGCTAATGATAAAAAGAAACAATGCTCTTTTAAAAAATCATATGCTTTATTGAATTAATCTATGACTGGCCTTAATAGAAAGGGTTAGTGCAATATCAAAGGTGGAGGCAATTGTAAAGAATGTAGTAAAAACTCAAAATAAAGGAGCTAATGTGGATTCTAATAACAGACCGATAATAAGGAATACAACTATTCTCTAAAAGAGTTATTCATGTAAAGAGGGCTGAGGAAGAATAATATATCAAAATATGAAATTATATGTCACAGCTGTAGCCCAGTTGTTGTTGTTGTTGTTGTTATGTGCTGTCGAGTCGGCCCTGACTCCTAGCCCAGTAGCAATAAAGAATAGTATCAGAATAATCAGATAACAAATTCCTAAGAGTTCTACTGTAAAATTCATTATCATTCTAAAAGCTTGAATTTCTAGAACAAAAGCAATGTTTGAGGCAATGGAAATTAAACAAAGGACTACCGATCCTAAAGTTTCCATTCAAATCAGATATTTGAATTAAGAATAATTACTATAACAGTTAAAATATGGCACCACAGATGAGTCTGATTATTCAAACCATCAAAATACCCACAACCGACAGTTATGATTCCAGTAACTATTGGAATTAAAAAAAAAAGTTAAAGCTCTCATTTAAACACCTTATTTAAAAAGTTAGCTGATGAATCCTGAAATACCTCAGGCTAAAGTAGAAAGCAAAAGAGATCCAAATTTTACTACAGTAATAGGGCACAGGCACTTTCAGATCAAGTCCAGAGATCTGGAGAAACCTCTATTCAGCTTTCATCTCCTTATCTTGCTGGCTGTGTTTGAATTTTAATTTCATCCTTCATGAGGCTTAATAATGTATTCAAAAGTTGAGTCTTCTTCAATTGGGATAAATAAATCCAAATTTTGACTCCCTGTAATATGGCAGCACAGGATTTATAAATAAAGTTAAGTAAAATCCCTTCTATTGAGCTTCAAAGAATCATTCAGTTGATGTCTTTTCCAATCTACATAATCTCTAAAGGAGAGGTATCAGGCTTTTCAATATTTTTATTGTTAAAAACCTCTTTAAGAAAGATAGCATGCTCTCTAGCATAATGAATGAAGGATTGGCATACTTTAATAAATTGCCTTGGATTAAATTTGAATCTACAATAACTGCTAAACAGTTAAGTTCATTGGCTGACCTTTTAAAGTTCCATAAGGAGATAATTTACAAGAACAAAAGGTATGGCTTTCAAATTCATTAACAGCAATGGGAGTGCTTAAAGCCAAATCAATTCCATAGAGGTTGTAAGTTTTGCCAATTGAGTTTTTATAATTCCATTAGTCCTCTTCACAAGTCCAGAAGATTGGGGGTGATAAAGACAAGTGAAGTCTTTGGAAAATAGGAAAAATATAACAGATAGCCTTTATCCGTTGTCCAGTAAAATGGGCTCTCTTGTCGGTGCAGAGAACAGCTGGGACTTCCTACATGGGAATGGTATTTTCTAATAGCTTCTTTGCATAAATTGTTGTTGTTGTTGTTATTTGCCATCGAGTCGGCCCCGACTCATAGCGACCCCTCCTTGGGTTTCTGAGGCAGTATCACTACGGAAGTAGGATTGCTACATTTGTGAAAACCTGAAAATCATAACTACTACACATTTATAATGATGTGTTAGCTGGATAAATTCTATTGGCCATTTGAGCTTTGGTCCAGTTAAAACTCTCTGGCACTGAGTCAATTCTAACCCTTGCAACCCTATAGGACAGAGTAGAACTGCCCCATCATTTCTCTAAGATTGTAAATCTTTATGGAGGCAGGCTGACTCATTTTTCTCCTGCAGAGTAGTTGGTGAGTTTGAACCATCAATATTTTGGTTAGCACCCAAACTCTATAACCATTGTGTCACCAGAGCTCCTTTGGTCCAATTTAAAAAGGATATTTTCTTGCTGGAGGTTGACAGTGTTTTCCTGGGTTACATTCTAAGCAGAGAGAACATTGTCTGACTACTTGGCCAGCAACTTTCAAAAATTCCATAAAAATATTTTCAATGGTATGTCTATTGTCTTGACCCTGCCAAAGTTCTCCTTTGTATGGAAAATGATTGCAAGGGGAATATGCAAATCTTTTAGTATGTGATCTTTCCCATAAGGAAGAATTGTTTTAAAATTATAGCCATCTTTTGTTCATTGTTCTACCGCTAACTTAGAAGCATGTTTCTGGCGACAGACTAAATCATGCCGAACTGGAGTCTTGTTTAGGGTCTTTGGTCATTATACCCTTGGGTATTTCAGGGGGTTTTCAATTGCAGGTGTGGCATTTGACATGAATAGAGGATTCGTTAGGATAATGTTTATATGAAAACCTATAATAATCTGTCCTAAAACCACTTATAAAAACAAACCTGCTGTCCAAGGGAGTACCACAGCTGAAAGAATATATGTGGTTGGCTGTGACTAAAAAGTTTCCCCAACCAAGAAACATGAACTACCTGATAATGAGTTAGAATTTGTTCCTGATTCATAATTCCTATGATTTTAGAAGTTTTATTACTCTGGAGTATGGGATTTTCTAAATACATGGGATTCAAAGTTGGCAAAGTACTCCCATATCAATTAAAAATGTACAATTTACTCCACGAAAAAAAAAAAAAAAATGTATGAGTTATGGTGGCATAGTGCCTAAGGTATTTGCACACCAGAAGACTGGCATTTCAAGCCCACCAGCCACTCCTTGGAAGGAAGACTGGGCAATCTACTTACGTAGTGATACCACCTAGGAAACCAAAGTAGGGGTCACTATGAGTCAGATCAGATTTGATGGTAGTGAGTTTGTTTTTCTTGGTTTGATTGGAAAAATACCATTTGAACTCTGGAGCCTCAACATTCTGATCTTCCAGACCAAAACCAAACTCACTGCTATCAAGTTGATTCTGACTCATGTGACCCCCCCATTGGGTTTCCAAAGCTATAAATCTTTACAGAAGTAGATTGCCCCTTCTGCCTTTGGTGGAGTGGCTGGTGGGTTTAAACCACCAAATTTCTGTCTGTCAGTCCAATGCCTTATCCACTACTTCACCAGAGCTCCTTAACCTCATTTCATTGATGACAGCATACTCAATGTAATTTTTTACTTTAGTACACTCTCATTTAAAAAGTCTGGGTTTCCTACAAGAAGAACATGCTGGAGTTCCAGACTGGTTTACTTCCTTTCAGGATTCAGTACTGGATACTTGTACTCTAGGACTTTGTAACTGCTGAAGCTGTAAAGCTATCAGTGTATCTTGCTTGGCTTTAGTTCTTTGTTCACAGGCCTGATTTTGCTATTTAGGGGTTTGAGCCAATTTGTATACAGTGTACAAAAGGTGTCTAAAGGTTGCCATTCTCCAATCTAATCAATGGCATTTGACTACATTTGGAAGCTCTGGGTTCAAACAAATAACAAAAATAGAATTGAAGGAAATTTCATAATCATTATTATCTAATTTTAACCCTAAATGTTCATTGAAAAATTGTTCTAACTTATATCTGAAATTATATATACCTTCACCCTTCTCTTGTTTACCCCTTACCCATTGCCATCAAATCAGTTCTGACTCATAGCTATAGTATAGGACAAAATAGAACTTCCCCACATGGTTTCCAAGACTGTAATCTTTACAGAAGCAGACTGCCACATCTTTCTCCAGTGGAGTGGCTGGTGGGTTTGAACCACCAATCTTTCAGTTACCAGTTGAGGGCTTAACCACTGCACCCAAAGCTGGAAGTTTGGTCCAATCTATTTTTCTTGGAAACATTCTTGAGATTTCTTTAATCAACAGATAAGTTTGCCTAGTTTCAACAACAGATCTCTAGCTCTCAGTGAAGGAGCAATCAGTGGAGTCCGTCCTCATAGCATCCAGCCTTGGTCATTCACAGTTGGGCCACCCCAAACCCCAATAACATGAATAAATTGATAAAAAAAAAATCAGGGATTCCTGGCTGATTGATGAAGGTGAAGATCCTGAATTCCCCAGTAAGTTTATTGGATCTTCCCTGGGTTTGGGAAAATACTTAACTAAAGCACTTGGCTCTGCATTAGTACTTAGTATGAGAAGTACTTATGAAAATTGCCCATGTGAGTCAGCTTGCTTGGTTTTAAAGGATATCTCAACATGAGGCTTGTCTTTGGCTCTGTTAGATCCAAAGTCCTCAGCACAGTAAGGAAGTTCACTAGGTCTGTCTCCCAAGGCACCATTGGGTGGGTTCAAGCAGCCACCCTTTTGGCTAGTAGTTTAGTGCTTAACCATGTATACTACCCAGGGACCCCAGTACAAATACAAAGAAACTAAGTTGAATTAGTATAATGATGCTTTTTTTTTTTTTCTTTAAATATAATGAGTTAAGAGATAATCATGTTAATGAAGAAAAGGAGAAAGTGAAATGACAAAAAATAGGAAGAATATTAAAAAATAAATAAGAAATTATATTATAATTTCCTTTATACAATTTTAGAAGTTTTCTAAAAGCTGAGTGTGGTAGTTAAGGTTATGGCTTCAACTTGCCTGGGCCTGGTTTAGAGTGGCTGGGCAGCTGGATGTAGTATTGTCCATGATGAGACTGGTAATCAACTCCATGGTGAAATCTACGGTGAGGAGCTGACTAGGTGCCTTAGGGATGTGGTCTGCTCCCAGTGTGTAAAGAGAAGCTTTAGGAAAGGTCTATAATTTTGGGCATGCTTCACTCCTGCATGTAGTCATGTCATTGTTCAGCAGTGTGCCATACTATTTGCTGATATTGGGACTCTTAATGGACTTGAATCAATGGCCTGCCATGTGGTAATACCAAGACTGTGCCTTTTTTACCTGCCAACCTTGAGTTTGTCAACCTCAGCAGCCACCAGCTGCCTAAGTGAAGAAAGCCTCCAGTTTCAGTTGGCTGGGAACAAGAAGCAGAGTGGAAGCCCAAATCTTTCACCCAAACCCGAGAGCCTGGAACTTTGTACTCAGACTTCTAGCTTCCAGAACTGTAAAAGAATAAATTCCTGTTTGTTAAAGCCACCCATCTGTGGAATTTTCTGTTAGAGCAGTATGAAGTAACGAAAACACAGGGGTATGTGCAGGTAGAAGCAAGAACAAAAAATAGTTTTGGAATTAAACTACTTGCAATTTATAAATATACATTTTTTATGGAATGAGAGCAAGATGATTACTGTTGTGTACTGTCAAGTTGATTCCAACTCATGGAGACCCTGTAGGACAGAATGGAACTGTCCCATAGGGTTTCCTACACTATAATCTTTACAGAAGCATATTGCCAAGCCTTTTCTCCCATAGAGATGCTAGTGGGTTCGAACTGTCAATCTTACAATTAGCAGCAAAGTGTTTAACCTTTGTGCACCAGGGTAACAAGATAGTATCTGTGGAAATTTCATTAATTAATAAAGCAATTAGGTAATTTATGACTTCCTAAATGCTCATCCTAAAAGCAGCAGTCAAGAAATCAGACAACATATTGCACTGGGCAAATCTGCTGCAAAAGACCTCTTTAAAAGTGTTAAGAAGCTATGGAAACTAAACAGACAAGGAAACCTAAATGTTGGGTGCTCCTTACATGGCCATCTGGAGATGATGATGATGGTGAAAACAATTACATTAATAATATGAGATATATATTTAGTAGGGAGCTCTGGTGGCATAGTGCCTAAGTTACTTAACTGCTAACTAGAAAGCTGGTGGTTCAAACCCACCAGCCACTCCTCGGAAGGAAGATGGGGCAATCTACTTCTGCAGTGATACTGCCTCGGAAACCCAAGGAGGGATCGCTATGAGTCGGGTCTGACTCAATGGCAAATAACAACAACAACACAACAACATATTTTAGTAAACTCTATGCAGGGGATTCTGCATGCTTTAAACATTAGTGTGCACCAGAATCTTTTCAAGGACTTTTAAAGGCAGATTGCTGATCTTTATCTTAAGAGTTTCTGATTCAGTACGTCTGGGGTTTGGTCTGAGACTGTACATTTCTAAGAAGTTTCCAGGTTAGTCCAGATTCAGGGACTACACTTTCCAAACCACTGTTGTAGACTTTTAATCCTCAAAATTATTTTATGAGGCAAGTACTCTTATTTTACAGATGAGAAACCTGCTTTTTAAAGTCATTATAACATAGGCTGCAGGCTAAAGCACTCCATGATTCAAGAACAAGCCTCCGTTAATCCAAATTCTGAAATCATAACCATTGAACTCAAAGTAAGACCAATGATGTCAAGGTAGCTTGAGGTCATATTGAAAATGTTGTTCCTGCAAATTTAGACAGTTTGATATATTATGTTCCTCTCTCATGTAATGGAATAAAGTTGGCTATCAACCATTTAATCTGACCAATATAAATAACTCCTTGGCCCTTTAAGTTTAAAATGATCTCATTCTTAACAGCCTATGAGTTATCCAAATAATTTCATTTCATAATTTCAACTTGACTTATACTATTGCAGGAAAGAATGCGGTTGAGCATTAGTTCTGTAAGAAAAATACCTCTGACAGTACATTGCACAGGTTAGCTCCTAAGATGAGCTTGTTGTTGTTAGGTGCCATCGAGTCCTTTCTGACTCATAGCGACCCCATGCACAGCAGAATGAAACACTACCTGATCCCGCGCCAGCTCCATAATCCTTGCTATATTTGAGCCCATTTTTGCAGCCACCATGTCAATCCATCTTGTCAAACGTCTTCCCCTCTTTCATCGACCCTCCACCTTACCAAGCATGGCATCCTTCTCCAGGGAATGGTCCCCTCTGACAACATGACCAAAGTAGGTGAGACGAAGTCTGGCCATCCTCACTTCCAAGGAGCATCTCGGCTGCACTTCCTCCAGGACAGATCTGTTAGTTCTTTTGGCAGTCCATGGTACCTTCAGCATTCTTCGCCAACACCACAACTCAAAAGCATCAACTCTTCTTCGGTCTTCCCTATTCGTTGTCCAGCTCTCACATGCATATGAGGTGATTGGAAATATCATGGCTTGTGTCAGGCATACCTTAGTCCTCAAGGAGACATCATTCCTCCTCAGTACTTGAAAGAGGTCCTTTGCAGCCAACTTGCCCAGTGCTATACATTGTCTGATGTCCTGACTGCTGCTTCCTTTGGGGTCAATTGTAGAACCAAGCAATATGAAGTCTTTGACAACTTCACTCTTTCCTCCATTTACCATGATGCTTCTTATAGGTCCAGTTGTGAGGATTTTTGTTTTCTTTATATTAAGTTGCAATCCATACTGCAGACTGTATTCTTCAAACTTCATCAGTAAGTACTTCAAGTCATCCTCACTTTCAGCAAGCAAAGTTGTATCATCGGCGTATCTCAGGTTTTGTTGTTGTTGTTGTTGTTTTTACTATTTATTTATTTATTTATTTTGATTTGGGTGAAGATTTACAGAGTAAATTCACTTTCCATACAGCAGTTCACATTACTTTGTCTCATGTCATTGACCACAGTTTACCACAATGAAACAGCTCCCCTCCCACTTCCTCCCCATAGTTACCTCTTCCCAGTGTCCATCCCTCCA
>NW_006921705.1:2395186-2402775 GCF_000298275.1 Orycteropus afer afer | reverse complement strand
AAACCTACAAAATGGTGGCATCCTCCGGACCGGCAAAAGTCCACAACTCAGCCCACCTTTCTCTTCACCTTCTCTGTTTGTTCCCCAGCCACCGTGCACAGTCCGTGCAGTCCCTGGCTAGCAGGGTGATTTTTAGGTTAATTCTTAGGTCCTACCACCACTCGGGAATCTCCAAGCCGCCTGTATCGTCAGGGTCACTTAGGTCGCTGTCAGACCACAGCTCCTTATGTCTCCTTTTTTTGGTATTTTCACGCAAATTCTTCTGCCAGTTGGGGTTTAGTCCACTTCTGTATCCCTCCCTTCAAGGCTCAGAAGTCCAAGATTATCTTCTATGTCTGTGTTAATTGATTTCCCTTTTCTTTGTTGAAGAGGGTCTGTGCAGCCCTTCTGCCTAGTCCGCCATCTTGCCGGAACTCCCCGTATCTCAGGTTGTTAATGATTCTTTCTCCAATCCTGATGCCATGTTTTCTTCATATAGTCCAGCTTCTTGGATTATTTGCTCGGCATATAGATAGAATAAGTATGGGGAAAGGGTACAACCCTGATGTACTCCCTTCCTGATTTTAAACCATGCAGTGTCCCCTTGTTCCATTTGAATGACAGCCTCCTGGTCAAGGTACAAGATGAGCTAACACCATGAAAATTGATTAAGTATTTTACTCAGATGTCATGACAGGCACACACTTGGCAAGAGCAGAAATGATCAGCTAAGTACACCACTTACAATACAAGGCATAGGTAATTGGGGTATAGGTAAAAATTAGGCTAATTGGGGGTATAGAGTCCAAAATATACAAAGCAAGGGGACAGGAAATCAGCAATAGAAAAGAAGTGGGCAAGGTATAAAATAAAAATTCTTTAATATTCTATATTTATATTCTATAAAGATAGAGAATAAAGTGTTATCCATGATAACAAGCTGAGTCATTAGTCCATTTTGACAAAAACCAAAAAATCCTCCCCATAAAGTGAATTCTGACTCATAATGACTCCCATTGGGTTTCCAAGTCTATAAATCTTTACAGAAGTAGATTCATCTTCTTCCCTTGGAGCAGATTCTGGGTTTGAACCACTGACATTCTGGTTAGCATCCAAAAAGCCTTACCCACTACACCAGAGCTCCATTTTGATAGGTGATTTTAAGGTACTAACAGTAAAGATGGGAGCCTGATGAGTTAAACTCTTTGGCCTAGGAAATGAAGTACATATTACCAATCCATTCAATGGTAGGTTTATCTACCAGGTTTAGTGTTTTAGATGTTCTGAACCTGGGTTTGGAAGAGTGAAAGAATAAAAATAGCTATATCTGATGATGAGTTTTTGGGAAGATCTTTTATGGTAGATAAACCTATCTTTGTTTAAAACTACATCCTCAGAAACTATTCCATTGCTTGGTATATAATAAGCACTCAGAATTGTTTGTTTTTGAATGGATGAATGGATAGATACATGCAAAGATAAATAAGTGAATGAACATATGAAAGCAACATTTCCAAAGCATAACAGCTGAAAGAGAATATGCAAATGGTTTAGTTTAATTTTAAAAATATGGAATGAGTCTCAGGATTCTATGGATTCTTAGGATTCTATGGACTCTAGATTCAAATTTATTTATGAACTTGTAGTGTCACTTTTAGAGAAACTTTGTCCTTTGGGATGCCCAAGATACTGAAATAAAATTATTTCTGAATTAAGAAGAGGAGATACCTTAGCAACATATAAATATGTTACACTTTAATTCCCATATAAATAATGAATTGCTACTGTCTATCACTATAGATTCTGATTTAAACAGAAACAGTTTCAAAGTAATTACATTTAAGTTTGTGCAATTATAATCACTCATGTGAATATGGCGGGGTTGAATTTTGTAATTCAATGAGATGGTAAACAGTTTTATTTTTTTCCCCTCTCTTTAGCCTACACAGTATATGAAAGCCACATTTTTTAAACCTCTTAACAAAAGCTTTTATGAAATAAATTATTTAAGTAGAAATGATCTAATTGAAATTACAACTATCCACTTGTTCTATGAATCACCCTCACATAATACTTTTTAGCAAACTACTGATGGCCTTTAACAAATTAAAAGAAAAAAATATTATTGACTTTGCTTCATACACTAGAGACATGTAGAGATTATCCCTTATATACTTCAAAAATCAACACAAAGGGTAAATAAAACATAAGATAGCTCTAAGAAAAATTTAAACCTTAATTTTTTTGAAAAAATGATAATCTGACAATCTATTTTTTTAATAGAAAACTTTTAATGTTATGCATCTAAAGAATCTTACATAATTTCACCAAGTTTAGCACAGAATTTCTCAACTAGTACTTCTCTACTTATTAGTGGATCATAAAGGGTTAACTGTTATGCACCCAAGCTGATTATGGACACATGACCATTTGTGGACTTTGTGAATTCCCAAATCAATGGGAATGTATTTTAACAGTCCTATGTGCCACACAATTCATTACCCCTACCAGTCCTATTGCCAAAGACTCTCTACTTTGTGGGCAGAAAGATAATATTTTTCTATATCTTTGTGTTAATAATGGTTTAAATTTTTACTGGGAAAATAGATAAACCTACCATTGAATGGAGGAGCTCTGGTAGCATAGTGCCTAAGGCACTTGACTGCTAACCAGAAGGCTGGCGGTTCAAACCCACCAGCCACTCCTCGGAAGGAAGGTTGGGCAATCCTACTTCCGTAGTGATACTGCCTCAGAAACCCAAGGAGGGGTCGCTATGAGTCGGGCCGACTCGATAGCAAATAACAACAACAACCATTGAATGGATTGGTAATATGTACTTCATTTAGTCTCATCTAAGGCCAATATTACCTGCCTCCATATTAATTCTCAACATGCCAAGAGAGCATCCACCTCAGGGCCTTTGCACTCACCACTCATGCTAACTGTAATATTCATCCTCCAGATATTCTTATGGCTCACTCCCCTAATTCTTTCAGGTCTCTGTTAAAATAATCATGACTATGCTACCTATAGGAGCTCTGGTAGTATAGTGCAAAGGCATTTGACTGCTAACCAGAAGTCTGGCGGTTCAAACCCACCAGCCACTCCTTGGGAGAAAGATGAAGCAATCTACTTCCATAGAGATACTGCTCTGGGAACCCAAGGAGGGGTGACTGAGTCTAATCCAACTTGATGGCAGTGAGTTTATGTTACCGATGTAGAAATGTGTTCATTCGCTTCTCCTCTATCATATTTTCTTCATAGTTCCTGTATTTAACTGATATTATATTGTATATTTATTTCTTTATTTTTTAATTTTCATCCCCTCTTCCTCTCGAATGTAAGCTCCAGGGCAATAAAGATGCCTCTTGAAACTAGAATAGCACTTGACCCACAATCATGTTTTGTGCATTTGTTTAATAATGAATTAATGCTTGATGGCCTTGCAGTAAATGGTTATATCACATTATGCTAGAGGGATTTTTCAAATTCATACCAAACCAGCAGAGCATCAGTTTAGGAAGTCAATGATTATTAGAAACTCTGACAATACATCTTAAATTACTTTCCAAATATTAAGTTATTAATAAGAAAAATAAGTCTTTGAGGCACAAACTCCCTGGAAAGGACTAAATTCTAATTTTTTCAAAGAAACTAAAGTCTCCAAAAATCTAATATGTTAAAGGAAATAGTTTTTCCTTTGCTCTTGTGTGGCAGCTGTTATTAACAGGGATTGCAAAAATTAGCATAAAAATTTCATCTCACCTATGTCTTTGGAAGACAAAATAACTGGAGCAATTTGTTTAAAAATGTCTGTCTGGGTTCCAGAAATTAGTAGAGAACAGCAACATCACAAAAGAGAGAGGGCAAGGAAAGAGGGTTGGGTTGTTCTCACCAAAACATTTCCCATAGCTATCAGAATCTTCCTATATCCTGAGCTAATTGATCTTCATTTTCTCCTAATTTCAGGCTCAATTTTCTGAAATTACTTCAGTCCAAATTTTATATTTTGAAGTAAGGCAATAACATTCTTAGTAACAGGTAGGTTTAAGACCGAGTAGACTTATTCACACTCTGACTGTCCTCTAGGTCTTCCTTAAATCCTCAGGACACTCTCCCTCTCTAGTGTCAAAAGCCAAGGCTCTATTGACAGGGAGGCCTTGGTATTGTCTCTGACTGGGCAGTTTGGGAAAAGCTAGGGCAAAGATGAACTGTCCATTTCAAGTAGGGAATTGAGCAAAGTGTTAGGTGGCTGGTTGGGGAAAGAAGCCAGTGAATAAAATGAGCACTGAGCTAGTAAGTAAGGAATAATTAGGATGGAGTTGGCAGTTAGGGATATCTTATCCATCAGCCAACACTCTAGACAAAGTGTAATGCAGATTGCATGGCTAGAAGCCCAGGTGTAATGACTATTTCAGATCTCTTGTAATAAGCTCTAATCAACCACTTGGGATAGAACATTAACTCTAAATTGCCTGCTAGTGTTGGTACAAGAGTCTAAGGTGAGTGTCCAGTTGGTAAAATGCAGTTGGTGTAATTCCATGTTAATACAGGTGTTTCAGTGCATTGGTAGCTATTTTTGCTATGTTCCTCACAGGTACAGACAATAACTAGTCTATTGATAGTATATGGCAACTTTCTGGTCTCATTTTACATAAAAATATATAATAGTAGAAAATTTTCAATAATGGTACACATTTTCTGTAGAGTGTCAAGGGCTTTATTACATCTGACAGCGGATTACTTGACTAATATTTGGGTGCAGTTACTTAGAGCTTTTAGAAATTAATGGAGGAGGAAATAACTAGGACTTCTTCCTTCAGTATAATAAAAGGGGTTTAACAAATCTCCTAAGTAATGAAAAACATGTTTAATAAATCCAAAGGTTTCTGTAATATGTAGAATAATAAGTTAAATTGACTCTTCTCTTAACTTTCCTTTACTATGAAGTTGACAACACTCATTTCCTTATAATAACTTTTTCATGGTTTCAATGTGGAGGGTTAACAATATAAAAAAGCCCATTTACAATATAAGCTCAAAGTATAAATAATAATCAGATTTTAAAAATAAATTTAAAATATTTCTTGAGGCTAGCCAGCCTACTACAACTTTTTGTACAAGTTCTAAAATATAACAACTAGGATAAGTAGAATTAGCCTGGCACACCATAGATATCTCAACAAATCAGTTGTGTATGACTAAAATTTTTGTCATAGATCTTGGAAAAGTATATTGTTGTTGTTGTTGTTTAGCATGTAGACATGTTAAAACTTCATATAGTAGTAAAACATGTTTTTTTTTTTTTTTAAATCAAACATTGAGAGACATGAAAGAGAGAGGCAAATCCTACATAATCACTAATTACCTATTTAATTATACTGTATCTATTACCTATTTTAATTATACTAGGACAACTTCTTCATATGCAAAATGAATACTGGTCTAGGAAATCCAATTCTTTTTTTTAAAAAAAAAAAATATTTATTTTAAGAGTTTGTTTTACATTCAACATTAAGTGTACATTTAGTTTCATTCCCCGTTTACCATGCCCAACCCTAACCTAGTCTCCTCCCTTCCCTGCCCAGTAACCCTCTCCCCTGTGCCCCTCATACTTACACACTCCTGTTTGTCCTACATTTTCTCCGTGTGAATGTTGCCCCTCTGGTGCCCTGTGGTCAATTGCTCCAAGGAATACATTTCCAGAGTATGTGAGTGCGTCACCCTGGGTTGAGTGGTCTGCATATATATCTTGTTTACCATTGGGCTGAGAGCCAGCCCTTGGGGGTGTACTTTATTCCAGGCCCAGAATGTATCTCAGGACAATAGTATTGGGGATCTCACCAGACTCCGTCCAACCAGTAATTCTGATCATTATTGAGTTTTTGGATTTTGTTCTACGTTTTTTTCTCCCACTCTATCCAGGATCTCCAGATTTGATCCTTTCCTGAGTGGTTGGCATTGGTAGCCAGGCACCATCTAGTTCTTCTGGTCTCGAGGGCTAATGTGTCCTAGGGCTGATTGCTTCCAAATGCCCTTTTTTTTGCACTCTTCTTCGCTTCCCATGGTAGGAGACCATTAGGTACATCTCAGAATGCCACTTGAAAGCTTTTAAGACCCCAGTTGCTACTCACCAATGTAGGATGAGGAACAAGGTTTTTATGTATTTTCTTGAGTCTGGTGTCCCCCAGTACTATGGTCCTGAGATGGTAGATCCATTGGATCTCTCTCCCAAAATATTTGGATGTCTGTGAGGGATTACTCTGTGTCTGTCTTCTGTTGTTTCTATAAGGATTGCAGGTATCTGTGCAAGATTAGCCTGCCCTGAAGCTATCCTTGTTTTACAGTATACTCCTGTTCAATTACCCCCATCTGATCCTCTCAGGTGTTTATGTGTTTATCTGTAGCCTGGTGTTTGGTGTTAATGGTAATGCAGCATTGTGGGCACACTGGTGGTATTAGTATCTGTCATCTATTTCCTATGTGCACAATTCAGTGTCCTCCCTTTGCCTAATGTTATCATGGTGGTCACAGACTCTTTCCATACATCCCTCCCCTTATCCACATCAGCGTGTGGGCCCCAACTATCCTGAAATTAATCCCTCCCCTTCTGTCCCCGCCCCAGTAAGCTACAAAGTGAGTTTCCTTTCCCATGCAAACCCTTCTTTGTCTTTTTACAATAATGGGCTCATACAGTACTTGTCCTTCTGCGATTGACTTATTTCACTCAGCATAATGTCCTCCAGCCTCATCCATGTTATGAAATGATTAGCATATCCCTCATTGTTCTTTAGTGTAGCATAGTATTCCATTGTGTGCATGTACCATAATTTGGTTATCCACTAATCCGTTGATGGGCATTTAGGTTGTTTCCATCTCTTTGCTATAGTGGATTGTGCTGTGATGAACATAGGTATGCATATGTTGGTTATTGCACTGTCTCTCACCTCTGTAGGATATATTCCTAGTAATGGAATTGCTTGGTCAAATGGTATTTCTATTTTCAGTTTTTTAAGGAAATGCCATACTGTATGCCACAATGGTTGTACCATTTTACAGTCCCACCAGTAGTGCACAAGAGTTCTAATCTCTCTGCAATCGTGCCAGGATTTGTTATTTTCTGTCCTGTTGAACTTTGCTATTATTGATGGGGTAAGATGATATCTCATCGTTGTTTTGATTTACATCTCTCTAATGATTAATGATTGCGTGCAATTTCTCATGTGTTTGTTGGCTGCCAGTACATCATCTTGGTTGAAGTGTCTATTCAAGTCTTTTGCCCATTTATGAATTGGGTTATTTGTCTTTTTGGTGTTGAAGTGTTGAAGTTTTCTATAGATTTTGTAGATAAGTCCTTTATCAGATATGTCATAGGCAAATATTTTTTTTCCCAATCTGTAGGTTCTCTTTTTACCCTTTTGATGAAGTCCCTGGATGCACATTAAGAACTTAATTTTTAAAAGGTCCCAGTCATCTAGCTTCTCTTCTACCTCCTGTGCATTCTGGGTTATTCTTGATAATCTGTTTATGCTATACATTAGGGCTCCTAGGAGCTCTGGTAGCGTAGTGGCTAAGGCACTTGACTGCTAACCAGAAGGTTGGCGGTTCAA
>NW_006921705.1:2392829-2394261 GCF_000298275.1 Orycteropus afer afer | reverse complement strand
CCACCAGCCACTCCTCGGAAGGAAGGTTGGGCAATCCTACTTCCCTAGCGATACTGCCTTGGAAACCCAAGGAGGGGTCGCTATGAGTCGGGGCCGACTCGAAGGCACATAACAACAACAACAACAACAACATTGTAAATGGTATTGTTTCCCTTATTTCTTTTTCAGAGGACTTTTTGTTGGTGTGGAGGAATCCAACTGATTTTTGTATGTTAGCCTTTTATCTTACCACTTTGCTGAACCTCTCTATTAGTTCCAGTAGGTTTTTTTTTGGTTTTTTTTTTTTGTAATTAAGTCTCTTGGGTTTTCTATGTACAGGATCATATTGTCTGCAAATAAAGATAGTTTTATTTCCTCTTTGCCAATTTGTATGCCTTTTATTTCTCTTTCTTGCCTTTTGCCCTGGCCAGGACTTCCAATATGATGTTAAATAGAGGGCATCCTCATCTGGGTCCCATTCGTAAGGGGAACGCCTTGACTCTTTCTCCATTAATAATGATGTTGGTCATTGGCTTTGCATATATCCCTTTTATTATGTTGAGGAGTTTCCCTTCTATCCTTATTTTGCTGAGAGTTCTGAACAGGAATGAGTGTTGGGTTTTACCAAATGCCTTTTCCGTATTGATTGATATAACCATATGGTTGTTTCATTTTGTTATGTTTATGTGGTGGATTACATTGATTGTTTTTCTGATGTCGAACCACCCTTGCATACTAGGTATGAATCCCACTTGGTTATATATATATATATATATAAAATGTTCTTGGATTCTGTTGGCTAGGATTTTGTTGGAAATTTTTGCATCTATGTCCATGAGGGATATTGGTCTGTGGTTTTCCTTTTTAGTGGTGTCTTTCCCTGGTTTTGGTATTAGTGTTATGCTTGCTTCATAAAATGAGTTTGGGAGTGTTCTTTTTCTATGTTCTGGAATAACGAGTAGTGTAAGTATCAACTCTTCTCTGAATATTTGATAAAAATCTCTAGTGAAGCCATCAGAGCCAGGACTTTTCCTTGTGGGTAGTTTTTTTCACAACCTGTTCAATTCCTTCTTTTGTTATAGGTCTGTTCAAGTATTCTATCTCTGAGTGGGATAGTTTAGGTAGGTCTTGTGATACTAGAAACTTGTCCATCTCTTCTAGGTTCTCAAATCTGTTGGAGTACAGTTTTTCATAATATTCTATCAGTTATCTTTTTTATTTCAGTTGGTTTTGTTGTGATGACAACCTTTTCATTTACTGTTCTTGTAATTTCTGTCTTCTTTTTCCTTTGTTAGATTTGCCAATGGTTTATGATATTGTTAATCTTTTTTTTTTTTTTAATTTATTTGTTTTTATTTGGGTGAAGATTTACAGAGCAAATTCACTTTCCATACAGCAGTTCACATATACTTTGTCTCATGTCATTGACCACAGTTTACCACAATGCAACAGC
>NW_006921705.1:2363250-2389900 GCF_000298275.1 Orycteropus afer afer | reverse complement strand
TATGTATCCTTCCCTTCAAGGCTCAGGGGTCCAAGATTATCTTCTGTGTCTGTGTTAATTGGTTTCCCTTTTCTTTGTTGAAGAGCATCTGTGCAGTCCTTGTGCCTAGTCCGCCATCTTGCCGGAACTGACTTTGAATCTGTTAATCTTTTTGAAGAACCAGCTTTTTGTTTTTTGTTTTCTGTTTCATTTATTTCTGCTCTGATCTTTACATTATTTCCTTACTTCTAGATACTGTAGGATTCTTTTATTGTTCTTTTTCTACTTGCTGGAATTGTTGAGTTAGTGTTGATTTTGCTTCTTTCCTCTTTTTTGATGTATGTATTTATTGCTATAAACTGACCTCTGAGTACTACTTTTGCTGTGTCCCATAGGTTTTGGTATGATGTATCTTCATTCTAATTTGTTTCAAAGGATTTTTGTTATTTCACTTTTTATTTGTTCTATTACCCAGTAGTTGTTGAGGAGTGAATTGTTCAACTTCCACATTAGTTATTTTTTCCTTGATCTTCCTATTATTAATGTCTAATTCTATAGCATTGTGGTCTGAGAAGATCCTTTGTAGTATTTCAATGTTTTTGAATTTACTGAGGCTTGTTTTATATCCTAACATATGATCTATTCTGGAAAAGGATCCGTGTGCACTAGAGAAGAATTTGAATTCTCTGTATATGTCTATGAGGTCAAGTTGGTTCATTTTGTTGTTGAGTTCTTCTGTATGTTTGTTGAGTTTTTTTCTAGTTGATCTGTCTTTCCTTGAAAGTGGTGTGTTAAAGTCTCCTACTACTATTGTAAGGTTGTCTATTGTCCCTTTATAATTTAATTAATACTTGTGTCATGTATTTTGGAGCACTCTCATTGGGTGCATAAATATTTATTATCATAACCTCTTCTTTGTCATTTGACCCTTTCAGCATCATATAGTGTCCTTCTTTGTTTCTTATGTTTTTTTTTTTTCACCTTAAAGTCTGTTTTATCAGAAATTAATATGGCCACTCCTGCTCTTTTCTGATTACCATTGGCTTGGTATATTTTTTCACCCCTTAACTCTTAATTTGTTTTTATTTTTGTGCCTAAGGTGGGTCTCTTATACACAGAATATCGATGGGTCTTCTTTTCTTATTCAGTCTGCCACTTTCTTTTCTCCTTATTGGTGCATTTAGTCCACTCACATTGAGTGTAATTAGTGACAGGTATGAATTGATTAGGAGCTCTGGTAGCATAGTGCCTAAGGCATTTGACTGCTAACCAGAAGGCTGGCAGTTCAAACCAACCGGCCCCTCCTCGGAATGAAGATGGGGCAATCTACTTCTGTAGTGATACTGTCTCAGAAACCCAAGGAGGGGTCACTATGGGTTGGGTCTGACTTGACGGCACATAACAACACCACCATGAATTGATTGCTGTCATTCTACTGTGTTTTTCTGTCATGTTGTTGGTTTTTCCTTGGTCCATATACTTCTCTGTGCTGAGTTCAATTTGTTGTCAAGTGCCTTCTCTCTTTTCTTCTTTATTGTTGGTTTTGCGCTTATTGATCCCTTATGTTTTCCTTCCTCTGGATTTGCTTAGGGGGATTGTTAATTTTCTTTGTGGTTACCTTGCAGTAAATTCATGTCTCTACATTTTTAGAATAGTCTGTTCTATGAGGACATTTTCTTGTTTTCCTCTCCATTTGGAAGTTTGTCCCTAGAAGTTTTATTCCCTCTATTAAGTTAATTGCTGTTGTCATGTGCTGATTAACTTCCTTGATTTTAAGTGTACAGTATTTTATGGTTTTATTTTGAGTTTCTATTTCTGATTTGGTTTTAGTGTTGATGTCACGTATCCTGATTTTGTTGATCTCCATTGTGGATTCTCTATTGGATGGACTTCCTTGGGCATATCTTGTAGGGCTGGTCTGGTTTTCACGAAGTCCTTTAATTACTGTTTGTCTGAGAATGCCTTCATTTTGCCCTCATATTTGATGGTCAATTTGGCTAAATATAGGATTCTTGGTTAGAAGTTCTTTTCATTCAGTGTTTTATATATGTCATCCCATTGCCTTCTTGTCTGCGTGATTTTTGCTGAGTAATTGGAGCTCAGCCTAACTGTATGCTTAGTAAAAGTAATATTTCTTCCATCCCAAGCAAGTCACAAAATTCTTTCTTTGTCTATTATTTTGGAGAGTTTGATTATAATATGTCTTGGTGTTTTTCTCTTGGGATCTATCTTGTGTGGGGTTCTATGAGCTTCTTGGACAAATATCTTTTCTTCTTTCATGATATGGGGATGTTTTCTGTTTGTAGGTCTTCCACAATTTTCTCAGTTTTTTTTTTTTTTTTTTTTTCCTCTTCTTGTTCTGGAATTTCAATGAGGCATATGTTGTTTCTTTTCATATCATCCCAAATAACTCTTAGGTTCTCTTCATTTCTCTTTAATCTTTGTTCTGATTTTTCTTTATACAGGGTGGTGTCCAGGGATTTGTCTTCTAGTTCGGAAATGTATTCTTCAACCGCTTCTGTCCTACTCTCTTGTGCTTCCACTGTGTTGTGTAATTCTGTAATTTTGGTTTTTATCTTCTGGATTTCTAACTGCTGTTTTTGTATGAGTTCTGATTGTGCATTAATCTTATTATTTTGTTCTTGAATGGTTTTCCCGAGTTCTTCCAGGGAACTGTCTGTGTTCTCCTTGCTTCTGTTTGGGATTTCCTTAGACTCTTGTAAAGCTCTATAAACATACCTTCTAAATTCCTTCTCAGATAATTCTATTGCTTCCTCTTCCTCAATGTTTAATGAGACCTTTGTTTGGGGCTTTACTTCTAATGCTTTGTCCTATTTTTTTTTTAATTTGAGATTGCCTGTTGTTTCCTAGACATTTTGAACTTGTCTTTAACTGTTGGTTATATATTGATTTGTTTTGTCTCGGTTTTATGATTTAATATTTTGAGAAGGTAGAGCTAGTGTATTTTATTTTATTTTATTTTTGGCTATTAATTCAGGTGTGCTGGTTGTTCTGCAGTTTTCTTTGTGATGATGGAATTGCTGCGTGGAATGTGGATGCAGGTCTCTGTTTGTCATAAAGAGAGTTTAGGATTTGAGCCAGCAGGTATTATAGTGGCTAAAAGTGGTTTCTCTATTGGATGAGGGAGGGTAGAGGTGGAGAAAGTAGGAGAAGAGGAGAAAAGGAAGAAAAGCTCCAAGGTTCCAGAAGCGGTTTCTAGGGCTTTGTGTGCTAATGATGATGTTGTACTGTTATTCACAGGCCCACAACTCAAGTTCAGCAAAGACTTCAATAGTTAGGGGGCTGACACTTTCTGCCAGGTTCAGACACATGCAAACACCCTGCTCTTGAGGCCCCTCCATGCCAAAAAGATTACCTAAGATAACTGCCCCATTCTGCAATTCACTGAGGGAGTTCCTCCCAGGGTCCACCCACTTGTGACATTAATGTTCTCCTGCTTGAGGGCTTTGGCTATACCGGAGAGAGAGAAGTCTCTGCTCCCACCCAGCAGTCCCAAGTTTACCAATAAAAGCAGGTGCTGAAGGTAGATCCGTGGAGTGGCCGCAGGTTCTCTGGTGTGCTCTCCACTACCTCAGGGAGGTCTCCAATGGGCTTTTTGCCTGCAGGTCAGCACTTCCCCAGGAAAGTCTCAGATGTCCTGTCTTGCCTGCCAGTCAGCACTCTGCAGGGCCATTTCCCCTGTTTTTTGTTATTTTTCCCCCTGCCCCTTTCTCCTTTCTAATCCTACTCCCCTGAGTTTGGCATACTCTGACTTAATGAGCTGTTCGGAGCACCAGAATCCCTATTTCAAACTGCTGCACTTGGTTTTTTAGGCACTAAGATGTTAGAGGGTATTAGCATGGGGACTACTAAAGAGACGCCATTTGCCTAATGGCCTGAAATCCAATTCTTCAAAACAGTTTTGATATAGAAACAAAAGTATTATTTGTATATGGCTAGCAGGAGCTCTGCTAGCCTAGTGCCTAAGGTACTTGATGCTAACCAGAAGGCTCGTGGTTCAAACCCACCAGCCACTCCTCAGAAGGAAGATGGGGCAATCTACTTCGTAGTGATACTGCCACAGAAACCCAAGGAGTGGTCTTTATGGTTGGGTCCGAATCGATGGCAAATAACAACAACAAGCAAGTGAAAAGGGAAGAACACACTCAACATTTCTCAAGCTTAAAGAACTGAAGAAAATGTTCAAGCCTTGAATTGCACTATTGAAAGATTCTACAGGCAATATATTGAATGATGCAGAAAGCATCAAAAGAATATGGAAATAATACATAGAGTCAATGTACAAAAAGGAATTGGTTGATATTCAACTATTTCAGGAGTTGGCATATAATCAAGAACCAATGGTATTGAAGGAAGAAGTCAAAGCTGCACTGAAGGAATTGGTGAAAAACAAGGCCCCAAGAATTGATGGAATCCCCATTGATATCTTTCAACAAACAGATGCCATTCTGGAGGCACTTACTCACCTATGCTAAGTAATTTGGATGACTGCTACCTGATGAACTGACTGAAAAAGATCAATATTTGTGCCCATTCTAAAGAAAGGTGGTCCCACATAATGTGGTAATTGTCAAACAATATCATTAATATCACACACAAGTAAAATCTTGCTGAACATAATTCAAAAGCTGTTGCAGCAGTATATTGACAGGCCAACTGACTGGAAGAGATCCAAGTTTGTACCCATTCCAAAGAAAAGTTATCTGACAGAATGTGGAAATTGTCGAACAATATCATTAATTTCATACACAGAAAAAGATCTTGGTGAAGATAATTCAAAAATGGTCGCAGCAGTATATTGACAGAGAACTTTCAGAAATGCAAGCTGGATTCAGAATAGGATATGGAAGAAGGGATATCATTGCTGATGTCAGTTGGATCTTGGATCAAAGAAAAGAATATCAGAAAGATGTTTACTTGTGTTTTATTGACTATACAAAAGGATTCGATTGTGTGGATCATAACAAATTATGGAAAACACTAAGAAGAATGGGAACTCCAGAATACTTAATTGTACTCATGAGGAACCTGTACATAGACAAGGAAGCTGTCATTTGAACAGAACAAGGGAATGTGCATCGTTTAAAATCAGAAAGGGAGTGCATTCACCATACTTTTTCAATCTGTATGCTGAGCAAATAATCTGAGACCACAGACTATATGAAAAAGAATGTGGCATCAGGATTGGAGGAAGACTCATTAACAACCTGCAATATGCTGATGGCACAACTTTGCTTGCTGAAAGTGTTGCTGTTATTGCTGTTGTTATGTGCCATTAAGTTGGAACTGACTCATAGCGACCCTTCCTTGGGTTTCCAAGGTGATATCACTATGGAAGGAGATCACCCTACCTTCCTTCTGAGGATTGGCTGGTGGGTTTGAACTGCCAGCCTTCTGGTTAGCAGTCAAGTGCCTTAGGCACTATGCTACCAGACTTGAAGCACTTACTGATGAAGATTAAAGACTACAGTCTGCAGTATGAGTTACACCTCAATATAAAGAAAACAAAAATCCTCACAACTGGACCAATAAGCAGCATCATGATAAATGGAGAAGAGATTGAAGTTGTCAAAGGCTTCATATTACTTGGTTCTATAATGAACACCAATGGAAGCAGCAGTCAAGATATCTGACGATGTATAGCACTGGGCAAATCACTGCAAAAGACCTAATTCAAATGCTGAAGAGCAAAGACATCTCCTTGAGGACTAAAGTGCTCCTGACACAAGCCATGGTATTTTCAATCGCCTCATATGTGTATGAGAGCTGGACAATGAATAAGGAAGACCGAAGAAGAGTCAATGCTTTTGAATTGTGGTACTGGCAAAGAATGCTGAAAATACCATGGACTGCTAAAAGAACTGACAAATCTGTCCAGGAAAAAATGCAGCCTGTAATGCTCCTTGGAAGCAAGAATGGCCAGACTTCATCTCACCCACTTTGGTCATGTTGCAAGAAGAGACAATTCCCTGGAGAAGGATATCATGCTTGGTAAAATGGAAGGTCAATGAAAGAGGGGAAGGCCCTCAATAAGATGAATTGGCACAGTGGCTACAACGATGTGGTCACGTATAGCAAGGATCGTGGAGCTGGCACAGGACTGGGAAGTGTTTCATACTGCTGTACATAGCATTACTATGAATTGGAGTCAACTTGAGGGCACCTAGCAACAACATATATATATATAGATAGATAGATAGATAAAAAAAATATATATGTATACATATATATGCATATGTGTGTGTGTGTGTGTGAATATATATATATATATACACACACACTGGAAGGTTAAAATTAGATTTGTTGTTGTTGTTGTTATGTGCCGTCGAGTCAACCCCGACTCATAGCGACCTCTCCTTGGGTTTCTGAGGCAGTATCAGTACGGAAGTAGGATTGCCCAACCTTCCTTCCGAGGAGCGGCTGGTGGGTTTGAACCGCCAGCCTTCTGGTTAGCAGTCAAGTGCTTTAGCCACTATGCTACCAGAGCTCCTTGAAAATTAGATATTAAAACTTAATTAAATCTTGTGTATATCTAGAAAAATAATTTTATATATATATATATATATGTGTGTGTGTGTGTGTGTTTGTGTGTGTGTATATATATATATACACACACACACATACTTGACTGCTAACCAGAAGGCTGGCGGTTCAAACCCACCAGCCACTCCTTGGAAGGAAGGTTGGGCAATCTACTTCCATAGTGATACCACCTCAGAAAGGAGGGGTCATTATGAGTTGGGTCTGACTCCAAGGCACATAACAACAACAATATATATATATGTATAGATAGATAGATAGATAGATAGATAGATAGATAGATAGATATGGGAGCTCTGGTAGCATAGTGGCTAAGACACTTGCCTGCTAACCAGAGGGCTGGCGGTTCAAACCCACCAGCCACTCCTCGGAAGGAAGGTTGGGCAATCCTACTTCCATAGTGATACTGCCTCGGAAACCCAAGGAGGGGTCGCTATGAGTCAGGTTTGACTCAACGGCACATAACAACAACAACACAACATAGATATATATAGATATATGTTGTTGTTGTTTGTTGTTATGTGCCGTCGAGTCAGTCCTGACTCATAGCGACCCCTCCTTGGGTTTCCGAGGCAGTATCACTACGGAAGTAGGATTGCCCAACTTTCCTTCCGAGGAGTGGCTGGTGGGTTTGAACCGTCAGCCTTCTGGTTAGCAGTTAAGTGCCTTAGCCACTATGCTATAATTTAGTTAGTTAAAAGTCAGATTTCAATAACTAGAAATTCAAGTCAGATTATCCCAGTGAAAGGAATTTGACAGCAAATATGTACAACAATGACTACATATCCACCTCCTTTCCCATGACTAAGCTATCCCCTAACTTACAGAATTTAGATCTCTAAATAATATCCATAGTATGATATTTATATCATTCATATAACTAAAGGAACACTGGAGGCAATTAAAGAATTTCATTTCCCCATGTCATTATCATATAGAAATAAATTGAATGTGATCAGTTTTCATTTAACCACAACAGCAAATTATAGCTTCATGTTTGTTTGTCACTTTGAGGAAGAGAAAACAATGATGCTATAAGTTAAAAAGATACTTAAAAAATAATTCCAAAAGTTATCCTAAAATAATATTATTTAAATAATTTTCCTTCCTGTTTTATTATGGTTGTGTTATAGTTTGAGAACTAATGGATAATGATACATAAAGGGTATAGAATTATGTAAACAGAAGTGACAAAGTGCTGGAAATCAAAAGGTTACTAGACAGTATAACTAAAAATATAGAATGCTACAAAATGCCAACAGATTCTAGAATATTGCTTAAGAGCCATCAAGCAGTATGTATGAACACTTACCATAGGTACTAACTTAATTAATTGCAAAGTAAATTAAATATATGATTTTAATCAAAAAGCAGAAAATAATTCATCTGAAACCTAAATCTCATAAAGCAACCTCTAATTGTGCTAATCCAGCTAATGTTAGAGTAGTGAAAACAGTTTGGAAATGCTACTTTGCAGGAGAGAATAGTTACAGGCAAGCATCGGTTTGGGGAATTGGAGCTCTGGTAGCATAGTGGCTAAAACACTTGACTGCTAACCAGAAGGCTGGTGGTTCAAACCCACCAGCCACTCCTCAGAAGGAAGGTTGGGCAATCCTACCTTGGGAAACCCAAGGAGGGGTCACTATGAGTCGGGCCAACTCGACGGCATATAACAACAACATAACAAGGTTGACAAAGACTCACATTTGTCCAGGTGAGGAAGAGCTATGGGCAGCATCAATCGCAGCATCCTCCCAAAGTGGAAAGGATTGAGGAACACTACAAATCTGAAAAGACACAAGCTTAGGAAATGTATATTTGGTAACCACAGAATACAGTTGGTAAATCAGTCATTAAAATTAAAATGATAGCCCAGGGAAAAATGTGTAATGAAGGATAAGCAAAACAAAATAATGGAATATTCAACATTTAAGGAATAAGCCAAAGAATAAAATTTTCCAAAAGTTATAGAAAACTAGTAACCAAGGGTTGAACAAGAGAAGTAAAGATATTTTTATGGAAATAAAATACATGCAAAATAGCAATATTAAAATTTCTATTATTAACAAAAATAAATAAGATGAAAGCTAAACAGAGCACTACATAAAATTAATTCATGTTTAGTGTCAATGACAATAAGCATGTCTTAAATGAAATTAATACATATGTTCCTAAAAATAATTAACCTCTACAGGTTTTTATTGTTTGCCTTTCCTTTTGATCTTGAATAAACTATTGCATAAAAGACACAGACATGGATATATATTGAATGATCTGTGTAATCATGGCTGGAAACTAATAATTGATATCAATGTATATTTCAGTAAAAACTGTGAGTACCTACTATATGGCAATGACTTTATGAGTTGCTTGGAACAGAATGAAGAACAAATCAGATATAGCATCTGCTCTCATCAAGCTTACAGAATAGAGAGAATTTAAGACACATATCACCCAAACACAAACAGACACACACACAAACACAGAAACACAAATGGTGGGGAATGCTGTGAAAGATAATTGGATGACCAAAACTAACTCCTGAGGTCACCTTTTAGTTAAATAACAAATTGGCTCAAAAAAAAAAAGAATACCACCTGTAAGTACTGCACACCTAGCAAATGATCAAAAATTAATTTAAAACAAAGATGAGAATTAAGGGGGCAAGGAAACTAGATTAATGAAAACACAACAACCATAATAGAAATAATGAGAATGTTCACCCATTGTGAAGAATAAAACCAATGTCACTGAAGAACTTGAGTATAAATTGTTGAAAGAGAATTAAGCAACTATGGAACCTTCACTGAAAGCACAATAAAATATTATTAATAAAAAAAGAGAAAAAATGACAATTAGATGAGTAGCAGATGGGTATAGGAGCGCTGTGGTGCAATGGTTAAGTGCTTAACTGCTAACCAAAAGGTTGGTAGTAGATCCATGGAAGAAAGACCTGGAGTTCATACCTTGAAAAGAGTACTGCCTAGGAAACCCTATGGTGCAATTCTTCTCTGTCACGTGAGGATAAGAGTCAGAATCAACTCCATGAAACCTAATAATCATGACAATAAGAGATGGGTAAGCAAGAAAAGTAAATATTATTTTTTTTTACTGGTGATTTTTTTTTTTTTTAATTACTGTGGTTTGGGTAAAAGTTTACAAATGATACATGTTTTGTTTCATGACGTTAGTTGTGACAATATAATAGTACACTTCCCACTTCCTCTCTGGGTTGTGCATTTCCCTTTGTCCTTCTTTCCTGCTTTCTTGCTTTCTGAGCTTTGTTTTTGGGCAAATGCTGCTCTTTTGGTCTTACATGGTTGATTGTTCTGAGGATTATATCCCTCATGGGTGTTAGTGTTCACTTTTTGGGTCTATTATTTGGCTGAGAGGTGATCCTGTGTGTGAGTTCCAGGTTTGCAGAGTGTCTAAGAGCCATAGTCTTGGGGATTCCACCAGTCTCTATCAGACCAATAAATCTGGATTTTTTTTATAACTGAATTTTGTTCTATATTTTTCCCTTCTGTCCAGGACTTTCTATTGTGATCCTGAGCAGAATAGTTGGTTGTGGTAGCTGGGCATCATCTAGTTATTCTGGACTCAGTGTAGGAAAGGCTGCATGTGGCTCATGTGGTCCATTAGTCCTTTGGACTATTGTTTCCTTGAGTCTTTGATTTTCTTCACTTTTCTTTTCTCTGGATGGAGGGAAACTAATTTTTGCATCTTAGGTGATCACTTGCAAACTTTTAAAAACCCCAGAACTATTCACCAAAGTTGAATGTAGAACATTGTCTTTGTGGAGTATGTTATCTCAATTGACCTAGATTCTCCCAAGATTCTAGTGCAAGCTCCCGAGACCAGTGACTCACTCTCTCAAGGGGAAAAGTAGATTTTAAAAAGTTGTATGGAGACAGAGGTTTATATTCTGAGACCATAAATATATATTCACTTCATTTCTTGTTCCATATATAAAACATACTTAAAAGGATGGTCCTTTATTTCAGGGAGCTCTTTTCTTAAACCCCTAATTGTTTTCCATATCCTTTGAAGATTTTTCTTCCTTTCCTTATTTCTTAATTGTTAAAATTATCAGAGGGTTAAAATATAACTATTTTACAAAAGACTGAGTCTGACATTTATATATTTCTTTTAAAAATCAACAGTAGTTTTATTAATACCATTAATATTTCATCTTCTCTGGCAGGAATAAACTGTTTGTAATGTATCAAATTTAATTTTCTTGCTGCATAAATTGTGTCTTGGCTTTTAATTAATACACAAAATGTTTATTGTTTCATTAATCAAAACATATTCAACCGCACGCTATTAACTAATGAAAGGAAATCTCATTTCCTCTCAAAGAGGTATCATACATACTGAGATTTTCCTTTAACTAAAGTTTTTGTAACTATAAATGCATTATCTCTCACTGTAGTTTTGCTTTTTTTTTCAAATTCTGAAATCAGTTTCTCATTTAGCTTTAATGTTTCCAAGGACAGAGATGACTCCAAATGTATCTTTAATATGAATGCATTAAGAGTTTGTGTGAATTACTTCTTACGTTCATTAATTTCTTTATTCATTGAGTGTGTGTGTGTGTGTGTGTGTATTTAGTATCCATTATATGACAGAAAATATTAAGGATTGGATATACAATGGAAAATGTAACAAACAGCCCTTTTTTAGCTTGCAAGCAGCTACTTAAGATACAATCATTAGTCTCTGTTCACTTGGAACAGCAGAAGAAGAGCCAGGAGTCGGAGAAGGAAATGGACTTCAAGTTAAAAGTTTAATTGCCTCTATAAGCTACTACCTCCATTACCATGACAACAGAAGAAATGTATAGTGTGTGGCTACCATTAATGAACTTATCAATCAAGGACCCAATAGATGGATCTCAATCAAAAGGAGGAAAAGCATTGAACAGAACTGCAAAGTAACATGGAACTAGATTTATTGGATTCATTGAGTTTTGGGGAATCCCAGGATCTAATACCCATAAATAATCTTTAAACCATGAACTGAAAGTATTCCATAAAGCCATGTTAAACTAAATAGCAGTTCAGCTCAATTAATAAAGAATGTTTGCCTCAACCTTAGCTCTCTTATAAAGAATTATCTGTATGAGTGCAAGCAGTTAATCTAAAGCATTGATGAGAACTTTAAGGGCAAACAGCCTAAATTAAAGGTCAGGAAACAATATGGATAGAAATAGAGTGATTACATTATGTGAAGTATAAAACCAATGTTGGTGAACTGTTCATGTAGAAATTGTGAATGGATAGATATTTAGTTGTGTATTTTGCTACCAAAAATAAACTTTTTTTTAAAATAAAAAAAATAAAATAAAATTTTTTTCATGGCTTTTTCAAGGAGCTAAATGAGACATTAAAAAGAAAATATAAATAAACAACATGATGTCAAAATTACTAAGTGTATTTTAAAAAGTGAAATAGGATAAAGACTTCCAGAGTGAATGAATAAGAAGATATATTAGATAAAGTGAGAATTAGAGAATCAAGAGGAGCAGGTTATGTTAAAAATCTGGGAGACGAGATGCTCCAGGCAGACTGTATCTCCCAGGTTTTCCCGCTATCTGAAAGCAGAGCATTACTATGAAACCTTGCATAAGCTGAAATGGTATAAAGCAAAGAAGCAATTACTATCAATGTGTATGGGAAGAAGTTTTGAGCATTCCCAGATTCAAAAATAGCCTACCAAATCATACCAAATGACACATAAAACCTATAATAGCATTAACATACAGTGTTCACAGCACAGTATGATGGCTTCAAGCTGAGATACTGAGTGTAGTTTCTGAGGAAGGAGCTGGGTGACTCAATTCCTGTGAGCTCTTTCATTGCTGGGAGTACACACTACCTCTTTAGTGACTGGAGGCAAAACAAACGCTGACATCTAATTTCACTTTTCATCATTTTTCCTCCTTTTTTGTAAAGGTAAAAATCTTCTCTGAATTTCTTTTGGTTAGTAAAAATAGATACTAACGTAGATCTTTTGTAAAAGTGAAGTGGCATTAAGCGAATGTTCAAAAAATTAGGGCTACTTGTAAATGCCAAGACTCTGGAGGAGAGTGGGGATCCCTTTCAGTAGTGTCAGGGTTGGAGGAAGACTCATTAACAATATGCAATAAGCAGATGATGCAATCGTGCTTGCAGAAAGTAATGAGGACTTGAAACTGGTGAAGATTAAAGACCTTCAGTACACATTGTATCTCAACATAAAAAAAAAAAAAAAATCTTTACAACTGAGCCAATAACCAACATCATGATAAAGAGAGAAAAGATTGAAGTTCTCAAGGATTTCATTTTACTTGGATCCACAATCAACACCCATGGAAGCAGCAGTCAAGAAATCAGACCAATATATTGCACTGGGCAAATCTGCTACAAAAGACTTCTTTAAAGTGTCAAAAAGCAAACATGTCACTTTGAAGACCAAGGTGCACCTAAAGCAAGTCATTGTTTTTTTAATAGTCTCATATGCATGTGAAAATTGAACAATGAATAAGGAAGACCACAGAAAAATTGATGCATTTGAATTATGGTGTTGGCAAAGACGATTGAATATACCATGGACTGCCAGAAGTTCAAACATAACTTGGAAGAAGTATAGCTGGAATGCTCCTTGGTGGTGAGAATGGTCAGGCTTCATCTCTCCTGTTTTGGTCATGTTATCAGGAGAAACAGTCCCTGGAGAAGGATATCATGCTTTGTAAAGTAGCAAACCAAAACCAAACTCACCGCTATGGAATCAGATCTGACTCAAAGCGACCCCTCCTTGGGTTTCTGAGGCCATATCACTACGGCAATAGATTGTCCAATCTTCCTTTCGAGGAGTGACTGGTGTGTTTGAACCACCAGCCTTCTGGTTAGCACTCAAATGCTTTAGGCACTACACCACTAGAACTTGTGCAAAAGGGAAAGACTGCCGATAATTTGGATTAATGCAGTTGTTTCGACAGTGAGCTTTAGCAGAGCAATGATTGTGAGGATGGAGCAGGACTGAGCAGTACTTCGTTCTCTTGCACTTTCATTCTGTGTTAGTCTTCTGTTAAAATAACCAAATGAAATGAACATATCCTTATTTTTTATGATTGCAGAATTCTGCACTTAATGTATTTTTTAATCTAAAAGTAACATAGAAAACACTCTTTAGATATTTATAAATGCTTGAGGAATTAAAATTAAACTACCAGAATAAAAGTGAAGAGATGACTCAAGTCAGTAAAAATCTCAGCTTCAATCTTCATCTGTAAAATAAGAGGGCAGATTAGCTGTTACCATGGTCTTTTCTACATCTACCATCCTAAAAATTTACAGAATGTGTGTCATGGCACTGCTTGTCCATCTAGGCAATATGCAATACTTTATTGGTGCACCGTTTTCAAGTCAACATTATACTCCATGGGAGAAATTTGGAATAGAGTGTGAGATGGAGATTATGTTCTTCAGTCAGTATTTTCCTTTCCAGTACAGAATCTTAAAATTGCTGACCAGAAAACTTCTCCCTTTGCAAAGATGAAATACTCCTAACATAAGAGAACTGTTCTAGTATGTTTATTTCCAAACATACATAGACCTTACTTTACAGAAAATTGAAACAACATTCTCTAAATCCCTATTTCATATGAAATTTCTAAGGCAAGACCATCTAGACCTGAATCTTGTAGAGAATGTCTCAATACTAGACTGTTTTCATTTCAATGGGGAAAAATTACAGATAAAGCCTGATTTACAATGGTAACTCTTTTCTATTTTCTTAACCTTCATATAAGGAACCCTGCTGGCACAGTAAGGAGCTCTGATGGCACAGTGG
This sequence comes from Orycteropus afer afer, assembly GCF_000298275.1. NCBI lineage: Eukaryota > Metazoa > Chordata > Mammalia > Tubulidentata > Orycteropodidae > Orycteropus > Orycteropus afer. Next base: position 2,375,524 of record NW_006921705.1, on the reverse strand, counting down.
CTAAGGAGCTCTGATGGCACAATGGCTAAGGCATTTGACCACAAACCAGAAGATTGATGGTTCAAACCCACCAGCTACTCTATGAAAAGAAGACTGAGCAATCTACTTCCATTAGGATTTACCACCTGCAAAACCAATGGGGGTCACTATGAGTCGGAATGGACTCAATGGCAGTGGATTTTTTTTTTTTTTTGCTTTGCTGGTGCAGTGGTTAGTTGTTTAGCTGCTAATGAAAAAGTTATATAATCTCTCCTCATTTATCTTATTATCAGATATTGCATTTATAACAACAGTAAAAAATCTACTATCTGACTATTTTGAGCATTAATGGCACACATTTGGTAGTAACAAATGCTGAAGTGCTAGGCAAGAGTAACACTGTCTGAGATGGATAAGGTTATGTGTTAACTTGGTTAGGCCATGATTCTCAGTGTATGGGAAATTATGTAAAGATTGATATGGCAGTTATCCAAAGAAGTAGTCATTCTTCATTTTGTAATCTGATGTGGTCATCCTCCATTTTCACATAGCACTGATTTCCACCTTATGACCTGGTCATTGGAGACTAACCAGGTCAATAAGTGAGGAGCGGGTTTATTCCTGTGCTTAATTTCAAAAATATAAATTCCTCTTATATGACATGGCGTTAAGACATGTCTGGGTCATGTAAAATAAATATATGTACTTCCCCATCTCCTAAACTGCTTTACAAAAAAAATTACAAATAATCTTTGACAAAATAATTCTGCAAATACAACATATTTTCATATACTTCTTACAATGCATTTGCAAGTTAACAAATGTGTGTGTGTCTAGTAACAAAAAAAGGACCTACCTTGCTTGCACATTGCTTTCTCTTGTCTCTTCAATTTGATATTTAGTTGCAATACTTGCAACTCTATTGAGTCTTTCATTTTCTTTAAAGGTGGTGAATTAGATTCCATAAATCTTAATCAAATTTAAATTTCTCTAAAATGTAATTAAAGCAATTGGAAAATGGCTGCCTCTAAAATATATAATGGGACAACTAGTAAGTGGTCTATTATCTGGATTCAAACACTCCCATAAATTACAATATTTTGTGATAGTCAACTTTTAATTATAAGGACATCATTAATCACCTAATGAACAATTGCTACTGACAGCTTAATAAAAATACCTAGTAGAAATTATTAAGTCACTTATATGATCCTTTTTGTGTGAACCATGCTAATGTCACATGACAGCTGGATGTCCACAAAAAATTAATATTAAAAATTATTGTGATTCTATTAATTACGAATCTCTTATCAGTGACTCATTTATATGCACATTACCAGGACTAGTGCCTCTTTCACCTGATTCTAAGCCACCTGGCTGTTTCTAATATCATCTACTAAAAAGTGTTTATCCAATATTGTTAAATGCACATTTCTTTGTACTTCTGGGAGTCTTCTCAACCTAGTCACAAGCATATATAAGTGTAAGAAAGGTTTTCCAGTAAAATCTTTGTGCATTTAATTCTCTACTCTAAAAAAATGTTTGTATTTCTTTCTCCTTAGGTGAAATTTGAGCTCACTAATTACAGTTATTTACTTGTTCATCTTTATATTGCTAGTGTCCAGCTTCTGCATTTTAGATAATTTAGAATAAAAGTTTAAGTAACTGTGCAGTAAATAATTTAATATTGTCCAAAAAGTGATCTGAATTTTTCCCTCAGCTACTAGGAAGTAATATCTAGACCCTTGGAATGTCACACCTCATGGGAATATCTTGATCTCCTGAGAGCCTCGAGGCTGAGATCAGCCATGTCAGCAATCAAGCACACTGGAACCTCAATGAAAAACTCTGAACACTAGGCTTAGGCATGCTTCTCTGGTTGGCAGCATTTTGTGTGCATGGTTACACATTGATAACGGAAAAGTAATGCTGTCCTGAGTCCATGGAAAGAGAATAACTGGCAAGTCCATGTTTACCCTATGACCTATGTATCTCTTCCTTTGGCTGATTTAAATTTGTATCCTTTTCCTGTAATAACCATCACTGTGAGTACAACAGTTTAAAGTGAGGTCTATGAGATCATGTAATAGTTACTGAAAATGAAAATGGTTTGTGGAACACTTGTCCTTGAAATTGGTGTCAGAAACGATGGTGGTCTTTGTGGATCGTTCCTTCTAACATCGCAGTTGGCCAAGTTCTTGTAATAGGATTTTCCATTTTATTTTCTTGCACTCTTTCTCTATTTAAAAGAATATAGATAATTCTTGATTTATTACCTGTTTGTTCTTTTTCATAACCTATGGATCATACTAATTAATAAGAAATACTTAAAGGACCAGCATAAAAAGAGATCACACTAGAGATTCATGTGAGAAATAGTATTGAGAATTGAAGATAAAAGAGAGGAACAAAATAAGATGATTAGTTGTCTTTAGACAATTTATTTAGAAAAAAAAAAAAATCAGGGAACATGTAATGTAGAAACAGAAAATGTCTGGAAATGAATATTTTCTTTAGCAAAATAATTTGTTTGAAACATATTATGCTCACCGATCATTTAATATAAGACCTCAATTGTCAATTCTCAATGCTGGCAAAGAGAGTTTATATTAAGTGAGATGGAAATTGCCAATGCAGACAAAAGGCTTAAAACAGGGAAACCCAACCCATGTTCAACTTAGTAGTCCCACAGAAAGAAGAGATAAATAATTTGGCTTCACAACATTTCTATTCCATTTCCTATGATACTGCAGAAATGAATTAGGGTTATGTTTAGCTGTGCCCCCAGGAGGAAGTGGTCCACGGGGATTAAGACAAGCACACAAATAATTTCTCCTTCTCGTGACCTATTGCTGAGACTTATGTATCACTAATTGCACATTTCAAGGACAGAAAATAAAAGTTCATCATCCAGTAAAAGAGTTATAAAATGATGTAAAATACTTAAATATATTTTTTTCAATAATAGGGATTTTAAAAGCAGGACAATTTCTCAGATATTTATGAAGAAAGATCTACTCACTGCTCTTGAGTCGGATCTGACTCATAACAACCACTCCTTGGGTTTCTGAGGGGGTATCACTATGGAAATAAATTGCCCAAACTTCTTTCCACAGAGTGACTGGTGCGTTTAAACTGCCAGCCTTCTGATTAGCAGTCAAATGCCTTAGGCACTATGTCAGCAGAGCTCCCAAAGAAGGAGATAACAAAGATAAAATTATTTAGTACTAGAAAGTAATGCGAAATGGTCTTCGAAGAAAACATGAAGTAAATGTTTAACTCAAGAAATGAAAGACAGTGTATGCACAGGGAGACAGCTCAGGGGGCAGGAGTGTTTAGGAGGGAAGGAAAGAGGGAAGAGGTGGCTATGGGGTGTAAGTGGGAGGAGAGCTGTTGCATTGTGGCAGATTGCAGTCAATGTGATGAGAAAAAGTGTATGTGAACTGCTGTATGGAAGATGAATTTGCCCTGTACATTTTCACTCAAAACACAATAAAATTTAAGGAAAAAAAAAAAAAAAAAAAGAAATACATCAAAATAGTTTCCCTTACTCAATTTACCCTAGAGAATCCTTTTGCCACTGATTAACTAATCTTTCCTACATCGTTTGGATGTCTTATCTTTATGTAAATGTAGTCTCAGAGTTCATAAAATAGCTTATATGTATTTGGAAGTTATAAGAACATAATCTCTACCTTGTAGTCTAAATTGTCTGATTTGTTTTCATAGACATCTGTTGTTTTTCCCCCAAGTAAAATGGAGACCCATATTTTTCTTCTATGGGACAGTTACACTCCATGTTGAAGATTGATTCTCACACTTTGGTGGATTTGCTTAGAGTATCTAAGTCCTGGTGGCACACTGGTTAAGTGCTCGGCTACTAAATGAAAGGTCAGTGGTTCAGACATCAGCCATTCCATGGGAGAAAGATTTGGCAGTCTGCTTGTGTAAAGATTTACAGCCTTGGAAACTCTATGGTTAGTTCTACTCTGCCCTATAGTCCTATCAGGTCACTATGAGCCAGAATCAATTTGACAGCAATACTTTTTTTTGGGGGGGTGGTTTCTAAGTCTTTATTCTTTCCTTTCTTTCTCTTATCAAATGTAAAACAAACTTTAAAAAAAAAAAAGGAGCTCATTATGCTTTTCCATCTGAAATAAAAAGAACAGCAATAACACTCAGTCAAGAGCTGATTTTACAGCTTAAGGCATTTCTTTGAGTGCTTTTCCATATTTTCTCTGGAGTCCTGGTATATGAACTTGCCCAAATTCTCCAGTCTAAGTCTGATTCTTGTTAAACTTTTAAGAAGCTCTGATTCTACCTGTGAAAAATTTCCCCAGAAGTAGAGGTTATATGCTTGGCATTGACATCCTAATTAGTTTCTGTTATGAGACTTGCCTTAGTTTTCTACTCACCAGCATCACTGTTAAGAACTCCCAGAGAGGCTATTTCTTGTTGCAAACTATAATTACATCCCTTAAAAAAATGGTTCTTTTCTGCTTTTTCTGTGAAAGGAGAGCAAATGTATAGTTCTAACTCACCTAACATTCCTCTAAATTATTATTGAATCTCATTATGCCTAAGCAATTCCCACAGTTAAATGTGGGAACATTTGGTAGAGTATATTAACTCTTTTATGAGAAGTGCAGTTATGGGTTTTCTAGGGACCTGATACAAGGAGTAGTGTAGATGTCTGTTGTTGTTGGGTGTTGCTGAAGCAATTACAGCTCATAGCGACCCACTTGACAGAGTACAACTGTCCAATGAAGTTGTCTTGGCTGTAATCTTTATGGAAGTGGATTGCCAGGTGTTTCTCCTGCAGAGTTGCTGGGTGTGTTCAAACCACCCAATTTCGATTGTCAGCGGAGCACACCATTGTGCCATTTGTTCCTTTAAATAACATTATGGCAAATTCTGATGATAAAATTCAAGAAACTGAAATCATTTGAAGGCTCAAAGTTCTAGAGTTGTAGATCTACTGAATGGTGTTTAAAAACATACTGCAATTGTTTTATAGGGTAAGAAAGAGAAATCAATATTCCAAGAACTGATATTCTTCCGACACCAGAAAATCAATATTAATGAATAGATATTAAGTAAATATGTACTTCTAGTGTGATGAGGCATTCACAAATTATCTGCTTTTAAAGAAATAGAACATTACTGAAAATAGACCAAGACCTGAGAATAAGTGGTAAATGATGATGACAATGATGATAGCTGATAATACCACATAGCATTTATTATGTACCAAACACTGTTTTAAACACTTTACTTGTATTATCTCATTTGATCATCACAAGTCGAGATGTCACTATCATCTTTGGCTTAGAGATGAGTTACTAGAGATGCAGGATGGTTAATTTACTCAAAATTACACAGCTAGTGGGTGTCGGGCTGAAATTTGAATCCCAGCAGTCTGGCTCTAGACTCTAATCGTTGTCTTAACATTACAGGACAGTAAAATAATTGACAATGAAATGATGAAACAAAATAGAAGGATATGATTTTTGGGCAAACAAAACCTAAGTTTGAGTCTTTGTTACACTATTTTCCAATGGTGTACCTTAACCTCATTGCTTCTAGTTCTGTCTTTTATAAGAATTAAATGCTAAAATTTCCGGAACACTTACTAGTGCTGTTTTAAGCAATTTGTATGCATTTTGTCATCTTTACTCTTAATAGCTTCATGAGAAAGAAAATTAGTCAATCCTACACCAGTCCACAATCCAGTACATTTTGTGATGCAGCCTTTGATTAATTTCAGACTCAAGAGCTCTCATGTCTGCCCAGCTCCACATTATGGCCACGAAAGCCATGTGCTGATTGAAGACTTCCGCACTCTGGTAGCATAGTGTCTAAGGCATTTTACTCCTAACCAGAAGGCTGGCAGTTCAAACCCACCAACCAATCCTCGGAAGGAAAATAGGGCAATCTACTTCGGTAGTGATATTGCCTTGGAAACCCAAGGAAGGGTCGCTATAAATCAGATCCAACTCAGTGGCAGTGAGTTTGGTTTTTGGTTTTTGCACTCTATTGGCCACATCAGAAAAATGAATTGGTCTTGTCTAGGTTGATGCTTTTGAACTATGGTGTTGGTGAAAAATGCTGAAAGTACTGTGGACTGCTAAAAGAACTAACAAGTCTACCCTGGAGAAAGTGCAGCCAGAATGCTCTTTGGAGGCGAGAAAGGCCAGACTTCATCTCACCTACTTTGGTCATGTTGTCAGAAGGGACCATTCCCTGGAGAAGGATGTCATGCTTGGTAAGGTGGAGGGTCGACGAAAGAGGGAAAGGCCCTCAACGAGGTGGATAGACATGGTGGCAGCAGCGATGGGCTCAAGTGTAGCAAGAATCGTGGAGCTGGCTCAGGCCCAGGCGGTGTTTCATTCTTCTGTGCATGGGGTCGCTATGAGTCGGAGACGACTGGATAGCACTTAACAACAACAACAACAACAACAACAGATTTTACTTGTAAAAACAACAACATGAATCATGGTTTCAGGAGAGAACATCAAGATGCTCCTAAGCATAAGGTTTTTCCAACTGTCTACGGGCTATAAATAATGACACAGTGTCTCAGTTCTGAGTTTTGAAACAGTGATTCTTCTATTCTAAAAAAAATGCTTTTTTGCAAATGATATATCTTTTTTTTTTATGGAAAAAAAAATATGGTACAGGAATTATGTTATACTAAAGTACTATACTAATCCAGAGATCTGCTCTTCTGTGACATGGGTGTGATGAGGGGGTCTCCTTCCAACTGGACAGTTGGAAAATGAGGAAAACAATTTTCTTTGAAAAAAAAAATATATATATATATGTATATGTATATCTCCTATGGCTGCTGCTTGAAAGAGAAAAATAGCTTATGAAATAGCATTTTAAATTATTAAGTGTGTAGTGAAGCTGTATGTGTAACTGACTTAAGTGAATATATGATTTGTAATAGAAAAAATTTCTGCCTTATTTTCTGGGCACTCACTTTTAGAGCCCTTATTTGCCATTTACTCACAACCATCGAGTTGATTTGATTCACGGAGACCCCTCCTTGGGTTTACAAGGTGGTATCTCTATGGAAGTAGATTGCCCAGTCTTCCTTCTTCTGAGGAGTGGCTGGTGGGTTTGAACCGCCAGCCTTCTGGTTAGCAGTCAAGTGCCTTAGACACTATGCCACCAGAACTCCTGATGGTTGAGTAACCAAGGACACCATTCTCTGAGGAAGCCCAAGCATCTTGGAGACACTATGTAAGATCTCTAGTCAACTACTTGTAAGCACATTAACCTCCAGTTATGTGAGTGAAGTAGCCTGCAGATGAACTTCCCAGGTCCCAGGTGTGGTGGTTAAGTTTGTGTGTCAACTTGGCTGGACCTGGTTGAATGGCTAGGCAGTTGGATATAGTATTCCCCATGATGAGACAGGTAATCAACTCCATGGTGGAATCTACTGTTAGCAGCTGAGTAGCTGTCTTAGGGGTGTGGTCTGCTTCCTGCATATAAGGAGAAGCCTTGGGAAACGGTCTCTAGCTTATGGCATGCTTGATCCCTGTATGTACCTGTGTTGTTGTTCAGTAGCCTGCCATGCTCTGCCGACCTTGGGACTGTCAATGGACTTGAATTAATGGCCTGCTGTGTGGTTTGGTAACATTGGGACTGTGCCTTTTTATTTGTCAACCTTGGGCTTGTCAGTCTCAGCAGCAGTTACTCAGTGTAAGTGAAGAAACACCTCTAGCTCCATTTAGCTGGGAGCAGGAGGCAGAGCTGAAGCTCAAGGTTGAGGGGCTTTCACCCAGCCCCCAGAGCCTGGCACTTTGAACTCAGGCTTAAAGCCTCCAAACTGTAAGAGAACGAACATCTGTTTGTTCAAGCATCCCATTTGTGGTATATTCCTCTCAGAGTGGTACTAGGGAACCAGAACACCAGGCATCAAGTCATGCTGAGCAGCTGAGGGTTCTCAGCTGACATTCAAACATATCCTGGCATATTTATAGACACGGAATGAAAGACATTTTGAAAGATAATGTTGTGTAAGTTACTTACAAGCCCGTAACTAATAATTTAATCAGTGGTGCTGATTAATAGCAGTTTGGTAAGGCATAGGAATTGAAGATATTCTCTGTTCATGTATTTGATTATTATTACATGAACCCTGACCTTAATTAAGATGACCAAAATTAAAGCTGTCAGAATGAATAAATGTTTTACTTCATTTTCTTCCTTTGTAAGATTAAAATAACAACACATTCTTCTCAGATGGATTTGAAGGGTTACATTGGATAATGTATATGTTTTTTGTTTCAAAGCTGTAGTCCTGTGTATGTAGTATTGGGGGCTTAGGTAAAAAACCTGAGAGCCCCACCTGGGAAATTTGTATTTGAAAAGACATGTAGACCCACATACCCAGGACTACTGAGAGAACAAGATATATACATTTGAAGGCAGGACCTGCAGAGGAAAAAAAAAAAAGACTGCTTTTTGAATTTCAAGCAAGCAATTTTTCTTTGGTTTCACAGAGGCAGGACAATAGTCAGATACCCATTAAAAAAAGAAAAGAGAAAAGACCCTTCCATGACTGGGTGTTTAAGGGAGCTGGTGAGTAGATAGCTGGTATGCTCTCTTGACATGACCACCTGGATCCACTTAAGTGGGGGCAGGTGCAGCATTGAAAAAATGGGCTGTGTTTGGCACCCATTGACCTCGCCCAGGGAGTTTAGGAATGAAAGAGGAAGGACTGAGTGGTCTGAAGTGCAGGGAGGTGTGTGAACTCAGAGCTTGCAGCTGGAGCCCATTGACCTAGATTGGATGGCTAGGGCTGTGCTGACCACAACCTGACAAATGAAAAGGAAGACATTTAACACTGTGACCTGGTGTACAAATTACTGCAATTTGATGACTTGCTCTGGACTGAACTTTGCTTATGGATGCAAATACTCAAAGTTCCAAGTGGAATAGAAAATTCTTCAGTGAAAGGAACATACTTGTCTCCTCAGAGTTACTGGTTTGATACAAGGGAGCTCTGGTGGCATAGTGCCTAAGGCATTTGACTGCTAACCAGAAGGCTGGCGGTTCAAACCCACCAGTCACTCCTTGGAAGGAAGGTTGGGCAATCTACTTCCATAGTGATACTGCCTCGGAAACCCGAGGGGTCGCTATGAGTTGGACTGGTTTGATAGGGATGGACAATTTAGAAACTGGCTGTCTAAAACAGGGAGAGATAAAGGCATGAAGTGGCTAGCTTAAACGCTTTCTTGGGTGTGCTTATATGTAAAATGATTAGGAAAGGGAAGTTAATCTTTCAGGTATGAAAGGGCCAATGGCTAGAAGAGCAAGCAGGTGGCCTGTGGTGCACTGTATCACTTACTATGGCTCTTCTAGCCATAGTCTTCGTGACTCCCACCGGATGACTGTAGGATATGTCAGTGTGAGATGCCTGTGGCCTACCAAGGGGATTGGCTGGCTTGTAAATAATGGAAATATCGGTTCTTCCAGAAGATAGCAGTGAAAATGCCATGTTTTGTTTCTGTGTCATCTGTGTTGTGGCACTCTGGAATTGTTTTAGTTAAGACACTTTAGACATAACATTATCACAGTGCACCCAATGATCAGGTATGAAGTTACAACTTTTTTTAAGAAATAAATTTTGAGGAAGTGTGGGATGAAGGAATACATTTTATAAAATGTTACAATGAATCTCAAGACTGATCTTTGACTAGTAGGAGTTTTAAGTATGTTAACAATCTGAAATGAAATTACCAGTGTGAGACAACCTGTGGGTTCGCCAAATGGATTTCATTGCAGATTTTATCTTTACCAAATGAACATAAAGGAACAAGTTATAAAGTTCCAATAGGAGAGCTTACCATTGTTGCTTCACACCTGGTTGGTGCTGTTTACATTCCTTTGTTGGGCCTACACCTTCATAAGCTTTTGACAGGTATATGCTGAGCATTGCTGTTTCATGGTCAAGAGAGAATCAGAGGCCATAGACACTAACAACTGATATATCGCTTTTCTATCTTTAATCATGACTATATCTACTGCTTCATCTTGACTTATAAACAAAACCTGGAAAACCTACAAAAATAAGTGTCTGTGGTTTATCTAGGAATAATACAGAAAATATTAGTTATTTTGGGTGAAGAAAATCAATTATGTGCAGTTCATGTCAATCTAAATAAAATGTGAATTTTGTTTAGAAAACAAAAACACTATTATTATGGGAGTAAAACCACGCAAATAAGGTGTATAGAACCTTAACATGGGGATTAACCAGTTTTGCCATTCCACTAGCCTTAGAATGAGCCATGCCAGAGATGGAAAATGGTGATTTCACTACCATCAAGAGAAAAGAAGCAGGAGTAGAGTTCATCTTTGGACCTGAGATCCTTGTGCTGAGACAGAAGAGAGACAGCAAAGAGACTGCAGCAAAGGCAGCAGAATCAAGAGACGAGCACAAGGTGGAACAGTGGGTTTACCAGCCCATAGAGCAAGAAAGCTGAGTGCCTTTGGGTGAGATGCTTGCCGGCAGAGTGGGGTGCACCTCTGGGTAGCACTAAAAGAGCTTTGTAACACTTGACCATGCAGGGCTGAGGCCAGGCCAAGAGGCCAAGGGCCAAAGAAAGGCATGCCTATGGGCATGGCTGAGATAAGGCTTCCCTGATTTAAAAATTGTATCCTGAATGTTCCTGAACCTGTGTTGTAACCTGTTACTTCCCTACTTGTGAGTTTATCTGTGAGTTCTGTGTGGCCATTGCAATTAATTATCGAACCCAGAAGAGAAGTAGAGAGTGCCATGGGAGGGATGGTTGGTATCAGAGTAGGTAAAAAATTTGGAAGGTGGCAATATATCTGACCTCCTAGGAATCAGCCTTGGGCTGAAGATGTTGATTTTCTCTTCCTTACTGAAGTTAGAGGAGATCAGAAGAAGAAGTCACCTCCATTCCTTTTTTGCATAGCTCTTTACAGTCAGTGAGATTCTCATTGAAGGGTCTATTATTTATTTGGATACAGATGATAATGGAGGGGTTCTCCACTTTTACTATGTGAGCCAAAGTGACTCAAGTTGAATCAATTCCAGCTGTTGAAACTTGAGTCAATGATTGTCTCCTGTGTAATAAAGAAATATTTTAAAACATAGTACACTTTATATTAAGTGCATTTATCAAAAACTGTACTACCTTATTTTGTTACTAGTTATTGCCAAGTCAGTTCCAACTCATGGCAACCCCGTGTATTAGAGTAGAACTGTGCTGTGTGGACATTTCAAGATAAATTAATGTCTCTTCTTATAGGATGCATTTAGACTTTTTGTTCCAGATATATAGCAGTAATGGAAAAGGTACACGCAGAGAAAATTAAAAAAGGTGTACATAAACACAGCAGGTAATCATTTCCAAAAATGAGACTTGGCCACAAGACTTTTGGACTTTGAGTCTAAAAAACAGGCAGAAACAGGAACATATATAAAGCAAGCACTTCTCTTGAAGTAGGGACCATAAAGCCTGTCTTACTTTTTGAAATAAGGTTCAAAATCCCAGCCTAAAGGCCATTACTATGATTTATACAAAGCCTCTTACCTGAAGGAACATTAGAAAGCAAGCACAGAATTATTGTTGTTGTTGTTCGGCACTGTCGAGTCGTATCCAACTCATAGCGACCTCATGCACAGCAGAATGAAACACTGCCTGATCCCGCGCCAGCTCCATGATCCATGCTATATTTGAGCCCATCATCACAGCCACCGTGTCAATCCATCTCGTTCACGGCCTCCCCCTCTTTTGTCGACCCTCCAACCTACCAAGCATGATATCCTTCTCCAGGGAATGGTCCTTTCTGACAACATGACCAAAATAGGTGAGACGAAGTCTGGCCATTCTCGCTGCCAAGGAGGATTTCAGGTGTACTTCCTCCAGGACAGATCTGTTAATTCTTTTAGCAGTCCATGGTACTTTAGCATTCTTCGCCAGCACCACAACTCAAAAGCATTAACTCTTCTTTGGTCTTCCTTATTCGTTGTCCAGCTCTCACGTGCATACGAAGAGATTGGAAATATCATGGTTTGTGTCAGGAGCATCTTAGTCCTCAAGGAGACATCCTTGCTCCTCAGCACTTGAAATAGTTCCTTCACAGTTGACTTTCCCAATGCCACACATCATCTAATGACCTGACTGCTGCTTCCATTGGCATCATTGTAGAACCAGGCAACGTGAATTCTTTGACAACCTCAATCTTCTCTCCATTTATTGTGATGCTGCTCATTGGTCCAGTTGTGAGGATTTTTGTTTTCTTTATATTG
>NW_006921705.1:2327352-2356045 GCF_000298275.1 Orycteropus afer afer | reverse complement strand
TTCCTTCCGAGGAGTGCTTGTGGGTTTGAACCTCCAGCCTTCTGGTTAGCAGTCAAGTGCCTTAGGCACTATGCTACCAGAGCTCCTATATATATGTGTGTGTGTGTGTGTGTGTGTCTATATATATATATATATATATATATATATATATATTTATATATATACCATATATTATAGATATATTATAGTTTATATGAAAGGTCACAGAGCAAATTATTTTCCCTGGGTTATCTGTTTCCATTCACTGTTCTTTCTTGACCTTTTCTGTCTTAGGAACTTAGTTTTGGACAAATGCTGCCCTTTTGATCTTGTATGGTTGATTGTTCTGAGGAGCATATTCCTCAGAGGTGTTATTAGTCACTTTCTAAGATTATCTACTGTTTGGCTGAAAGGTGATCTCTGGGTGTGGTAGTTCAGTTTGTGTGTCATCTTGGTTGGGCCTGGTTGAATGGTTGGGCAGCTGGATGTAGTATTCCCCATGATGAGGCTGGTAATCAACTTCATGGTGGAATCCACTGTGAACAGCTGAGTAGCTGCCTTAGTGAATATAGTCTGCTTCCTGTATAAAAGCAGAAACCTTGGGGAATGGTCTCTAGTTTATGGCACGCTTGGACCCTGAATGTAGCTGTGTCGTTGTTCAGCAGCCTGCCATGCTCTATTGATCTTGAGACTTACAATGGACTTAAATTAATGGTCTGCCATATGGTTTGGTAACATCGGGACTGTGCCATTTTATTTGTCAACCTTGGGCTTGTTAGCCTCAGCAACCAGTGGCTGCTTGAGTGAAGAGATGCCTCTAGCTTCAGTGGGCCGGGAGCAAGAGGCAGACCTGAAGCCCAAGGTCAAAGGGCTTTCACTCAGCCCCTAGAGCCTGGCACTTTGAACTTGGACTTAAAGCCTCCAAATTGTAAGAATAAACTCCTGTTGGTTAAGCCCATCCCATTTGTGGTATATTCTTGTCAGAGTAGCACTAGGTACCCAGAACACAGGGAGTGAATTAACTTCCAGGTTTGAGGAGTTCTAAAGGCCATAGTGTTGAAGGTTCCACCAGTCTATATCAGACCAATAAGTCTGGTCTTTTCTACAATTTTGAAATTAAAGTATATCTTGAATCAAGAGCAACATACACTGTTTGCTGATGGGGTGAATCAATATCCTAATTCCAGCAATTCCACCAAATTTATTCTATAAACAAAATGGTGTTTCTGTACATCTCCCAAAGATTTACATTTTTAGATTGAGCAGTTTTTTTAAACTTCTTATGGTAGAATAAATGTTCAAAAATTTACTACATAATTTTGAGAGAATTTTAAAGAGAAACAATGTCCTACCAGATACTAAAACATATACCAAGAAACGTATAAATCTATATATAAGCCAATATATTGTTAGAATAGGAATACATAATAAGCTAGAAAGCCTAGTTTCAGAACCAAACATGTGTGTTCTTTTGTGTAATAGAAATATTATATATCAGTTGGAGGAAAGATGATGTATTGCACTGTATTTTTATGCAAATAATGTGTTATACTGTTTTCATACTACAAAGTCCTCTACACATTTTCATAAGTGCATTATTCCAATATTTTTTCACATGCTGATGACCTCAATTTCATTTTTTTTTTTCCCTATCCAATGGATTTAATGTTAAGTCTTTATCTTGGTGCCTGTTGATAAGGAGTTTTAGTTCTCAGCAGTGTATCCTCACCAGACTTCACTCCAGTGTCTAAAGCAGCCCCACTAACAGAAGATTACTTCTCAGGAAACCACTTTTTCCAATGTGGGAAGATAATCATTTTTTCTACTCTACAACAGGCCTCACCAGTACGATTGACCCCAGGCCAGGAGCTGTGCAGATCTGCGCATCGTGGGCCAGGAAGGTCACACAGATGAGTGAGGCTGGTGCACTGCAGCTGCTTGCATTGCAACTTCTGTCTGGCTAACTAGCCGTGCTTGGGCCGCTTGAATCTCTCCTCTGCTTGGAGGCCTTGGTGAAGTGTGAGAGCTGTGGGCGCAGAGGAGGAGTATGTCCCCTACTAGGATGAGATAGATCTGACTGGCTCCCTTCAGGGCTGAGGTAGTGCATGTCCACACCCACGCTGTCCTGCTACCTGACTTCACATGGGGCAAAGACCACAGGATCCACCTGCCACAGGAGCAGCCCATAATCGGGCTGTGACACGCCTGTGCATAGCTCTCTTTCATGTGGGATAATAAAGCATCACTGGCTGGTGTTTAAATAACTTCAAACAGATGTCTTAGAAATTTTTCATAACTAGTTTTGTAACAGGACCATATTTCCCAGAAAGAGTTTGTAAAAATGAAAACCCTTTAAGTTGTCTGGGAAATCTTAGGTAAAACTGTCCATGTCCCTTTCCAACAATTCTCTTTATTATATTCTTGTCAGGAAGAAATATTCCCTGGGCCACCTTTATACAAAAGACAGCTAGGTCAAGATTCCCTTCCTTAGTGCATTTCATCCACATCCTTGATTGACCACAAAGAGAAATTATTCTTAGTTCTAGCAGTTAACATGACAAAATAATAGAAGTCTCTGAAAATTCTGTGTTGACTCTGTTTAATGTAGCTAAGCAAACATGAAATCCAAGGCAGGCAGGCAAGAAAGGAGATCAGTTTAATTCAACAAGAGTTGACTTTAATTCAATCATTTAGTTTGGGTCAAAAAGGCTTTACTGGCAGAGCCAAATATGCGAAGCAACCCTGACTGCTGAGACAGATGAGGGACATCTGTCTTGGAGAGTTAAATGAAATCACAGCATTTATGTGAAGGGGAAATAAAACTTTATTTGTTTGCAAGCACAAAAATAGGAGGACTTGTATGACAGTACATCATAATAGACCTATTCTTCTAATAAAGTAGTATATTCTATTGATATAACCAGTTATTTTCATGGTTAAAATTAATTGGGGGCTATAAGTAATACAAACATGTTGTTGATAGGTGCTGATGAGTCAGTTCTGACTCACCCAATCCTATGTACAACAGACTAAATCTCTGCCCGGTTCTCTATCATCCTCACAATCATTGCTATGTTCTAACGCATTGCTGCAATAATTGTGCCAACCCACTTCATTGAGGGTCTTTCTTTTTTCATTGACCCTCTACTTTTCCAAGAATGATGTCTTTCTCCAGGGACTGATCCCTCCTGATAACATGTCCAAAGTACATGAGATGAAATCTTGCTATCCTTGCTTCTAAGGAACATTCTGGGTGTACTTCTTCCAAGAGAGATTTGTTTGTTCTTCGGGCAGTCCATGATATATTCTATATTCTTCACCAGCACCATAATTCAAATGTCTTCCAGTCACTTGGCCAGGTAGTTGTCTTCCTAATTTTTTGACATAGACGTGTAAGTGCTTCCAGTGTTGCATCCATTTATTTAAATATCTCAATTGTTATTCTATAAATTCCTGAAATCTTGTTTTTTGCCAATACCTTCAGTGCAGCTTGGATTTCTTCCTTCTGTACCAGAGAATCTTTGAAATAGACTACCTTCTGAAATGGTTGAACATCTACCAGTTCTTTATGGTATAATGACTGTGTATTCCTTCCATCTTCTCTTTATGCTTCCTTCATCATTCAGTATTTTGCCCTGGGAATCCTTCAGTATTGCAACTCAAAGTTTATTTTTTTTCTTGCATTCTTTCAGCTTGCACAATACCAATTACGTTCTTAGACATTTATTCAAAGAAGATATACAAATAGCTAGTAAGCACATGTAAAAATGCTCAATGTCACTTGTTGTCATTAGATGCCATTGAGTCAGCTCTGACTTGTAGCAACACTATGTAAAACAGAACACTGCCCAGTAATGCACCATCCTCATAATCCTTCCTGTACTTGAGCCCATCCTTGCAGCCACTATGTCAACCCATCTCATTGGGGCCCTCCTCCTTTTTCACTGACCCTCCACTTTACCAAGAATGATATCCTTATCTAGGGAATGGGCCCTTCTTACAACATGACCAAAGTAGGTAAGACGAAGTCTGGTCATTCTTGCTCCCATAGAGCATACTGGGTGCACTTCTTCCATGACAAATTTGTTCATTTTACTGGCAGTCCATGGTACTTTCAGTATTTTTCACAAATACAACAATTCAAAAGTATCAACACTTCTTCAGTCTTCCTTATTCATTGTCTAGCTTTCACATGTATATGATGCTATTAAAAATACCATGGTTTGGGTTGTTGTTGTTATTGTTGTTGTTAGTTTGTTAGGTCCAGTTGGCCAACTTATAACAACCCTATTTATGAAAGAACAAAACACTACCCCGTACTGTGCTGGCCTCACAATCCTTGTTATACCTGAGCCCATTGTTGCAGCCACTGTGTCAATGCATCTTGTTGAGGGTCTTCCTCTTTCTCACTGACCTTCCACTTTACCAAGCATGATATCCTTCTCCAGGGAATGGTCCCTTCTGACAACATGACCAAACTCAAAGCTTGATTTTTTTTCTTATATTCTTTCAGCTTGAGCAATACCAATTACGTGAGATGAAGACTGGCCATTCTTACTTCCAAGGTGTGTGCTGGCTGCACTTCTTCCAGGGCAGATTTTTTAGTTCTTCTGGTAGTCTATGTTACTTTCAGTATTCTTCATTAACACCACAACTTAAAAGTATCAACTCTTCTTCAGTCTTCCTTATTCATTGTCCAGCTTTCACATGCATATGAGGCTACTGAAAATACCATGGCTTGCGTCATGCACACCTTAGTCTTCAAAGTGACATCTTTGCTCTGCAATACTTTAAGGAGGTCTTTTGCAGCAGATTTGCCCAATGCAACAAATGGTCTGATTTCTCGACTACTGTTTCCATGGGTGTTAATCATGGATCTAAGTAAAATGAAATCTTAGACAACTTCAAACTATCCTCCATTTATCATGATGCTGCTTATTGGCCCAGTGTGAGGATTTTCATATGCTTTTTGCTGAGGTGTAATCCATACTGAAGACTTTGTCTTCATCAGTAAGTGCTTCAAGTCGTCTTCACTTTCTGCAAGCATGGATGTTTTGTCTACCTATCAAAAATTGTTAATGAGTTTTCCTTCAACTCTTATGCCATGTTCTTCTTCATATAGTCCAGCTTCTTGGACTATTTGTTCAGCATACAGATTGAACAAGTATGGTAAAAAGATACAATCCTGATGTACACTCTTCCTAATTTTAAACCATGCACTATCCCTTGTTCTTTTCTAATAACAGCTTCCTGGTCTATGCACAGGTTCCTCATGAGCACAATATTGTTCTGGATTTACCATTCTTCACAATATTAAACATAATTGGTTATGATCCACACAGTCTAATGCTTTTGCTTAGTAATGAAAAACAAATAAATATCTTTCTGATATTCTTTGGTTTCAGCCAAGATCCATCCAATATCTGCAATGATATCCTTCATTCTACATTCTCTTCTGAATCCAGCTTGCATTTCCGGAAGTTCCCTGTCAATATACTGATGCAACTACTTTTGAATTATCTTCAGCAAAATTTTACTTGCATATGATATTAATGACATTGTTCAATAATTTCCACATTCTGTTGGATCACCTTTCTTTGGAATGGTACAAATATGGATCACTTCTAGTCAGTTGGTCAGATAACTGTCTTCCAAATTACTTGGCACAGATGAGTAAGTGCTTCCAGCAATACATCTATTTATTGAAACATCTCATTGGGTATCCTGTCAAGTCCTGGAGCCTTGTTTTTCACCAATTCTTTCAAAGCAGCTTCGACTTCTTCCTTGAGTACCATTATTGCTTGACCATATTCTACCTCCTGAAATAGTTGAACATCGACCAATTCTCTTTTGTACAATGACTCAGTGTATTCCTTCCATCTTCTTTTGATACTTCCTGCATCATTCAATATTTTGCCCATAGAATCTTTCAATATTACAACTCAAGGCTTGGATTATTTCTTCAGTTCTTTCAGTTTGAGAAATGTGCAGTGTGTTCTTCCTTTTAGATTTTCTAATTCCAAGCCTTTGCATATTTTATTGCAATAATTCACTTTGCCTTCTTGTGCTGCTCTTTGAAATATTCTGTTCATCTCTTTTATCTTGTTATTTCATCCATTTGCTTTAGCTACTCTCTATTCAAGAGCAAGTTTCAGAGTCTCTTCTGACATACATTTTGGTCTTTTCTTCCTATCCTGTCTTTTTAATGACCTTTGTTTTCTTCATGTGTTATGTTCTTGATGTCATCTCACAACTCCTCTGGTTTTGGTCGTTGGTGTTCAATGCATCCAATCTGTACTTCAGATGGTCTCTAAATTCAGGTGAGATATAATCAAGGTCATATTTTGGCTTTTGTGGACTCATTTTAATTGTCTGTTGCTTCAATTTGAAATGGATATGAGCAGTTGATGGTCTGTTCTGCAATCAACTCCTGGCCTTGTTTTGGCCAAAGTTATTGATTGAGCTTCTCCATTACCTCTTCCCACAGATGTAGTTGATCTGATTCCTGTGTACACTATCTGCCAAGGTCAATGTGTATAGTTGCTCTTTGTGTTGTTGAGCAAAGGTATTTGCAATGAATAAATTGTTGGTCTTGCAAAATTCCATCATGTGATTTCCAGCATCATTTCTATTACCAAGGCCATATTTTCCAACTACCAGTAATTCTTCTTTGTTTCTAACTTTCACATTCCAATAATCAGTAATAATCAATACATCTTTATTGCAATGTTTGATCAATTTCAGACTGCAGAAGTTGGTAAAAATCTTTAATTTCCTTGTCTTTGGCTTTAGTGGTTGGTGTGTTGATTTGAATAGTAGTAATATGAACTGGTCTTCCCCGTAGGTGTATGAATATTATCCTATCACTGACAGCATTGTACTTCAGGATAGATCTTGAAATATTCTTTGTGATGATATATCCAATGCCATTCCTCTTCAATTTGTCATTCCAAGCATAGTAGATCATATGATTATCTGATTCAAAATGACCAAAACAAGTCCATTTCAGCTCACTAATGCCTAGGATATTGATCTTTGTGCGTTCCATTTCATTTTTGACAACTTCCAATTTTCCTACATTCACATTTTATACATTCAACATTCTTGCTATTAATGTATGTTTTGAACTATTTCTTCCCATTTTGAGTCATGCCCCATCAGCAAATGGAGGTACTGAAAGCTTCAGTCCATCCACGTCATTAAGGTCAACTCTACTTTGAGGAGGCAGCTCTTCCTGATTTGTATTTTGAGTGCCTTCTGACCTGAAGGACTTATCTTCCTGCACTCAAAGAATGTTTCAGAGCTATTCATAAAGTTTTCCAGTAATATATCAGACAGTATTTCACTGATATTAAGGGTTTCACTGGCTAATTCTTTGAGATGTGGATGGCCCCATATTTCTTCCCAGTCTGTCTTATTCTGGAAGCTCTGCTGAAATCCATGAGTGACCCTGCTGGTATTTGAATTACCAGTGGCACAACTTCCACCCTCACAGCAAAACACAAGCCACCACAGTACAACAAACTGACAGATAAGTGGTGGCAAAGTCACTTAGTTAATAGCAAAATACAAATAAAAACTTCAATGAAATATCAATTCATTCCCATGAAGATGGCCTACTATCAACAAATGGAAAATAAAAAGTGTTAATGAGCCTGTGGAGAAATTGTAATGCTTTTTCATTATTGGTGGGAATAAAAATTTTATTGCCATTGTGGAAAACAATTTGGTGTTTCTGCAAACGTTAAATATAGAACTATCATATGAACAAACATACAGCTATGAAACTTTAGGGAATCACTCCCTTGGCCTGTGGGCTTGAGATCATGGTCATGGGGGACATCAAGCTCAATTGGCAAAACATAGCACACGGAAACATTGTTCTACATCCTACTTTTCTGAGTAATAACTAGGTTCTTGAAATCTTGCAAGCAACCACCTAAGACAGAACTACTAGGCTTTTCTCATCTCAAGCAAAGAAGAGTGAAGAAAATTAAAGATGCATGGAAACAGTTAGTCCAAAGTACTAACAGACCATGAGAACCTCAGCTTAAATGACCTTGAGACCAGAAGAATTAGATGGTGCCCAAATACTAATGCCAAATACTCAGAAAGTGTCAAAATTGGAGATCACTGCTAAAGTGGGAAAAAAAAATGTGAACTAAATTAAAAAATATGAAAAAGGCTAGGGTTACTGAAGTTCTGGTAGCATAGTGCCTAATGCACTTGACTACTAACCAGAAGGCTGATGGTTCAAACCCACCAGCCACTCCTCAGAAGGAAGATTGAGCAATCTACTTCCATAGTGATAACACCTTGGAAACCCAAAGAGGGGTCACTGTGAGTCAGGTCTGACTCAATGGCACATAACAACAACAACAACAACTGGTTGGATAGAGACTAGTGAAACCTCTAAGACTACAGCCCCAGTTAGTCCTATAGCTAACTTTTAGCCAAATAATAGACAGGCCTATTAGCTGAACAACTATACCAGGGAGAGGTACTCCTTAGAACAATCAACCACAGGAGATCAAAAGGGCACCATTTGCCCAAGGAGAAAGCTATGGAGTCAGGAATGCATAGGCATGAAGGAAAAGGGGAAATGGTCATGACAGAGAGGAAGGGGGAGGAGAGCTGTTACATTGTGGGGATTGTAACCAGCATCACAAAACAAAATGTGTATGAACTGTTGAATGTAAAACAAATCTGCTTTTAAAAATTTCACCCAAATCATAATAAAAAGTTAAAAAAGGAAAATAACAAGTCTTGGTGAGGCTGTGGAGAAATTGGAACCCTTATCTGTTGTTGATGGGAATATAAAATAATATAGCCACTATGGAAAACAATTTAATTGTTCTTCAGAAAGTTAAATAAAGAAGTACCATATGACTCAGCAAATCTACTCTTAGTATATACCCAAAAGGCTTGAAGGTAGGTATTCAAATAGATATATGTACACGAATGTTCCTTGTAGCATTACTCACAATAGCCA
Organism: Orycteropus afer afer; assembly: GCF_000298275.1. Lineage (NCBI taxonomy): Eukaryota > Metazoa > Chordata > Mammalia > Tubulidentata > Orycteropodidae > Orycteropus > Orycteropus afer. The sequence goes on along the minus strand of NW_006921705.1, from coordinate 2,347,074 downwards.
AAAGTGGAAAAAAAATATTCCCATCAATAGATGAATGGATAAACAAAATGTGATATATTCATACAGTGGAATATTATTCAGCCATAAAGAGAAATGTAATCCTTATAAATATTACACCATTGATGAACCTTGAAAACATGCTGAGTAAAATAAGTCAGACACATAGGATAAAAATGTCCTAATTACATGGTGTGATAGTTAAGTTTATGTGTTAGCTTGGTGAGTGTCATGATTCTCAGCAGTTATGATATAGTCATCCCCTATGATGATATAATGTAATCACCTCCTTTATGGTCTGTGCTATAAGCAACCAATCAGTTGAAAGGGAATTTCATCAGGGGTGTGGCCTGCTTCCAATATGTATGGAGTACATCTATGGACATTCTGGCAAAGCTCTCTGTTTTTTTTCTTGATCTTGGTCCTGCATGAGGATCATCATTCTCTGACTTCCCATTCTTGGACTTGAATCAGTAGCCTAATGTATTGCCTGATGATCTTGGTTTCATCAGCCCCTGAAGCCTTGTGAGTAAGGAGAAGCCTCCAGCCTGACATCTCACCCATGAACTTGGGACTTTCCACTTGCCAGCCTCTATAATCATGTGAGCCATTTCCTTGAGATAAACACATACCTCTCTCACTGTTGTCGATTCGGTTCCTGCTCATAGCAAACTTTCCTTGGGTTTCTCAGGTGGTATCTCTACAGAGGCAGATTGCCCAGTCTTCCTATCAAGGAGTGGCTTGTGGGTTTGAACCACTGCCTTCTGGTTAGCAGTCAAGTGCCTTAGGCACTATGCTACCAGAGCTCCTATCTATCTATCTATTTATCTATCTATATACTGGTTTTGTTTCTCTAGAAAACCCAACCTAAGACAAGTGAAATATCTGGAATAGGCAAACACAAAGTAATTTAATGGTTACCAGGAGCTGAGTGGAAAAGAATATGGGTAGTTATTGTGTAAGGGGTACCGTGTTTATGTTAAGGGTGATAAAAACTTTTGGAAACAGATAATGGTGATGGTTGCACAACATGGTGAATGTAATTAGTGTCTCTGGATTGTGCAGTTAAAATTAAGCATTTAATTTTTAAAAATAACATTTAAAAAAATGACATTTTTTCAATGTTTAATGTACCATTTTTTTCTTTAAATACTAGCATTCAGTGACAATAAAATTTAGCAATGAGGATCTTCAAAGATAGTATTCCAGAAGAACAAAAAATTAAATAATCATTTCCTAATTGGGTCAGCCATTTACAAGTATTGTGCCATTATGTGATTTAAAAACAAAAGAAGTAAGGGTACAAAAAAAGTACAAATTTGTAAAATAAATTCATGTCCTGTGAATCCCAAAACATTCAGCCCTTCACTAAAATGAGTATTTCATTATGGAACCATATTATAATTTCTAAAATGTTAATATTCACATAATGTTTCAGTTTTAAAATTGTACCAAGTTGAGCTAGATAACACTTAGTCAACCAATACAATTTGAGGATTAATGGGAGAAAGTGTTCTTTTTAAACATCAAGATGAAATAAAGAGGAGCAAAACAAGACAAACCTTTACATGACTTGTCCAATTGGAGAGACAGGACATGTTAACACAAATACTGATAAAAAGCAGCAAATATGAAATGAATGCTTCAATAAATAAATAAATCTAGTTACAGTGTCCACACATTATAAACTCTAACCATGATCTTTCTTTTTGTTGTTGTTGTTATGTGTATATATTTACATGTATATGTGTGTGTGTATACATATTTTTCATGAACTCATTCACTGATTCTCAAAAATTTTATTGTGACATGAAAGGTTTATTGTGGTGTCTTCAAAAGGACATAGAACAAGATGGATCTAGATTCAAATTCTGAATCTACTATTTAATAGCTATTCCTTACTGGGAATGTCTCTTAGCCTCAACTTATTCTATGTAAGAGGGGATAATAATAAAAATCATATAGTACACTGCTTGGCTCTTACTGCAATTTAATGAACTATCCTTCACAACATGCTATGCATTGTGCTTGACCAGCATGATGCTAGAAAGAATGAACCACAACAAAACGCACAGCCTACATGTTGTTGCTGTTAACCTGAACCAAACCCATTGCCATTAAGTCGATTCCAACTCATGATGACCCTTTAGTGACCCTATAGGACAGAGTTGAACTTCCCATAAGGTCTCTAAGGCTGTAGATCTTTACAGAAGCAGACAGCCTCATCTTTCTACTGCAGAGCAGCTGGTGGGTTTGAACCACTGGCCTTTTGGTTACCAGCCAAATGCTTTAACCACTGCATCACCAGTTGTTAGGTGCTTTCAAATTCTTTTCAACTCATAGTGACCCATGTGACAGAGTAGAACTACCATATAGGGTTTCCTACACTGTAAACTTTATGGGAGCAGATTACCAGATCTTTTCTTCCACAGAGAGGTTAGTGGGTTCAAACTGCCGACCTTTTGCTTAGCAGTCAAGCATCTAACCATTGCGCCACCAGAGCCCTTCAGATCTGCTTAGGCCATACATATTCCATCTCCTTAGTGCAAACAAGCTGACTTTCCCTGTGCTGCTTCAGAGAATGATCGACCTTTGTTGAATAAGGAATACTGTTGCTATTATGGTGGACCACACAGAGTTGTTGAGACAAGAAACTTATTTCACAAAGTAATGAAGATGAGTAGTTTTGATGAGTTAATAAGGCCTTCAATCCCCTCCAAAGAAATATTTCAAAGTGAAATGTGTATGTGTGCATGTGTGCATGTGTGTATGTGTGTGTGCACTAGCAGATGTGCATGCCCATTTAAGCATATCCCAAATTTAGTAAAAATCTAACCAGCCACTTTTAATGATGTAGTAGCAGAATGACTACATCTACTTATGTAGTGACCTTATATAAACTTGAGACTGTCCTGAGAAATTGGACATTCAGTTTTTGTAACTAGAGGAAAACCAAATACTTGTGAGCTTGGTGAGTTTCTATGAACACTAGACAGGTGAGGAATGAGAAGATTTAGAAAATTTAGACTACCAGTGAGGAGGAATGAAAATGGTATCTCATGAAGTGAGTAGGACCTGGCTTTACTTCAAATTAATGAGTATTTATAGGATAATCAATAAATGCCAGATTGTGTGTTAAGTAGCAAGGACACAGCAATGTGAAAGAACATCTCACTGCTTAAGACAACTTTCAATTTAGTGAAAATGATGGACCAGTAGTTTAAACATCAAGTAACCAATATTTTTATGGGATAACAGAGCAAAATGTCTAACCTGGAGTTGGAAATAGCAAGAGCATTTAACTTCACAGTGAGGAGTCATCAAAGATTTCTAGATTTGGGGCTGGGGGCATGGAGAGATGCTGATATATTTAAGGACTGAGTAGCAAGTGAATGAATTATAGTTTGAGAGGGCCAAGTGCTTCACTGAGTGTACTGGAATGATGAGCAGCCTACAATGCTCAGGGTTTTTTTGTTTGTTTTATTTTGTTTTTTACTCTTTGAAGCATATTTGACTTAAATAAACAGAGTCTGATTTTGTTTTGTTTTTGTAGCTTTGAACACTTTTCTTTCTTTTTTTTTTTTTTTTTTTAGTTAAAGAAGGTGCTACTCTATCATTTGTTGTCCCCTACCTTTTCTTATGACCCAAAGAGCAGTGTTTATGCATGTTGTACATGGTCCTTATATCAGCTAAAAATCCAACTCCATTGTATAATTATTATCTAGATTTTATCTAGACCTTTTATGAGGGTTCTATTTTTAAGCATCATTTCATTCTCTTTTATTGCTTTCCTTAATGCTTACAACAAGGACCCTTTGATTTACCACTGTGCACATGTGAATGTTCTGAAACACAGGTCAGATGCTGAGAATTATTTAAAAGTATTCTCTGTGCATTAATGCACAAGCATTAGGAATGAGGTAGCAACAGAGATGCTACTCAGCGAAGAGGAATAAATTTTACCTGATTAAGAGAAATAAATACTTAAAATCCTCTCCTCCAAAACTGAGTAAATGTAATGGGTTTTTCAAATGTTGAATAAAACATCTTAAGTCAAACCATTGCACCAAAGTTTAAAATTATATAGATTACTGTAAAAATCTAAGAAGCTAGTGAAATAACAGTAATTGTTCAACCAAATGGCCCAAAGCATAACTATTATTTTTGCTTTGTTTTAATGTTATTCATACTTTAAAATGCTACTGTATTCTAATGCACATATTTTAGTAATACCAAAGGTGTTTTACATAGCATGGCACATTCCCATGTCACTCTTCAAATTTTTACTTAATATTAATCTTTCAGTTACACAGTAGGTGGCATCTATTGTAAAGGATGCACAAATTGCTGTATATATCTAATTTTCATTAGCTCAGACACCTGGAAGTCATCCTTAATAGCTCCCTCTCTCTCACCATCTGGCATTCCAAAATAGTTGAATCCTGTCATTTCTGCTTCTTAAATAGTTCTCTAGATTATCCATTTATTTACTTTTCCAGTCCCATATCCAACCCTAGTCCAAGCTACATTTTTTTTCCTCACCTGGACTATTGCAATAGTCTCTGACTGGTGGCTGTCAGAGCACAGACTAGAGTTGTTACTCAGTTTACAAATTTGCCATTCATTTCTTTCAGCAATACTTCTATTCCAAGTAGGTTCACTTGTACAGTGTTTAGATGGAAAGTTTTTTTTTTTTAACCACAATTTATGTGGTTTGTATATGACTGATTTCACTAGAGAATATAAAATTATGAAAACAAGGTGTTAAAAGTAATACCTAACATGAATTGAACACTTAAATTTGCCAGGCCTTGTTCTAAAGGCTTCACATATATAATCTCATTTTTTCTAAGACACACCTTAGGAGGTGAGCACTGATCCTGGTTTACAGAAAAGAAAACTGAAGTATAAGAAGCTGAAGTAACTTATTCAAGGTCATACACTTAGGTGCTGAAAGTTTTTCTTGCTTCTCCAGGGAGGCAATCCGACATAAGGATTATGAGCATAGAATTTAGATCCTTGCAGACTTGTGTTAATATCCCTCTCCACCTGTTAGCACAGTAACTGATGCTGAATCAAATACTCAATAAATGTTTAAAAAATAAACAAGAAAGAACACAAAACCAAAAAAACAAAAAGAAGGAGTGTAATCACTACTGCTCTTGTTGCTGCTAGGTCCCATAGAGTTGGTTTTGGCTCCTAATGATCTCATGTGCAACAGAGGGAGACAGTGCCCAGTCCTGCACCATCCTTACAACTGCTGCTATGCGGGGACCCATTGTTGTAGCCATTGTTTCAACCCATCTCATTGAAGGTAAGAAGCACAATGCTATCAACTTTGAAGCATTCTGAATTAGGGAAGTTTGGCAGAGATGGGTGTTGGGCACAAAAACATGTAGTTGGTGGACAAATGAATGTGTTAATGAACATTGATCTCTGACTTATGTCCTTTCAATGTAACGCATCTAAATGCCATCCTACTACTTTTAAGAAGTGATTTCAGGGAAATACAAAATCATGAAAGATAGTATATAATCACCACTTTTAATTCCAATCCTCAAAAACCAGCTAGTAATTTCACGTTTCAGTGTGAAACTAGTCTGAATTGATATCCTTTCCCCTTTATTGTTATCTCTCCATCTCCCCAGTCACCTTTGTAGAAAACCATTTTTTTTCTTTCTTTTGCATACATTCCTATCAAACAGTATGTTAACATGGTCTACCTCATTACATTCTGCTTCTTACAAATTTCTTCAAAATTTATTTTCTACTCCTACAAATTACAGTTTTCCCCAATTTATAAGGTTCCTTCCCAACAACTCCATTGAAAATTGGTTCTATCATGTTAAATACTTTTTTTTTTCAGTTTTCATTATTATTGCCTTTTATTGTCAGTATCCTTCTACATCTGTTTGAACATCTGCAAGTAAATATCTGTGAATGATAGCATCAGTGAATTATGTGCTTATGTAGTACATATTACTAATGATAAGATGCACCAAAATAAATAAATAAAGGTGGTGGTCAGTGTGATTCAGATAGGTTAAATTTATTTTATATGTTTTCATTAGATAGAATGTATAGAATTGCATTCTAGCTTAAAACTAGTGTGAAAATCCCTAGACGCAGTGACAGTGAGTGGCTGAGCTGCCTATAGTGTCTGTGTTTGTGGCAATAGTATGATCATGCAGATGTTTCCAATTTCTGTTCGGTGTGGGACAAAAGTAATCTATGACTAGAGAATATGAGATAAGATCTTTATAGGCTAGGAAGAATACAAAGCTGAGGATAGGAACATTTCCACTCACATTCAAAGCTAAACTTGGGAAGTGTACTTACCTGTTGGAAAATGATAATTGATATATTTGCCCCAAAAGTATGGATTCAATTTTCTTTGTCATATCATTAATATGTTTGTAAAGTTTTGATGGTAGGCCTTTATGTGTATTATTAACATATATATATATATATATATATATATATATTTTAAAGTTCCAATGGTATACATTTTAGTCTGAAAGAAATTAATTCAATTTTATATTTCTAGATTAACTTCACAGTGCTGATGGGTTTTATCTTTTATGTGGTCAAAATAAATTTTTATCTGAAAAATAGACAAAAATTAGTAGTAGCAACTTACTCCAAAGTAGCAGTGGAGAGAAGACTAACTCTTAATGATGAGGATTTTTTTTTTTTAATTATTGTACTACAAGGTAATCAATTAACATTCATGATTATATTCTTGAAATATTGAATAGAAAATAATTTTGGTAATGAGAGGTTGTGACCAAAAAAGGCTGGGAAGGACCACTAATCCTATAGATACCTGATTAGATGATCTGCATTGATGAATATCCTTACCTGGAGATATTTATTTAATGAATTTTTCTATGGTTTGCAATATGCCAAATGTTTAAGCATTTCTTTTAAACTAATAATTTTTTCTGGTACAAACCCCCTAGCTGGGAAACAATTTATGTATATTGCCTTGACGAATTTGTATAAATTATCCTCCATTACTTTAATAAACTTTCCAGGTTTGATGGAGGGGTCTTTTGGGAATGGGATATAGGATCTAGCTATGAAGAGGAATGGTACAAATGAAAGATACCAAGGTGTTCACACCACCCAGAAAATTACCAGGTGCCTCATATTAGAGTCTGATTTTGGATGGTGAATCTGGAAGTTCAAATTTACAGTATATATTTCAGTTAATTGATAGTCACAGGTTTGAAGATTTCAGACAGTGCTGATAATAATTTTCTAGCTAGCAATTCACAGCATGATCATCTGTAATGATGGACTTCACTCTAGTGAACTTTGACAGTATTAGTCAGTAAGGTTGAGTCAAGGTTCCATTAAGAACCCTGTGTTTCCTATAAATTTTACAGGCTGGACTCAATGCAGTAAACATGGGAACCCCCTTAAGAATTATTACATATTATTTTATTTGTATATCTACCTTGAAATAGATCCAGGGCTAAAGAGAGAACATACTACACTAACTAATTAAGATAGCATAATAGTTTTATTTTCACTATTTTTCACCTAATAACATTAGATTGAAAAATTCTGATAAAAGATCCACATACTGACTTTCTACCTTCTTCCTTACACTCAACAGTTTGGGTAAAAACTTCCCCAAAAGAATTAGATTATTTTGATTTTTGCATACTTAAGGGTAGACTTATCCACCTGCATTATTTTTATCGAAGAACAAGTACCTGTTGGAGACACACTGCTCACTCATGTAAAGGTCTTGCTTAGCTGGAACTTGTGAGATACTTTATGAAAGCAATTTGGTTTTTATATAAAATATTCATTCACATAAAATTGTATCTCAGCTTCTCAATCTCCCAGTTATTAATATGAAAAAATGCAAATCTCAGCTCTTTTCCTGCATATTTGTTTGATTTGCATGATGCTTTGCAAATTAAAATAGAAATCCTTCCAGAATAGAGCAATTTAATGTGGAGGTTGCAGGCTGATATGTCGTTTTTTTCACTAAAAACATTTCCTTGTAACTGAATTTTTTCTATAAAATGGAAATGCTTTTACATGCAACTTCTCAATTTATACTAACATTGAATAAATAAATAATATGTTGTTGCTAATTTTTAGTATTACAATGACCATGCATTCTTTAAGGTTATCATAATTTAAATCTTCCTTGATTTTTTTCTTTCATTTGGTTTAGTATTCTGATCTAAATTCTCCTATTTTAAAACATAAATATCCTATTTGGGGGTGGGTAGTTACTTGGCTTTTGTTTTTCTTCTTCTATTTAGTCCTTTGATGCTTTCCAAATACATATCACATATTGTTTTAGTAGAGGAAGGCAATGTCTAGTATTTGCAATGTCTGGATGGGAGAGAGAACTTTATATGGACGCCCAGACTATTTCAGAGTCCAATTTCACAAGCCATTAATACTCTGAGAGGGGAAATTAATTTGAATGTCTGTCATATTCTAGAAATGGGTATGAAATATTAGGAAATAAACTTTTTAGAAGGGACAGATAAACGGACAATGAATTCTTCTTTTTCACAAATAAGGTGAAGAGATTTTCTCAATCATTCATTAAGATTTTCAAAAGTTTCCTCACTGTCCTTGACACGGTACTAGGACAAAGTCCAGAAAGCAATATGGCTGCTCAGATGATTATCTAGTGAACTCAGAGATAAATAAGAACATGCACAAAATGTGGAATGGAATTCAAGTAGCTCGGGATAACTATGAAGAGTTGTAGAATTATAAAACCTGTGTCAAGAATATTATCAAGCAAAGGAAAGTGCCTTTGGGTACCTTGTCAAAGGCCATAAATGAAGAGTTTTAAGCAAATAAGAATAGCAACTGGTCAGAGAGAGACTTGTTACATCTGGCAATATTATTCAATAGATAATAAACAGTAATATAAACTGTCAACTTTTCTTTCTCCTCCCTTTTTCCCTCCCTATCCTTCTTTTCCTCATTAATGCTCCTTCTCCCTCTATTTTTTTTTTTAATTTTTCCTATACAAAATAAAGAAAGATCTTGTGAGAAAAACAGAAATTAGAATTTTTGTATCAGAAGCAATATGTAGGATCACACTGAGGATACCTTTAGATATGAAAAGGTGAAATCAATATCAATTTTTGTATACTGACACATGGTAATAACAACACCATAGTACTACTATTATTTCTACCCCTATTGATAGCGACAATAGCTGCTTACTGAACACTCTGACATTAAGACATTAAGTGGATTTTTTGAGGTCACACAACAGCTAAGTCTCAGAACAGAATATTAAAATAAGCCTCTTGGATTCCAAAGCACACACTCTTAACAACCAAAAATTAAATCACATTGCAAGGAGCTGGAAAGATTGTTGTTTGTTTGTTTTGAAGGGGCAGAGTTGTACCTTCTTTAGCCAAAATTCCAGAAGAGTTTTACATTTTTTAAAAAATTAAAGCACCATTACTAAGGGACTTGGATTCTAATTAAAAATGAGTATTCAAGGGCAAGGAATAGTTTAATTCCTTAAATTTTGTAACTAATACCATTTCTTGCTCCTAAGGTTTGACAGAGGAAAATAAATATTCCAGAAATCTCTGTAATGTCCCTCAGCCCTGCATTCTCATCCATGTGTTGCTCTTTTATTTACCTGCTCATTTCTTCTAGAGGGATCAGTTTTAAAAGACTATTTGCCAATTGCTCAGGGCATAACCAGAGCAGGGGAAAGTTTCCTAGTGCCCATTTTATGATCTATACCTGAGGGAAAGTTCTGTCTTATTAATGGCTTATGTAGAGAAATCAATGGCACAAAAGTTCAGGTAATATGAAGCTTATAGGACGAGATGTAATATTGACGAACAAATAAGGATAGTCAAATATCTTAACAGAGGTGATTTATGTGCAGAATATAGTGAGATGGAATATAGAATGATATAACGAAAGTCAATGTAAATTCCTTTTTTTTTTGTCCAAATAAATGACCACAAAAGCACAAAATAGTGTGAGATTGTCCAGCAGTTTCGTTCATGAAAATTTAAAGGCTTTATATGATACAAAATTCATTATGTGTCAGCAGTGTGGGAAAATGGGCTCTTAATTCAACAAAGCTAGACTTTCAGACCATGAGACCTAGGCCATCTCATCTGAACTTTCTCAATTCTCATTTTCTTATTTGAGCAACAGACATAAAGGTAGCTATATCGCAAGAAGAAAAAGATATATATTATAAATATATAATGCTTCTAGCATAGAGTAGGAGATTAAAAGAAAAAAATCTGACTTCCACAACTCTTTATCAAATCAATGAAGTCAATCCACATTAACATAATTTAAATGTCAAGTAAGGAGTAATCGCAATCCTACTTTATTTGGGCAGGTTGGAACAACCTGGGATGATTTCAGATGGAAGTATGTAGCTGATAATATGCTCAAAAGCATGCTACACAAGAAAAAGAGCTGTGAGGGAAAATGAACATGTTAAAAGGATGGAAATTATATACTTGCAGTGAATTTCAATCTAAATCCCTTTGTAAACAGGATACATGATTGGGACTTAACCTCTCTTCATAAGGAGAGAAATTTCCCCTGGCCCTGTTTATATCTGAACAAAGAACATATATTGAAGGCTTACATTTATACCTTAGTAAAATTGGTTAGACATTGTGTAGTGGTAGATTTGAGTAACCAAATAAGTGCCAAGACTAGGATCCAGAATATAAGATCATATCAGAAAGTTGAACCATTTGCCTTTATCTTGTCAAATTGTAGCAAGTTTGTCACTGTCTTTCTCTTCAGTGTACTACAAAGACATATCTTTAAACCCATTGTAAGAAAGAAGTATAAAACAGCAGAACTAATGAGCTTTTGACAAAAAGACTACATTGGTTACAGAAGGAAGACTTCTTATGTTCATCTTAACAGAAGAGACCCTTGAGTGTTTTAAGTGATCAACCTTAAGTCTATAGATATGAGCCTCTGTGCTACATTTACTGTCTGCTTTGAGACAGGAAAGAGTCAGATGACAGATAACAGCCTATAGGATATAAACTAAATGTCAAGTATTATATATGAAAAATCTACACTTACATATTAAAAATTTCTTCATCAAAATATCATTTCTACACCTGTCAGTCAGCTCTGATCTTAACTAAGCCGGATAACTGGAAATGGAATTTCTATGATTAGGGGAGGGGTGAATTAAAAATTGATGACATATTATGATGTATTAACAAAATATGTGCTTTTATTGAAAAAGCAATGCATGCTTTTAATGAAAAATAAGCATCTCAATATAAGAAGTTGGACCTGTATAATAGACAGTTGTTTTTGTTACCTAGTGCTGCTCTGACAGAAATATACCACCAAAGGGATGGCTTGGACAAACAGGAGTTTATTTTCTTACAGTTCAGGAGGCTAGAAGTCCAAGTTCAAAGTGCCAGTCTCTGGGGGCTGGGTGAAAGCCCCTTGACCTTGGGCTTCAGCTCTGCCTCTTCCTCCTGGCCCACTGAAGCTAGAGGCATCTCTTCACTCAGATAGCTACTGGCTGCTAAGGCCAAGGTCAATAAATGAAATGGCACAGTCCCTATGTTACCAAAACACATGGCAGGCCATCAATTCAAGTCCACTGTAAGTCCCAAGATCGGTGAACATGGCAGGCTGCTGAACAATGACACGGCTGGCTACATGAAGGATCCAAGCATGCCATATTCTGGAGACCATTCCCCAAGGCTTCTCATTATATACAGGAAGCAGACCAAATCCCTAGGGCAGCTACTCAGTTGCTCACAGTAGATTCCACCATGGAGTTGATTATGTCTCATCATGGGGAATATTACATCTTGCTGCCCAGCCACTCAACCAAGGCCAGCCCAGTTGACACACAAACTTAACTATCACAACAGTCCAATTCATTTTAATTATGGAGATGTCCTTCTTTTAACAATGATTACATCATGAGTTGTACTGCAGAGTCTATGTCCATTTAAGGCAAGCGATGCTTTCAGCTATAGCAGATGATGAGTTGTAATCAGTTAAATGTAATTCATATTTTCTGGAAAATTGAAATACATGCAAATGCAATGTGTTTGTGTCCTTCAATTTACTTTTTCATAGAATTTTATTTGCTATTACTAGCAATCAAAAGCAAATGTTTATATTAACATTAATGGCTTGGATAATAGTTACTACAACATATAATAATTCCTCTGGGTAAATTGCTTTTTTCAATTACTTCAAAATCTGTACCTGGGAGGGAAATCTGCTTCTACAAAATAAGATTTAGAATCAAAAAATATTTTCTTGGAAGTTTTTTTTCTAGAGCCAACAAGTTTTATTAGATTTTAAAATACTTTATTTTATTTTTCAAGAGTTTTACTGTTGTTGTTGTTATGTGTTGTCGAGTCAGACCTGACTCACAGTGACCCCTCCTTGGGTTTCTGAGGTAGTATCAACATGGAAGTAGATTGCCCAACCTTCCTTCCGAGGAGTGACTGGAAGGTTTGAACCTCCACCCTTCTGGTTAGCAGTCGAGTACCTAGGCACTTTGCTACCAGAGCTCTGATATACAGCTTTTTCTTCTTAGTTCTGAATTAGAAATGGCTTCTGTTTTAGTTTTTACAATATAGCTTGGCCATTTCACACTGTGTTTGTGTGTACACTTTTTCTACAGGAATGGGATTGATGATAATTTTTATAGAATCATGATACTCCTTCATCCATGTGCCAAATGGGGATACTGATTATTTAATACTCTTTAAAGTTTATTGTCACCAAAACATACAGTTAAAAATGGAAATTTATGGAGTACTTTTTGAAAAAAAGTTTGTTTTGTGCTTACTAAAGGGCTCTGATAGCACAGTGTTAAGGCATCTGACTACTAACCAAGGTTGATGGTTCAAACTCACCAGCTATTCTATGGAAGCAAGACTGGGCAATCTATTCATGTAAAGATTTGCTGCCTTGGAAATCTCCTGGGGGTTGCTATGAGTTGGAATTGACTCAATGGCAGTTGGTTTGGTTTCTCAGTTTTTATTTTATTTATTTCCTGTCCATTAAAACTGTCAGATGAGACTTTCTGATAAAAGTTTTGTTTATTCAAGAGAAACACAATCATTCCCCAGTTACGGACGAGATCTGTTCCTAAATGTGCCTTTACGTTGAATTTGTAGGTAAGTCAAAACAGTTGCATATGATTTTTATTTAGCCTTACTTTAGTGCAAGGGAAGGAGCTCTGGTGGCATAACAGTTAACACATTTAGCTGCTAACCAAAAGTTCACTGGTTCCAACCCACTTGGTGCTCGACAGGAGAAAGATCAGGCATTCTACTTCCTTAGTGATTTACAGCCTTGGAAACCCATGGGGCAGTTTTCCTCTGTCCTATAGGGTAGCTAGCTATGAGTCACAATCAACTCGGTGGCAATGAGTTTGGTTTCGTTGATTAGTGCAAGAAGAGGCTCAAAGTCTTTTCAATGATTTAAAAGTTGTATGTGGAACAAGTGAAGGTAATTGTGTTGAAGAACCTGTTGCAAGGAGAGGTTGGTTTAATCATTTCAAAGTGAGGGCAAATTTACATAACATTAAAGAGCAAGTAGGAATTGTCCTTAACTCAAATGATCGTAACATTGAGACTGCCTATACATACATCCACAGATGATACACACACAGAGTGACCAATAGATGCAGATTTTACATAAATATTTATCCATCTCTAGAATCCAGAAATTTTAAACAACTCTGTCATGTAGTTGGAGTGAGCTGTTATAGATTTCAAATAATTGAGGTAATTTTCTTGGATGAATTGTGCCTTTGTACTATGTCTGTCTATTCACTTAGTCACCAGAGGCTGATTCATACCTTATGATATCTGTGGCCCAGTGATCCACGTTTAAATGTTTGAAGAGAACAGTTTCCAACAGAACCAGAATACGTTGTTTTGATGATGATATTCTAGAGGATATCACATTGCTTTATGTATATCTGCTACATATGGTCTTGTAACTGATAGTGTTCAGGAAACACTTGTTAAATTAGTGAATTGATGGATTAGAATTAATTAAATTAACTTGCTGTAGCCACACAGTGAATGCTTTACTACTTTAAATGCTTCAGATGCTGGCTCAGTATGCTTGCAATATTGCCCACGGGAATTGTTCATCTGTCCAGTGCAATATTAAGTAATCAGTTTTCAAATTTTGTCCCTGGAAAGAAATTATGAACCATTACAAAATAATCATTGGCACAGTGGCTAATTGTCTAGTCTATTTGGGCTCACCTAAAGTCAACACAGTTGAACTCTGATGTTCTATACTCTTTTAGGGGACCTCTCTGAGAACCAGTGCCTCTAAGTCCTTCATCTTCACTGAATGTCAAAAGCAATTGAAGTCCCATAAAGTTTGCCTAATATGTGTTGGCAAGTTTGAAAGAAAGACAAACAACACTATGCTTAAGGCCCAAAGCAGACAAAAACTATGAATGCAGAAGTCAGACTTTGAGACAGATATGTGAGTGATCTTAGTGGCCAAGAAAATCTACTCAGTATCTCTCAAGGAATATGATGTAATTGGTAATTAATTTTATCCACAAGTAAATCACACTGATGGTCAGAAGTCAGGGATATTTGCCCAATTAGCTTTTGTTTTCTTCTTTCTAAGAGATATGTTGGCACTTATCTCTAAATAATTAAGGCAGTATTACTTGACAGGTCAAAGAATTTTGCTATAGAGTAGATTTCCTGTTATGCCATAATACTTAAATATGTGCAAATAATTGCCTCATCAACATCTTTTGGCATCCCCCCTGCCTCCCCTTGAAAGAAATCCCTTTGCAGACAGCTAATGATTACTATAAATGAAAATAGATTGACTTTACTATTATAGTCCAGTGATTGTGTGAACATAATTCAAACCCTATTCAGGCCTCCTGGGAATTAAAAAAAAATTATAAATGGTAAATCTTTAACAAGATTCCTGGTGTGTTTTGTGTAAAATATTTTCTTTCAGTCAGGTAAAAATGCTGAGAATTACTTTCTTTTTATATTGTTGTCTCAGATCCAATTTATATTTTTGCTGGAAAAATAGAAATCTTAGATTAGAAACCAAAATGATAAAAGGAAAAATTATGCTATTGAAAGTATAGCAAATATGAAATCATATCAGTCAGTTTCTGTCAAGAAAAGATTAAAGTTGTCAGGAATTTCATTTTACTTGGCTCCACAATCAACCCCCATGAAAGCTGCAGTCAAGAAATCAAATGGTGCATTGCGTTGGGCAAATCTGCTGCAAAAGAGCTCTTTAAAGTGTTACAGAGCAAAGATGTCACTTTGAAGATTAAGGTGAACCTGACCCAAGCCATTATATTTTCAATAGCTTCATATGTGAAAGTTTCATATGGATAAGAAACACCAAAGAAGAACTGATACTTTTGAATTGTGGTATTGCACTGAATATACCATTGACTGCCAGAAAAATGAGCAAATCCAACTTGGAGGAAGTAGAGTGGAATGCTCCTTAGAAGTAACAATGGCCAGATTTTGTCACGTTTTGGTCATGTTGTCAGAAGGGACTATTCCCTGGAGAAAAATACCATGCTTGGTAAAGTGAAAAAGAGGAGAATACTCAATAAGATGGATGACACAGTAGCTGCAATGATAGCCTCAAGGTTGGTAATGATTGTTAGGATGGCACAAGACCAGGCAGTGTTTATTCTGTTGTGCACAGTGTTACTATGAGTTAGAACTGATTTGATGGCACCTAAGAACAACAATTACTGTATGATTCTACCACATATGTGTCTGAAAACTGGATAATGAAGAAGGAAGAACAAAGAATTGACTCATGTGAATTTCAATTATGGTGTTGTCAAAATATACTGAATATACCATGGATTTCCAGAAGAATGAACAAATTTGTTTTGGAAGAAGTATACCCAAAATGCTTCTTAAAGGCAAGATGGTGAGACTTCTCCTACTTTGGACATGTTATCAAGAGGAACAAGTACCTTGAGAAGGACATCATACTTGGTAAAGTAGAGGGTCAGTGAGAAAGAGGAAGACCCTCAATGAGATTGATTGACAGAGTGGCTACAACAATGGGCTCAAACATTGCAACAACTGTGAAAATAGTACAGGACTGGCGATGTTTTATTGTGTTAAACATAGGGTCACTATGAGTCAGAACTGACTTGAAGGCACCTAACAACAACTGATTCATTAATAAAATTACAAAAAGCAAATATGCTAACAAGAATACATAATCAGTATTGCAGGGTATTGAGTGCAGCTAACATCACTTTTGTATGTTAAATTCCCTGATAAAGATATATCTGGACAAAGCCTGACATTGTGGGGTTTTGATTTGAAAAGAGCTGTCAGGAAATAAGAGAAGAACTGAGGCAAGGAAAAGTGACTGGTACCAACAGGGGAGATGAGAGGTTTCCTCAGGTTAAGATGGAGCTAAAAGTAGGGTGAGATCAAACAGGACCCAATTTAACCAAATATAATATTATTATCATCTTAATTAATACATCTGTAAGCCATTTAAATGATTTGTGCTTGAGACCAGAAATATTTTTTATATTAAAAATATATATATATATATATATATATAATATGTAGGAGAATGGATTTGTTGAAATGTTGAAATGAATTGTATATATACATACACAAATATATATTATATTCATAGATAACACACACATACATACATATGTGTGTATATATATCTTTTTAAAAACCACAACCATACTCACTGCCGTGGAGTCAGATCTGACTTATAGTGATCTCTCCTTGGGTTTCTGAGGCAGTATCACTATGGAAGTAGATTGCCCAAACTTCCTTCCGAGGAGTGGCTGGTGGGTTTGAACCCCCAGCCATCTGGTTAGCAGTCAAATGCCTTAGGCACTGCACCACCAGAGCTCCTATATATCTTTTTAGACCTCCACATATATATATATATATATATATGATATGATTTTGTACAATATAATATTATACATATGTATACACACGTGTGTGTGTGTGTGTGTGTATGTGTAAATAGTATATCCACTCCTCTCTTATTGATATGGTTAAGCTCCAAAGACCTGGTCATTTTGTGGAAATTGACATTGCATGAAACTTAATACCTAAATGCTCCTCAGGCTCCAGGAGTCACTTTGGGCCACCCCATAGGGATGCTCCTTTCCTGTGGCGGCCGTCCACAGCTTGCTCATCTTCATGCCATGACTTCTATACCTCAGGTCGGCTTCTATACCACAGTTAGGGCTGACTGGGTTAGGATTTGCAGCGAAAAGGGCACTCACCTTACACTGCCTGAATTATGCAACATTCTTGCTTTCCAGTAAACACCTACTTGCCCAGAACTGCTGGCCACTGGTCCCAGCACACCTAAGTGTGCAAATGGTGGATCTCAGAGTCTACGGACTGCCATGCGTGAATCCTTTCTGCACCCTTCTGGGGCCTTTTTTGCAGACTTATGGCCTGAATCCACAGCTCTGCTCAGAAGCCATAGAAGCCACCAGCCTGTGAGCCTAGCTGGGATTCAGAGAGGCCACAGAGCAGCATCCAGCCTTTTTTTTATTTTTTATTTTTTCCCCTCTATAGCTCCCAGCCCACTGAAGCTAGAGGCATCTCTTTACTCAGGCAGCTACTGGCTGCTGAGGCTAACAAGCCCGAGGTTGACAAATAAAATGGCACAGTCCCGATGTTACTAAACCGCACGGCAGGCCAGTAGTTTAAGTCCATTGTAAGTTCCAAGGTTGGCAGAGCAGGGCAGGCTGCTGAACAGTGACAGAGCTATATGCATGGTCCAAGCATGCCATAAACTACAGACCCTTCCCATAGACTTCCCCTTATATACAGGAAGCAAACCACATCCCTAGGCCAGCTACTCAGCTGCTCACAGTAGATTCCACCATGGAGTTGATTACCAGTCTCATCTTGGGGAATACTAATCCAGCTGCCCAGCCACTCAACCAGACCCAGCCTAGTTGATGCACAAAATTAACTACCACAGACGGATCTATACATTCCAGGAAACTTAGATAAAATGATACAATTTTTATATTATTGGAAAATGTATTTAATTATAGTGCTGCGAAGATTCCTCTAGTTTCTGTTTTATTCTCTGTAGGTACAACTATTTTTAAATCAATACAAACTCCAAACTTGAGTTTCTTTGGCTGTCTCTCATTCCCTTCCAGTCTGCTACCTTTTTGTATTTTTAATAACTAACTCAGGCACATTTTCTATTTTAGATTGTCTAATAGACACTGTACAGTTTAATACTGTATTATTCTGAAAGAGCAATGCTTCATGCTGGCCTATTGAACCTAATACTTTCTTTAAAGGCACAGAGAAAAATGAGAATTGATGATATGTTAACCCAAGACCATGCTGGCTTCCCTTCTCAGACTGTTTGGGTTCCTTATTTCCCTTGTCCTCTTATTGCATCTTCATTTTAAGAGTGGGCAGAAGGAAGAAAGAAGATAAAAACAGGTTTAGAATTCCTTTTGATAATAATAATAATAATAATAATAATAATAATAAATATTAACTAGTCCAACATTAGGTATATGGAATGCTATTTTTTCCCTCAAAAGCAGGTGACAAATCAAAGTAAGTTAACTAATTTTTATTCAGTCACTCCATAAAATCTCTCCCTAGGGGTCTATTTGGAACCAGAGGTAACCCAAGTAAGGATAAAATAGGACATTATACATATGTGAGAAAATTAATGTCTTCTGTGCACAGATCCTTCTGGAAAAGAAATTTTCTTACACTTTCTCTTATTATTATAATCTGCAAAAATAGCCCATTAGTTTAGTACTGTTTTATCTAAAACCAAACAATTTCAAAATGAATACTATGCAAAAAAATAGTAATATGGGAAAACATACTTGAATAAAACATTAATAACTATCACAATTTGGCACTTAGTTGATTTATTTCTAACATTGCTATTTCGTAGAGTTTCTGAATTATTTTCACTGAGGTTCCCCCACCCTTTTTTTTTTTAAAAAAAAAAGTCAAATAAAGAATGAAACAAACTAATGAAAATTAAAAAGAAAGTAATGTTCAACCAACGAAGAAAATTTTGAAGTGATGCTCTGTACATAGACAAAAAAAAAAAAAAATTCTACCAATACAAGGTCAAAACAAACTTGTTACTGAAAAATCTCCATCCTGACCAACTTTAGTTACTTCTTGGTATTACTACTGTCAGAGTTATGAATGAGAGATAAGTCGTTTGTTTTACAGAGCCTTCTGTTCATTTAATATTAACAGAAGGTAAATTAAAATTTATATTCTATTACAATGATCTTATAGGATTACAGATGATTATAAATCCTAGTTACTTTTATGACATTTATTATAGAACTGAAGAGAAAATTTCAGTGATACAAGTATTCTGATAACTTAAAAGCATATGCAATATATTTAGTGTACTATGCAATGTGTCTTAGACTCATTTAGATAATAAGATAATCCTGAGATACTCTTTTATTCTCTATCACTATAAAATATCATGGATCTTGTGAGTCGAATCGACTGAACAGCAGTGAAGTTGATTTTTTGGTTTTTATCAAATATTAATACTTAGGCAATCTAAGTGTTTGCATCTGCATGTATTTGTGTTTTTGGGTATATGTGTGTTTTCAACAACTTACAGCAGTATGCAATATTGATGAAAACTATATATATATATATATATATATATATATATATATATATA
>NW_006921705.1:2317258-2327027 GCF_000298275.1 Orycteropus afer afer | reverse complement strand
AGAAGGCTGGCGGTTCAAACCCACCAGCCACTCCTCGGAAGGAAGGTTGGGCAATCCTACTTCCGTAGTGATACTGCCTCGGAAACCCAAGGAGGGATCGCTATGAGTCTGGCCGACTCGACGGCAAGCAACAACAACAACAACAACAACATACTTTAAAAATATATTCTCTTGAGAAACATCTGTTGAGCTTAAGGTTCGATAGACGTTTATTTTATATTATAAATAATCTGTTGCATTCTCTGGAATTTTCGTCTACATGAGGAATTTCCCATCTACAACTGCCAGCGGAAGATTGTCAGGTGGTGGCCACATTCTCGGCTGTGTTCACTATATTTTGATGGCGCAGTGAATTACAGATATTTCAGGGATGATATCGCATTCCATCACACACAGCTCATCTGTGACGCCAACAGACATTTCTTAACCAGGCTGCTTATCACCCTAGGCAAGTGGTTGGGACTAGGACTGGTGCTGGCGTTGCCTCAGTAGCCTGAGGGGATCAATATTCTAAGGTATAACTGAGATCCATTATTAGGACATCTGATCTAGACATAACCCGAAATTATGTGGAATGAGAATTCCATGTGGAATGATTCCTCTAAGCCATTTTAAGCAATTCAAAATATACCAAGAAGGAAGTTAGAAATATTTGCAGATACAGGTGTATTGCATTTTTAATTTTTTCTTTCATTGCTAACTTATTTTTTTTCTTGTTTTTCTGTCTTGTGAGTTCATAGTCATAAGCATGAAGCTTAATGTGCAAAATAAATAGTTTGTTGTTGTCACTGAGTTATTAAAATGGATTTATTCTCTTCTTTAAGTTATATGGAATACAAATATTTCAAGTTTTTTCTTGGTTACTCAGTCATACTTTCTGTATGGGTTTGCAAGTTTGTGTGTATCTTTGTTTTCAGGGTGTTCTTCCTAAGAAATAGAAATAAATGAAGCTAAGTTTAAAAAACTGATGTGAGTTCTTTTTTATAACTATATTTTACTTTGCTGTTCTTGAGAATATACACAACAAAACATATACCTGTCATTTCCACACCTTGTGACATTGATTGCATCAGTGACACTGATTACATACTTCAATTTGGGCAGCTATTCTTCTCACTGTCCTTCTCAGAGTTGTTCCTCCACCATTAACATAATCTCATTGCCCCTACTGAAATTTTTGAGTTGCTGAGGGCATAGTGCCTAACGCATTCTCCCCAGAAGGAAGGTTGGGCAATCTACTTCTGCAGTGATGTTGTTGTTGTTGTTATTTGCCATCGAGTCAGCCCTGACTCATAGCGATCCCTCCTTGGGTTTCCGAGGCAGTATGACTACGGAAGTAGGATTGCCCAACCTTCCTTCCGAGGAGTGGCTGGTGGGTTTGAACCGCCAGCCTTCTGGTGAGCAGTCAAGTGCCTTAGCCACTATGCTACCAGAGCTCCCAATACTGCCTTGGAAACACAAGGGGGGGTCGCTATGAGTCGGTCTGACTCCAAGGCATATAGCAACAACAACACCAACGCTGCAGGAAGACATTCTTTACTAGGCAGGGTAAAGGATTGTTTGATTTTTAAAAAGACTTCAGGGGATATTTTTGGTTTAAGGTTTAAAGATTATCTCAGGACAGATGAGTCATGTTTTTATCTAATCATTTCAGTGAAATCTGTTTGAAAACACCTCTTTTACTAGATATAAAAGATTTATTAAGAGAGCCACTATCACATTTCTGTGCAGAGCTAATCCTTTCCTCTCAGTAGAAAACACATAACATTATTCTGCACTTCAAAAACATCCATGCTTATTTTTTAATTAACATTTAATAAAAGTAATGCATAATTAACCTCCTCTTTGACTGCAATATTCCCAAGTATTGATACATATAGTCCTGTATTGTTCCTTTGAGATATATTTATTTGGTCTTCAAATTTACTAACAACTGTTCTAGTCATTCATGCTCACTTCATCTACTGTCATGAACAAGAGGGATCAGAGTTGTGTGCTGTGGCTTCTGTGACAAAACGGTGATGAATTGAATGTATATTCTTTGATCAAGGCAACATTCAGTTTGGAACCTCTGGACTCAGAAGTCAATGAGGTGAGGCTGCCCTGTCCTCTGTCACTCAGAAGTAATTCAACATAATTTAGCAATTCTTTGGCTTTGTTCTTGTCACTATTTAGAAATGAGTAATTAGAGCGTGGTCTCAGTATTAGAAGTGGCATGACGTTGTCTCTTGTTGATAGAATGAAGTTTATCTGCTGCAATTTGGAAATCAAGCCTCCAAGACTGGCCTAAATTTTTGTCCCCTGTACATAATGCCCAAGTTATTTGACAGTTAATCAGAAGACTGATGGTTCAAACCCATCAGCCACTCCTAAGAAGGAAGACTGGGCAATCTACTTCCATAGAGATCACTCACTGCCATTGAGTCAGTTCAACTTATAGCATTCCCTCCTTAGGTTTCTGAGTCAGTACCTCTATGGAAGTAGATTGCCCAGTCTTCTTTCCAAGGAATGGCTGGTGGGTTTAAACCACCAGCCTTCTGGTTAGTAGTCAAATGCCTTAAGCACTATGCCACCAGAGCGCCCACCTCAGAAACCAAGGAGGGGTCACTATGAGTTGGATTTGATTTGACAGCAGTGAGTTTCTATGCATATAAGCACAATTGGTGTAGGCCGTATACAAAGGATCCTTCTTTGACATTCCCCATTTCTTTACATTTCTAAATGGCATTGGTAAAGACCATGAGTGCTAAGATTTTAATTAATGAAATAGTAATTGGAATAAATTAGGTATTTAATGAGCCCCTTCAATGATGTTAGAATAAGCAAAATGTTGACATTTGGATATGCCTTGAAGAATGTCAATTATTAAACCAACAGAAAATAGAACACAAGCCTGTTGCATTGAGTTGATTCCAACTGCTAGCAACTCTATGGGACAGAGTAGAACTGCCCTACAGGTTTTTCAAGCTATCATCTTTAAAGAACTAGTCAATTACATCTTTCTCCCAAACTGTAATTCAAATATAGAGTTTTAGATTTTATGTGAATTAAAAAGTCTGTAGATTAGTAATTTCTGTGTTATTCACAGGGGAAGATATAATTTTGAATAAGCCTTGTGAAAGGTCCCTTTTCCTTTTTATCCACTTTTTTACCTTAATTTCCAGGATTTTTGTTTTGTTTTTTAAGTTAAGAAGATTAGGAGTTCCGGTAAGATAATGGAATAGGCAGAGACTGCACAGACCCTCTCAACAAAGAAAAGGAGAACCAATTAACATAGATACAGAAGATAATCCTGGACACCTGAGCTTTGAACAGAAAGATATAGAAGTGGACTGAACTCCAACTAGCAGAAGAATTTACTTGAAAACACCAGAAAAAGGAGACAAATGGAGCTGCGGTCTGGCAGTGATCCTGACAGCACAGACAGCTTGAACATTGCTAAGTGGTGGTAGGACCTAAGAATTAACCTAAAAATCAGCCATGCTAGCCAGGAATTGCACAGAGGACTGCTCTGGTAACTGGTGAATAAAAGAGGAAGTGATGAAGAGGAAGGCAGGGTGAGCTGTCCAGAGGGTGCAGCCATTTTGAATGTTTACAAGTGGTTTGACCATTTTGGATATTTAAAGTGACAGCATTCTCCCGGATTCCAGGGACTAAAGAATAGCCTCCACTTGCGGGAACCACAAGGACATTCCAGATGACTGGAGAGGTGTGACATTACCCTTGTTACTCTTACACCCCACACCCTCTTGGTGAATAGAAGTGCAGCCATCCCTCACTCCCACCCACCTTCTAGGCCAGCAGGAATTCCATCCCAGTTTGTGTGCTCGAAGGGAACCCAGGTGCCCTGCCGTGCCCTGCCCCGATTTTTTTTCTTTTTTTTTTTTGTTGTTGTTTTTGTCTGTTTTAAAACTACTACTATTATTATTACTTTTGTCTTATTTATTTATTTATTTATTTTTCCTTCCCAGGTTCTAGTTTTCAGCTTTTTTTCTTTTCCCTGTTCCAGGTTGCAATTTTTGTTTTGTTTTTCTCTCTCATGGTTAACCCCATTCCTTGTTTTTCTTTCTGCATTTTCTCCATTTATTTCTTCATTATTCTCTTTCTCTATCTTTATTCTCTTGTTGCTCTCTTCCTAGATATTGAGGGGTTTTTGTTTTGTTTTTTCCTTTTTTGGTTACTGTTCCTGTATGATTACATGGTGTGCTTTTGTCCATTTGCTTTTACTTTTTGATGGTTGTTCAATTGTTATTTTTGTCTAACTGAGTGGGAGACAGCAACAGTCCCCATACAACACAACTAAACCCACACCTTTTGCAGCTTCACTTACTGAGAGCCACCACTTCTTTCTGCACCAATGGGCCAGTGATAAACAACTACCAAGAAGAGCCTGACTCATCCTTAGTTGCTCTTCCCAAACAGTTAACAGAGACTTAAATACAGCAATATTACAATGTCTCAGAGACAACAGAGCATCACAGTCCACACATAGAAGCAAGAAAGTGGTAGAAACAAAGGCACAGGATACAGACCCAGAACACATTCCTGAGGAAGAAGCAGCATTGGAACTCCCTGATAAGAAATTCAAAATAATTATATTTAGGTATCTTCAAAGGACTGAGAGACAGGTCAAGGAAAACATAGACAAAACTCTAGAAGAATTTTGGAAGAAAGTACAAGAACAAAATGACAAAATAAATGAAAAATTAGAATTGATTCAAAATCTACAGATAGAAATTCAGAAGAATAATACTAAATTGTCAGAAATAGATAACACATTGAAAGGGCAAAGGAGTAGAATTGATTTAATGAAAGACAGAATTAATGAGATTGAAGACAAATACCTGAATACTTCTTTGGAAAGGGATCGATCAAAAAAAGATCAAAACAAAATGAAGAAAGCTTAAGATTCATGTGGAACACCATCAAAAGGAATAACCTATGTCTCATTGGAATTCCACAGCAGGAAGAGAAAAATAAAACCACTGAGAAAATTGTCCAAGATTTGTTGGAAGAGAACTTCCCTGTTATGATGAAAGATGAAAATATATCCACTCAGGAATCAAATGAACACCAAACAGGATAGACCCCAAAAGAAAATCACCAAGACATATTGTGGTAGCAATGTTTGGGGGTCAACTTGGCTGGACCAAGTTGAGTGGCTGGGCAGTGGGTGGTATTTATTCCCCATGATGAGATTGGCAATCAGCTCCTGGGTGGGATCTACCACAAGCTTCTGAGTAGCTGCTTTAGGTATGTGGTCTGCTTCCTGTATGTAAGAAGCAACTTTGGGAATGGTCTAGTTTATGGCATGCTTGGACACTGTCATTATTCAGGAACCTGCCATGCTCTGTGAACTATGGGACTTCCAATGGACTTGAATTAATGGCCTGCCATGTGGTTTGGTAACATTGAGACTATGCCATTTTATTTGTCGACCTTGGGCTTCTTAGCCTCAGCAGCCAGTAGCTGCATGAATGAAAAGATGCCACTAATTTCAGTGGGCTGGAAGCAATAGGCAGGGCTACAATCCAAGGTTGAGGGGCTTTCACACAGCCCCTAGAACCTGGCACTCTGAACTTGAACTTCAAGCCTCCAAACTGTAAGACAGTAAACTCCTGTTTGTTAAGGCCATCCCATTTGTGGTATATTCTTACCAGGACAGCCTAGGTTGAGAACACATGTCATCATCAAACTTATCAAAACCAAAGATAAAGAAAGAATCCTGAAAGCAGCACAGAGAAAAACAAAAAGTTACTTACAAAGGACAACCAGTAAGAATAAGCTCTGATTTCTCAGCAGAAACCATGCAAGCGAGAAGATAATGGGATGGTATATATAAAACTCTGAAAGAGAAAAATTTTCAACCAAGAATTATATACCTGGGAAAATTGTCCCTCAAACATGGTGTAATTAGGAGATTTCCAGATAAGCAGAAACTAAGGGAATTTGTTAAAACCAGACCAACATTACAAGAGATACTAAAGGGAGTCCTTTGAATAGAGAACCAAAAATAGCAAACAACAACTGACCATTAATACAAAAGATGACATAACCCAAAAAAACACAGCTATGGACATATCCAAAGTAAAATAAGCTTACAAGATTGTAAACAGGGAACTAAAGACATCAATTGACAAATGAACACAAGTACAAACCAAAAAGGGGGAAAATACTGTGTAGTTATAGAACTTCTAAATGGTGAGGAAGTCAAAAGAGTTGCAAGGTAGAATGGACTGTTCTAAAGTCAGAGATAAAATTATAAATCACAGGGTAATTGCAAAGAAAAATAATAAACCTTAACATCACAATAAAAAAGAGGACAAGAACAAATATTCAGAAAATACTAAAACAACAGCAACAAAGGAAATGATAATATGATTCATAAACATAATGAACTAAGCACAGAAAATAATATGGAACAAAGAAACCAGGGACACCATGAAAAAATACATAAGAAAATGACAACAACCAATTCATTCTTGTCAATAATTACACTGAATGTTAATGGATTTATTGCACCACTCCACAGACAGAGAGTTGCAGATTGGAAAAGAAAACAAAACCCATCATTATGTTGTCTACAAGAGACACACTTTAGAGACAAAGACAAAAATAAGCTAAAAATCAAAGGTTGGAAAAAGATATATCAAGCAAATGACAACCGTAAAAGAGCAGAAGTGGTAATATAAATTTCTGATCAAACTGACTTTAAGATAAAAATCACCATACAAGACAAAGAAGGACATTATACAATGATTAAAGGATCAACTGAACATGAAGATATAACCATAATAAATATCTATGGACACAATGAAAGAGCCCCAAAATACATAAACCAGATGTTAAAAGAATTGAAAAGTCAGGTGATTCCACAATCTTAGTGGGTGTCTTTAATACACCACTTTCAATGAAAGATAGAACAACTGGAAAGAAAATCACCAAAGATGCAGAAGAGCTAAACAATACAATCTACCAACCAGACCTTATAGACATCTACAGAGAACTTCACCCAACAACAGCACAATATACATTCTTTTCCAGTACATATGGAACATTCTCCATGATAGACCATATGTTAGGCCTGAATAAATTTAAAGCAAGCCCTAATAAATTTAAAACATTGAAATACTGCAAAGCATTCTCTCATATCATAATGCTATCAAATTAGAAATCAACAATAGGAAGATCAACAGAAAAAGAGTAAACATATGGAAACTGAACAACACCCTCTTTAAGCAAGACTGGGTAAGAGAAGAAATTAAAATTAAAATTAAAAAATTCCTTGAATCAAACAAGAATGAAAACAAAACACACCAAAATCTTTGCGAGACAACAAAAGCAGTGATCAGAGGCCAATTTATAGCAATAAAAGCACAGACATCAAAGAAGAACAAAGAGCCAAAATCAACACTTTAAACCAACATCTCCAACAATTAAAACAGCAAGAAATGCCTACAGTCACCAGAAGAAAGGAAATAATAAAAATTTGAGCAGAAATCAATGAAACAGAAAATAGAAAGACAAGAGGAAAAAATCAACAAGACTGGAAGTTGTTTTTTTAAAAAGATTAATAAATTGACAAACCATGAGCAAATTTAACAAAGGAAAAGAGGGAGCAAATACAAATAACATGAATAAGAAATGAAATGGGTGACAGCACAACAGAACCAAATGAAATAAAAAGGATAATATCAGGATTCTGTGAAGAACTGTACTCTAACAAACTTGAAAATCTGGAAGAAATGGACAGATTTCTAGATACACACCACTTACCTAAACTAACACAGACTAATGTGGAAAAGTTGAAAAGATCCATAACAAAAGAAGAAGTTGAACAGGTCATCAAAAAATTACCAACAAAAAAAAAGTCCTGGCCCTGATGGTTTCACTGGAGAATTCTACCAAACATTCAGAGAAGAACTGAAACCATTCCTACTCAAACTATTACAAAACATAGACAAGGATGGAATCCTCCCTAATTCATTTTATGAAGCAAGCATAACCTTGACACCAAAACCAGGCAAAGACATCATTCAAAAGGAAAACTACAGACCAATATCCTGCATGAATATGTATTCAAAAATCTTCAACAAAATCCTAGGTAATAGACTTCAATAACATATCAAGAAAATCATTCATTATGACCAAGTGGGGTTCATATCAGGTATCCAAGGATGGTTCAACATTAGAAAAACAATCAATGCCATTCACCACATAAATAAAACAAAGGAGAAGAACCACATGATCATATCAATTGATGCAGAAAAGGCATTTGATAAAATCCAACACCCATTCCTAGTAAAAAATCTCAGCAAAATAGGAATAGAAGGGACATTAGTCATCATAATGAAGGGCATCTATGCAAAACCACAGCTAACATTATTCTCAATGGAGAGAGACTGAAACCATTTCTCTTGAGAACAAGAACCAGACAAGGATGCCCTCTATCACCACTTGTATTCAAAATTGTACTGGAAGTCCTAGCCAGGGCCATAAGGCAAGAAAGCGAAATCAAAGGCATCCAAACTGGTAAGAAAGAAGTTAAACTATCCCTATTTGCTGATGATATGATCCTATATCTAGAAAACCCAAGGGACTCAGTCAAAAATCTCCTGGCACTAATTGAGGGATTTAATATCATGGCAGGATACAAGATCAACAACCAAAAATCAGTTGGATTCCTCTACACCAGCAAACAGATTGCTGAAAAAGAAATAAGGAAATCAATACCATTTACAATAGCTGCCAAAAAATAAAATACTTGTGAATAAATCTTACGAGGGACACAAAAAACCTGTACAAAGAAAACTATAACAAACTACTTCAAGAAACCGTAAGAGATCTACATAAATGGAAGAACAAACCATGCTCATGGATAGGAAGATGAAACATAGTGAAAATGTCAGTTCTACCCAAAGCAATCTATACATTCAATGTAATCCCAATCCAGATCCCGTCAACATTTTTTAAAGAAATAAAAAACCAATCACTAACTTTATATGGAAAGGAAGAGACCTCTGATAAGCAAAGCACTATTGAAGAAGAAGAATAGAGTAGGAGGTCTCACACTGCTGGATCTCAAAATCTACTATACAATCACAGTAATCAAAACTGCCTGGTATTGGTGCAATGACAGACACTTAGAGCAATGGAATAGAATTGAGAACCCAGAAATAGATCCATTGACCAATAGTCATCTGATCTTTGTCAAAGGGCCTAAATCCATTAAATGGGGAAGAGATCATCTGTTTAATAAATGGTGCTGGCAAAACTGGATATCCATTTGCAAAAAAAGGAAACAAGATCTGTACCTCACACCATACACAAAAACTAGCTCCAGATGGATCCAAGACTTAAATGTGAAACCTAAAACTATAAAGTTCCTCAAGGAAAAACTAGGGGCAGATTTAGGGGTCCTAATTTATGGCATAAATAGACTATCAGCATAACCCAAAATGCACAAACAGCAGAAGAAAACCTAGATGAATGGGACTTCCTAAAAATTAAATTTTTATGTGCTTCCAAAGACTTCTCCAAAAGAGTCAAAAGAGAACCTACAGATTGGGAAAAAAAAATAATAATAATAATTGGCAATGACGTATCTGACAAAGGACTTATCTCTAGAATTTATAGAAAACTCCAACACCTCAATAAAAAACAGACAAATAATGCAATTAAAAAGTGGGCAGAAGACATGAATAGACACTTCACCAAGGAGGATATTCAGGCGGCCAACAAACATATGAAGAAATGCTCACGATCATTA
>NW_006921705.1:2280953-2316883 GCF_000298275.1 Orycteropus afer afer | reverse complement strand
TAGGATTGCCCAACCTTCCTTCCGAGGAGTGGCTGGTGGGTTTGAACTGCCAGCTGTCTGGTTAGCAGGCAAGTGTCTTAGCCACTATGCTACCACAGGTACATACACATAATGGAATACTATGCAACCCTAAAGAATAGTGTAGAATCTGTAAAACACTGCATAATGTGGATGAACTTGGAGGACATTGTTGTTGTTGTTATATGCCGTCGAGTCAGATCCGACTCATAGCAACCCCTCCTTGGGTTTCCAAGGCAATATCACTATGGAAGTACATTGCCTCATCTTCCTTCCGAGGAGTGGCTAGTGGGTTTGAACCTCCCGCCTTCTGGTTAGCAGTCAAGTGCCTTAGGCACTACGCTACCAGAGCTCCTATATGGAGCTATATGGAAGACATTATGCTGAGTGAAATAAGTCAATCACTGAAGGACAAATATTGTAATAGTCCATTGTTATAAAAAGTCAAGGGAAGGATTATATATGAAAGGAAATTTTCTTTGTTGGTGGGAGGAGAGGGGAGGGAACACTGTTAGATAGGTAGAGATAAGTATTGATTTGGGTGAAGAGAATGGCAATGTACCAGATATGAGTCATCAGCATGGTGGCACTGAGGAAGAGAAAGACATAGAGAGGTACATGGGAGGTGCAGGTAACAAAGATGAACCCTTTTGCACATACAGTACTGCGTTGTCAGTGAAGGCAAACATGGGTATACAGGTGGATAGCTGGGTGCACAGGCTGAACTATTAGGTATGTCTATGCAGTGGGGAGTGTACCCAAGACCATGTATAGGTTTGGTAGACAATGGTTTTACAAGTGTATTTGTATGTTCAGTAAGAATTTCCAGGTGTATAGTAGAGCTGACAAGGAACAAGTTGTAGTCACTTCTTGGTCACAGACAGCTATACAGAGGGAGTGAGTAGTTGAACCTGTGGGCTCAGGACCATAGTTGCAGGGGATATCAAGCTCAATTGGCATAACATACTACACAAAACATTATTCTACCTCCTAATTTGGTGACTAGAGACTGGGATCTTAAAAGCTTGCAAGCAGTCATCTAGATGCAATGATGGGTGTCTCTTCATCCAGAACAAACAAGAATTAAGAAAACCAAAGATTCACGGAAATAATTAGTCCTAGAGAGTGGTACACCATGAAATCCTCAGCCAGTAAAACTATGAGACCAGAAGAAGT
Organism: Orycteropus afer afer; assembly: GCF_000298275.1. NCBI lineage: Eukaryota > Metazoa > Chordata > Mammalia > Tubulidentata > Orycteropodidae > Orycteropus > Orycteropus afer. Next base: position 2,315,689 of record NW_006921705.1, on the reverse strand, counting down.
AGATGGTGCTTGGCTACCACTATCAACCACTTGGAGGGGGATCTATGTAGGAGATCCTGGATAGAGAGGGAGAACAATGTGGAACAAAACTCAGAATCATTGTGGGGCAGAAAAGGGTGTGGGGGATCAGGTTTGCTGGTCTAATAGAGCCTGGTGGAACCACTGAGACTATGGCCCTTAGCTGCCCTTTAGGTCTGGAATTGAACCCACACCTGTGTCTTCCAGCCAAACAAAAGAGAGGCATATGAGTTGAATATTCACCTGAGGTAGATTCAGTCCTTGGAGAGAACAATCATGGGAGAGAGAAGGGCTGTTTAAGCACAGGGAAATAGCTCAGGGGGCAGGATTGCATGGAGCGATCGACACAGGGAAGAGGTAACTATTGGGAGGAAGTTGGAAGGGAGCTGTTGCATTGGCGTAAATTGTCAATGTCATGAGACAAAGTGTATGTGAGCTGCTGTATGGAAAGTGAATTTGCTCTGTAAACTTTCACCCAAATCACATTTAAAAAAATAAATAAATAAATAATAAGAAGATTATTGAGAGCTCTGGTAGCTTAGTGCCTAAGGCACTTGACTGCTAACCAGAAGGCTGGCTGTTCAAACCCACCAGCCATTCCTCGGAAGGAAGATGGGGCAAGCTACTTCCATAGTGATATTGCCTTGGAAACCCAAGGAGGGGTCGCTATGAGTCGGATCCGACTCGACGGCGCGTAAGAACAACAACAACAAAGAAGATTATTATTATCTTGGGTAAGTACAAGCTCAAGAGCAAATCTGGGCTCTGGTACCTGACCCTGAAGTGGCTGCACTGGGCTTTCTCCTTACTGGGCAAATGGTTGTAATTGCAGAGTGACAGAGAGGAGGTAATTTTACAAGACATAGAGGACAAAGATTTAGTTGTGACCAAAATGAAAAGCCAGGAAAAGAGAAGTCTCACAGAAGGTACAGGGCACAATCAACATATTAATTCAGAGAACTCAGGAGTATTACATGTTTAAGAAGCAGAAAAACAATTCTGGTAGATTATTGAAGAATAATTTGTTATTGGTTACATTTAGGACAATGTAACTCAAATTCTTAATCTGATTTCCCACCTTCTTTGGAGAGGATGATACTGTAGTTCCCTCCTGGTCCTGCATAAAGTTGTTTAGGATTTCTCTAGAGACTGATTACTTCTCTTCTGGCCAGACCACTGCAGTAGGAAGATTGTCTTAGACAAAGAAAGTGCATATGCTACAGTGATGTACTCAAGAAATATGATAAAGTGGATAGATGTATGAGCTGGTGACTACCTCAACAAGTCCTGCTGTTTAAACCTGGACCACAAGAATGATGGTGCCTTACAAGGCACTCTTTGACACTCTAGAGCCATGACAATCACAAATACTAGTTGTTGTGCCTGTGGCACAGTGACTTACTTGATGTGGCTTTTGTAGGCATAGTCTTTGTGACTCCCACTGGATAACTGGGTGGGACCATGCAAATAAGATGTGTAGAACTCTGTTGTTGGGCTTGGTTAGTTTTGTCACTCTACCAGGCTTAAAATGAGCCTTTCTAGGCACAGAGAGGGGATTCTCATTGCGACAAAGAGAGAAGAGCTGGAGATGAAGTGGAGCATGTCTTTGGACCAGAGATACTTGTGCTGGACCTCCTTGGCTGAGAGATGCCCTGGCAGAGACATGCCTGGCAGTGGAGCCAAGAGGAAGAAGACAGAGCTAGTGGGCTTGCCTGGCCTATGGAGTGAGAGAGCTGAGTACCCTTGGGCAGGAGGTTTGCTGGTGAAGTGAGGTACACCTAGGTGCACCTATCAGCAGAGCTGAAAGAGCTTTGTAACATTTGCCCAAGCAGGACAGAGGCCAGGCAAAGAGGCCAAGGGCCAGAAGGCACAGAAGAGGGGAGACTGTCCTGACTGAAGAATTGTATCCTAAGTGCATTCTTGAAACTGAATTGCAGCCTGTTACTTCCCTGTTGTTGTTATGTGCCGTCGAGTCAAACCTGACTCATAGCGACCCCTCCTTGGGTTTCCGAGGCAGTATCACTACGAAAGTAGGATTGCCCAACCTTCCTTCCAAGGAGTGGCTGGTGAGTTTGAACCGCCAGCCCTCTGGTTAGCAGGCAAGTGTCTTATCCACTATGCTACCAGAGAATCATTAAGTATTGTCTGTGAGTTCTGTGTGGCCATTGAAATAAATTATTGAACACAGCAGAGTAGTGAATGCCATGTGTGGGATGGTCGGTGTCAGAATTGGTAAAAGGCTGGAGGGTGGCAGCATGTCTGGCCTCATAGGAATAAGCCTTGGACTACTGATGGTCATTCTATCTTCCACTTGTGAAGTTAGAGGAGGTGAGATTTCACCCTTATGCTCTTTTTGCAGTGACATAAATAATAGAGGTATGATGTTAGTTTCTGCTACAAAAGACCTCTTTAAAGCATGAAGAAGCAAAGATGTCACTTTGAAGACTAAAGTGTGCCTGATGCAAGCCATGGTATTTTCAGTTGCCTCATATGCATGTGAAAGTTGGACAATGAATAATGAAGACCAAAGAAGAGTTGATGCCTTTGAATTGTGATGTTGGTGAGGAATACTGAAAATACTATGGACTGCCATAAGAATGAACAAATCTGTCCTGGAAGAAGTACAGCTGGAATGTTCCTTGGATGCAAGACTGGACAGATTTTGTGTTACCACCTTTGGTCATGTTGCCAGAAGGGACCATTCATTGGAGAAGGATATCATTGCTTGGTAAAGTTGAGGGTCAGTAAAGAATACGAAGAACCTCAATGAGGTGGATTGACACAGGGGCTGCAACGATGGGTAGAAGCATAGCAAAAATTGTGGGGATGCCACATTACTGAGCAGTGTTTTGCTCTGTTGTACATAGGGCTGCTATAAGTTCGAGCCAACTCGATGGCACCTAACAACAACAATGTTAGCTTTCTAGACATAACATCTCAACAAAAATGGTTAAAGAAAAGCAATTAAAGAAAACAGAAGTAAGGACTTAACAAAAATTAAAGCAGACATTAATGAGATAAAAAACTCTAAATTCACTGCCGTGGAGTCGGATCCAACTCATAGCGACCCCTCCTTGGATGTCTGAGGCAGTATCACTATAGAAGTAGATTGTCTAACTTTCCTTCGGAGAAGTGACTGGGGGGTTTGGACAGCCAGCCTTCTGGTTAGCAGTCAAGTGCCTCAGGCACTATGCTGCCAGAGCTCCCAAACCACAGTTAGCCTAATAAAAAAAAAAAAAAAATGAGAAATGAGAAAAGATGATGATAATCACAGGAAATTTTTAAAATCTTGAGACCAGGTTGCACAACTTATAAAAATGCATTTGAAAATCTATGTGAAAGAAATGCTTTTTTTCCCTAGAATAAATGAAGATTATTAAAAAATGAATCTTGTAAAGAAAGTAAAGTTAAGCCAACTAATTACTATGAAAGAAATAGAGAAATTTGTTAAATAAATAAATAAAAGTTCTTCAGTAAAAAAGAACAAGGGCAAGTCATTTTTTTTCTTTAAAAATAATTCATGAGCTACTTAAATTAATATAGAACTTAAAAGATTAGTTCCTATTTTGAAGCAGATTTATACTGGTCTCCAAAGCTGATGAAGATTTCACCAAAATATAAAACTAAAGCCAAATTTCATTCATGAATATTGATGTAAAATAACAAATAAGATACGAGTAAACTGAAAAAGGCACACTAAAAATAAACATCCTGAAAGAGAAGAGTTGCTTTAATCAATTTATTTATGTAATCCACTTAACAAAAGAGCTAAGAAGAAAAATCATACAGTAATCTCCTTAGGTGGGGAAAGGTACTTGACAAAATTCAACAGTCATTCATGTTAAACTTTGCAATAAAATAAGAATTGATAAAAGGCATTTATAATGTAATTCATTTTCCTCAGCCAAAAAGCCAGTATCCGTTTATTTTATTTTACTTAATTTTTTTAAAAAAAGGGAAATTTAGATGTATTTACTAATGTGAGGAACAAAATAAGCAGGCCCATTCTTCAACTACTATTTCACTTTGTGGTACATATGTTGTTGTTGTTGTTATGTGCCGTCGAGTCGGCCCTGACTCATAGCTACCCCTCCTTGGGTTTCCGAGGCAGTATGACTACGGAAGTAGGATTGCCCAACCTTCCTTCCGAGGAGTGGCTGGTGGGTTTGAACCGCCAGTCTTCTGGTTAGCAGTCAAGTGCTTTAGCCACTATGCTACCAGAGCTCCTATACTAGTGAATAAAATTAGACGAGAGAAAGGAATTAGAGGTATAAGGAATAGAAAGGCAGAAATAAAATTTCATTTTGCAGACAATATATTTATGTGTTACTATTGAAAAAAAATAATTTAATAAAATCACAGGTTAAGAAGTAATATACAAAAATCATGTATAGAAACAAAAATTTTTCATGAGAAAAAAAGCAGTACATGCAATGTAAAAGAAAGCCCCTACCTGATCATTTAGTAAACTTAACCTACATTTGGTCTGCCTAATGTAAACAACAGCTTCACAATCTCCTCCCCAAAAAACAAAAACAAAAAATAAACTGTAGCATAAATTTGACAAGATAATGAAAACTATACGATTGTTCTAAAGCACAGTAACAAAGATTTAAACAAGTGGAAGCCTGTAATACGATTGTGGATAGAAAGACTCATGTCATAAAAATGTCATGGTTTTTTTCCTACAATAATTTACAGATTTAATGTCATTCCACCACAATACAAGAAAATTTTTGATTGCCTAATTTTTGAAATCAGATATAAAACCTAGCATAATATTTTGGAAGAAAAATGCAAACAGGATTACTCAGGAACATCCTAAAATAGGAGAAGTCCTTTCAGTTATATGAAGATTTAAAATTTTATCATTAAAATCAATTTGTTTTTTGCTTGAGTACATAAAACAATTTGAATGAAACTATAGAAATTTGGGAATGCATTTGGAAATTTAGTTAATGATAAAGACACATTTCAAATCAGTTGGCAGAAGATTGTTTAATAAATGGTGCAGAGATAACATAACCACATATACAAAAAGATAAAATTCTTTCTAGTTTAATGTATGCTACCCCTTAGTCTTTATTTATTTTTTTTTTTCCAGTTGTGATTGGGTGAAAGTTTACAGAGCAAATTCACTTTCCATATAGCACCTCACATATACTTTGTCTCATGACATTGACCACAATTTACCACAATGCAAAAACCCCACTCCCACTTCCTCCTCATGGTTACCTCTTCCCTGTGCCCTTCCCTTCATGCACTCCTGCCCCCAGAGCTGTCTCCCTGTGCATACACAACCCTTCTATTCTGTTCTCTTTAAGGAGTGTATCTACCTAATGTAAATGTTCAGCTCTTATGCCTGTCTTTTGTTTGGCTGGAAGCCACAAGACTGGGTTCAATTCCAGACCTAAAGGGCAGTTCGGGGCCAGAGTCTCAGTGGTTCTGTCAAGCTCCATCAGAGCAGCAAACATGGTCCCATTTTCTTTTTTTCCCCAACTATGTTGAGTTTTGTTCCACATTGTTCTCCCACTCTACCCAAGATCTCATACAGAGTTGCCCCTCTGATTGGTTGACAGTGCTATCTACCCCTTAGTCTTGAACATTTCCTCCTCCTGCCTCATTTGACCATTCTCCATCCTCCACCAACTCAGCACCTAGCTCAGCTGAAGGATCCCAATTCCTCACATGACTTTTCTGGGTAAATTGCTATGTGAAAAGTAGGCAAAAGTACGCTTGTTTTTTCAGAAATTTTGTTTCCTTACCCTTAAGTGATTTATTCACAAGGAATTTTGGAAAAAAAATCAGTTTTCTTATATTGTCATCACATGCCTTGTTCTTTGTTTTTATGTTGCATTTTAATTATACTGATAGGACTCTTTGGCTTGTTTACTTTAAAAATAGTAAATGATTGAAGAAACTGAATTAGGACTTGTAAAATTATTAATGTAATTCCACAATTTTCAACATTTTAGATATTTTTCTTACTGCTTCAGGCCCTAGCAAGCATGCTACTTTATTCTTCAACAGAATTTACCCATCTTTTGGATTACTTTTGTTCCAAGGAAGCTTGTACTCTCAAGGCCTGTATTCAATAGTGCTAGCTTGCTTTTTTTTCCCCTTCTTAGACTCAGTTTGGTCAGCAGGCAGTTAGTTATCTGTAAGGTGTTTAGATTAGCAGGAGGCATCATTCTGTTGCACTGAGTGAGTTCTTGGTTATTTGAAGGAGAGTAGTATAACGTCAAATCAAAACCCAATCCCTGTTGCCATCTAGACAATGCTGACTCATAATGAGCATTAAGGACACAGTAGACCTGCCCATAGGGCTTCCACGGTTGTAAATCTTTACATAATCAGACTGCCACATCTTTCTCTGGCAGAGCAGCTAGTGGGTGGGAACTGCCTTTTTGGTTAGGTACAGAGCAGTTAACCACTGTGCCACAAGTGCTCCTTTCTAATCCAGTGTTACCAAAATAAAGTGACAGAAAAAATTTTAAATTTCCATTTTGAATTCAATAAAAGAAGCTTAACAGATACTTGGAAGGCATAACCCCAGAGGGTCTTGTTCAGTGTACTTAAAATTTATGAATATACTATTACCTTAAAAATTATAATGACATACTCATTAAGTTGAGCGTTGTACTTTTACTCTAGCTTTGTCTTTTTGTTCAAAAACCATATTTTAAAAAATAAATGATTGAGTACTTTTAGAAAGACTTTTGTGATGCTGTAGAAACCAAGATATAGTGGCGTTTTAATACAATACATTTTCATAAACAAGGTTAACATACTAGCTTAATGTGGTACATAATCACTTTGTACATTTATAATGTCACCACTGGAAATAGGGAGAATTTATGATCATGATTTGAATTATAAATTATAGAGAAGAAACTAATTTAAATAGTAATGTAAATCTTTAAATATAAGGTTATGTTTTTAAAATAGAATGTTACATTAAATCATTTTGTAGGAACAAATTGTTATGTGTTTCAGTAGCAACATTCAAATGCTAATTTTGCTTCTTTATATGTAAATGTGATTTCTTTGTAAGAAATTGTAAGCCCCACCACAAAAGTTAAGTACTATATTAATTCTTTAAGGAGCTCTGGTGGTGTAGTGCCTAAGGCATTTGACTGCTAACCAGAAGGTTAGTAGTTCAAACCCACCAGCCACTTCATGGAAGGAAGACTAGGCAATTTGCTTCCGTAAAGATTTACTGCCTTGGAAACTCAAAGTGAATTGGAATTGATTCAATGGCAGTGAGGTTTTTTTTTTTTTAAAAAAAAATTCTGATCCTTACCAAATAGACTTTAAGGCAATGTGTATAACTAGAAACAAAGTTATTTCATAATAATAAATGATCAAGACACACACATATTATTTATCAAGTAAATTATACACCCACACACACACATATATCATTTGAAATCAGTTTTGGAAAGTTAATCCTTCTGATTCTTCTATTTCATTTGTCTTTCATCTCTCTAGGAGTCCAAATATACCAATGTTAAGTAAGCCATTTTGCCATGCTGCATGCATCTTTTTATCCTCTTTTCTGCATTTTTATTTTTCTTCTCTATCCTTTATTCTGCATACTTGCTTCCAATTTCTTTGCTATTTTATTTAATTTCTTTTTTATTTATGTCTAATCTGCTGTAAAGCTCATCCATTGACATGTCAAATTCAATTAAGTTTTTGTTTGTCTTTTTAGTCCAGAATTTCATGTTGGAGCTTCTGGGTAGTAAATGGATATTTGTCAAGTATTTTATTGCTTTCATTGCATTTCATTGAACATATTAATTATATTAGTTTAATATCCATTGACTGGAGACCTGTTTTTATCTTCTTCTTTCTTTATGCGTTCATGTTTTTTCATCATAACATCTTTTCTCTTCCTATTCCTTATTATCTTTTCCTATTTTAATGAATATCTCATATTGCACATAAAATACTATAAAGAAAATGTGAGGGCCTGTGTGCTTTGGAAAGATTTAATTTTGACTGGGGTAGATAGCTTTGTGAGAAGCTAATCACCTAAATCTAAGTATTGATTGAGTTGTGCAAAAAGAACTTGGGGCAGCATCTTCCTACCTACTCTAACTTCTGGAAAGACATGAAGAATCACAATCAGCAGTCCCAGGCTTATTCCTGAGGTCAGACATGCCACCACTCTCGTACCATTCTACCAACTCTGATACCAACTGTTCCTCCCAGTGTACTCACTACTTCTCTGATGAGGTTGATCATTTGTTGTAATGGCCACACAGAACTAACAGGCAATACACATGATTATGGGATTTGTTAAGGAAGTAACTTGCTACAATCAAATTCAGTAACACTCACAATACAATTCTTCAATCAAGACAGCCTCCCCTCAGCCATGCTAAAGGCATGCCTTTCGTTGGCCCTTGGCCTCTTGCCTGGCCTCTGCCCTTCTCGGGCAAGTGTTACAAAGCTCTTTCAGCTCTGCTGATAGGTGGACCTAGATGCACCCCACTCCGCCAGCAAGCCTCCTCCACAAAGAAACTCAGCTTTCTCTTTTCATGGGCTGGCAATCCCACCACTCTGTCTCTTGCTGGTCTCATAATTCTGCTGCCTCTGCTGCTGCAATCTCTCTTCCAGTCTCCCTACCAAGGAAGTCCAGCATGGGGATATTATATCCAACATCACATTCTACTCCACCTCTGGCTCTTCTCTTTTGGTGGCAGTGAGATCCTCTCTTTCCACCTCTAAGAGGGCTCATTTTAAGCCTAGTAGGATGACAAAACTGATCAATCCGCACATTCAGATTCTATATACATTACTTCCATGGTCCCCCTCCCACAATGGTACCATGTTCCTTATTTAAATTACTAACAAGCTGTCCAATCCTCTTGGTGTCCACAAAGCACCACGCATTTGCATAGTTCCATCCAGTCATCTGATGGGAATCACAAAGACCATGGCTAGAAGAGCCATGCCAAGTAATTCCCTGCATTATAAGTTGATTCAAAGCTGGAACTCATTGCCTGCAAAGGCCTATTATCTATTCTCTTGTATCCCTAGGATGCACTGATTTATTGATAATGGGATAATATGAACAATCTTTCTAAAGTGCATATAATAAAGTCCACTCTCTGTGTAATTTGTTGTTGTTGTTATTATGTGCCGTCGAGTCGACTCTGACTCATAGTGACCCCTCCTTGGGTTTCCGAGGCAGTATCACTACGGAAGTAGGATTGCCCAACCTTCCTTCCGAGGAGTGGCTGGTGGGTTTAAACTGCCAGCCTTCTGGTTAGCAGTCAAGTGCTTTAGCCACTATGCTACCAGAGCTCCCCTGTGTAATTTAGAAACACTAATAAAAACAATAAAACAATTAGAAAATAATTCTGCACACTGTCTGTGACTAAATATTCCTCTCATCAGAAAGAATGTCATGTTATATGATACTTGTGGTTTCAAATGAACACTTTAATTTTTGTAGATTTTTTTTTAACATTTTAGTATATTTGTACATTGAATTCTACTCAGCAATACTAAATCATGGATTCATAAAACCTTACTTAATCTAGGACCTAAGACACTTGACTGCTAACCAGAAAGCTGGCGGTTCAAATCCACCAGCCACTCCTGAGAAGGAAGATTGGGCAATGTACTTCTGTAGTGATACTGCCTGGGAAACCCAAGGAGGGGTCGCTATGAGTCAGGTCTGAATTGACGGCAAATAACAACAACAACAACAATCTCAAAAACATTACATTGCTCAGTAGAATCTACATAACAGAATACTTAGTACATGATCCAGTTTATGTGGAATTTATGTTCACAGAAATAGGAACACTGTTTCCTTACATGGGGATATAGATTGGGTTGGAGGAAAGACAGGGAAAGATTATCTGGGGTGATAGAAATAATTTCATCTTGCAAAGGATGAGGGTTCAAAGGGAGTGTAGAATTATCTACAATCATAAAATACTATGACCTTTTTACTTCACTCTATGTAAAATATACTTCAGTTAAAAAAAAAAAAATGAAAAGAAAAAAAGGCACCAGACTTGACGGCAAAACAACAACAACAACAACATCGTTCAATTATCCACCCAATGTGGATAATGGTGGAAGGGGGCAGTGACTCCAGCAGAAAATTATAAACCCAATAACTCATGAAAAACGCCATATAGATAATTTGTTCTAGTTTTTTGTGAAAATTGATTCCATATGTTAAAATGTAAGGTTTACATTCCTTTTTCTCAGTTCTCACTACACATATATGTTGTCACATGTCTGTTGTCTAAAATTGTCAAAAAGCAAGATGTGAGTTAATTGTGAAAAGATGAGAGTGATGGATCTCAACACTACTCACAGCAAATATTTCTCTCTTTGGTGGTAATGAAGGCAACATTTTGTTCATATTAATATTCATCTCTTTCCTATATTCATGAAGCATCTGGCCTAAAAGTGTTATGGCCTATGTATAGCTTGGAATTAAATTTTCTTTAGGAATTTTGTCATATTAAATGTAATTCAAACTATTAATTATTTCCTGGCCAATAACTTTTTAACTACTATTAATATACTTCCAATCTGTAAAGTATGTTGGATCCTTATAGGACAAATGATTCCCTACAGTATCCTTTGTTAAAATTTCTGATTTATATAAATATCTATTCAAAGCAAATGAAACAAACCATTTGTCAGAACTTGGCACACCAGGTAAAAAATGAGAAATTATCAGGGCTGTTGAATAGTGTGAGACAATTTTCATTTTAGCACTGAGGGAATTAGCATGTAATTACCATTAATTTTAATGGGAGTAGTGTGGAGAATCCATAAACCACCAATGTCCACTTTTGGAAATTTTCACCAAAAAAATCAGCACAATGTTGCATAGCACAGGTGTTTAATTGATGATGGGTGTAATATCAGAGCTGAATGTATTAAAACCAAATAATAAAAAAGAAATCAATTACTATAAAGTTAGAAAGGTCTGGAAAGTAAGATGGTTGTGTTAAATTTGGCACAGATTTTACATTTATTACAAAAAGAACCACAGATGAGTATCAAGAAAAATTAATTTGCATGTAACTTAGTGGTTATGAATTTAGATATGTCTGATTTATTTAGAATGATTCGGGGAAATATTTAACATATTGTCAGTATTTTGGCACATGTTTGATTCAATTTCCATAATTATTAATTTTCATTTCAAAAAATCTTACAGAACTGTAAGAATCCTTCTGAATCTCAATTTCAGATACCTAAGCTCAAAACTTTCCTTATTACTATGAATTCCATAAAATTTTCCAAGTATACCTATGAACATTCTTCAGGAAAAGTGAATAGACAATTACTTTTTATGGTGTTCAGTGAGGTAGCAGGGATATTATCTTGTAATGTGTTTCAAACAGGGTTAAGAAACTACAGCTGCCTAGCATGTCTAGGCTATCTTTCTCTAATTACCTTTATCCAATGATTCTTTGTGTTTTAGCCAAAGGAATTATGAAGACTATAGATAGAAAATTTTAGTCAATTATTATTTTACAACATACTAGTGAGCTATATCATGGTGAGTTTACTGCCTCTGAATTTATTGCCTATATTGTTCTTTGGTGAGTAGGGCAGAAACGACTTCCCAAATTTAGGTTTACCACATTGCTTATTTTTCCCATTTTTCTGGGCAATCAAATTGACATATGATTTAAAATAACAAAATAGATCATGAACTTGATCATTTTAAAATGTTTATTTGGATATTACACATTATGCATTGGGAATGTGGGATTACAATTTGTGGTGCAAAGCTAATCTAATAATTCATTCAAATATCTGTTTTGACACCTTTTTTAATGGCTATTCATTATGTGATTACATAATTTCTGTGGTCATGCATATGTGATTTTGAAAGATTTACATCTTATTAAAAGTCATGCATTATTATTATTAGATAAGCTATTTATCCTATCTGAGTTTATATTGTATGACCAGAGGGGTTATAAGGAGTACTGATGGCACAGGGCTACGCAGAAGGCAGCTAAGTAAAAGATTGGTAGTTCGAGCCCACTGGCTAGTCCATGGGTAAAAGATGTAGCAGTCTGCTTACATAAAGATTTACAGCTTTGGAAACCCTATGAGGGCAGTTCTACTCCATTACAAGGTAATACTCCAAAAACCTGTGTGTCAACAAATTACACAACTTTAATGAAATGGACAAATTCTTACAAAGACATAAATGATGATGATTATTTTTTTTTTAGCCACTGTTTTAGGGTGATTTGGTATGCAGTAATAAGCAATCATACATATTTATAACTGATTCATCTGAAATGTATGATATATTACACGATGTTAGAACATGATGTCATCTTTTTCACGTTTAAGCATCTGTCCCAGAAAATGTATTTAAAACTCAATCTTTGCCTCAGTTATTTTAGATGTTATCTTTATCTTATACTAAGTTTTCATACATACGTAGGATGATTTTTTTTAACTTCAATTACACTAGTATGTGTTTCCTTTCATGCTTTAATACCACGTTGCTTTATTTATAATTTTTGGTAATATTAAGGTTGTGTAGAGTTAGTAGAGGATTAGTTATTTTTTAAAAATCGTTTATTGTAGGTTGAGTGAAAGTTTACAGACCAAATTGATTTTCTATTCAATAATTCATACACATTTTGGTTCATAAACTGATTGAAATCCCCACAATGTAATAGCACTCTTCCCACTACCTCCCTATATTTAACATTTCCTTTTTCCTTATTGGGTTGGGAGCTCTGGTGGTAGTGCCTAAGAAATCTGACTGCTAACCAGAAGGCTGGGAGTTCAAACCCACCAGCCACTCCTGGGAAGGAAGGTTGGGCAATCTATTTCCGTATTGATACCGCTTTGGAAACCCAAAGAGGGGTCACTATGAGTTGCGAGGTGTTTGGATTTTGGTGTTTGTCCTTGTTTCCCATCCTTTTTTGCCTTCTGAGCTTTATCCCCAAGAAAAAGTGTTGTCATTTCGATCACCTATGTTTGTTTGTTCTAATGAGTGGGTACCTCCCTGGTGTTACTGTCGATCGTGCAGGCCTGTCTATCCTTCCACTGAAAGTTGAGTGTGTTCAGTTCCAGGCTTTCAAGGGACTATCGGGTGTATTCACCCGGGTTCCACAAGTCTCCATAGACCAGTAAGCCTGGGCTTTTTTATTACTTTGAATTTTTTTTCCAGATTGTTCTCCCACTCTATCCAGGACCTCCTAGTGTGATGAGTTTCAGAACAGTTGGCAGTGGTAGCCAAGCACTATCTAGTTCTGGTGTCAGGGTCTTGGAGGTCATTGGACTAATTGTTTAATATGTGTTTGGTTTTCTTCACTCCTGTTTTCTCTAGATGGGGAGGTTAGATTTTTTTTGGTGTTCTTCTGGCTATTTTACATGGATATTTTTGTGTTAATTTTAATATCAACTTGTGTTGCCTAGCATCATTAGTTAAATATTTATTTATTTTCTCTTTATTTATTATTATTCATTTACTTACTCTCTATGCACAATAAACCATATTAACCATTGTGAAAATAATCAAATGTGTGTCCTAATTTGGCAACTTAATTTTCCTACACATAACTAAATAAATTTCACTACTTATTAACACAGATTTAGAGTCTTAAGGAAAAGTGACTTATCTTTTTGATGAAAAAGTCATGCTGAAAAAACATATCATATTTTGAAATTGTTATTTTGTGTTAACCTATTGTGATCAGGAGAAATAATTTTAATGCCAGCTTGTTTTGTGAACGTAGACAATTTTGGAAATACTTATCCTAGAAAAGCCCCATAATCTCTCCTGGCAATTAAATAAGATTACTGAAAGCTCTTTCCATTTCTAATATTAAATGAAAATGCATTTCTGTTTATGTGTTCCTTTGAAGTATATGAAAGTCCACTTCAATGATTCTCTGATATCTTTCACATGTTAGAGAGGATTGAAATATCTGGATGAGGTGATAATATTCTCTTTTGAGCTGATATTTTTAACTGTAAAATATATGATTTTGAATAAAGTCTCGTCAAAATAGGTCTATTTTAACTATTTTCCTTGGTTACATTGTTCATACTATAATACTATCTGTGGAATACTCCGATTCTTAAAACTCATGAAAATTACTATAAAGCATAACTCAATATGATTTTATAAAATTTCTACTTTTCCCTTTGGCTCTTGATATTATTAAAATAATAACCACACTACCACACGTACTTTGCATGAAACTTCATACTTCTTGGTCATTCATAAATAAATCATTATTTTTGTAATGATTTTTATCTTGTCTGTTTTCTTTGCCCTACTCTGTAACTGCCATGAGTGGACAAATCATTTGTTTAACATTTTTTTTCAATTCAATTTTTTTTTATTTCATTAATTGTGGTGTTGTTGTTGTTGAGAATATATACAAGGAAACATACACCAATTCAATTTCTATATGTATCATTTAGTGACATTGTTTATATTTTTGACTTGAGCAACTATTCTCACCCTCATTTTCTGAGTTGTTCTTCCTCCATTATCACAAATTCAAATGCTCTCTAAGGTTCCTATCTAACGTTTCAAGTTGTTGTCATTGTTGTTAGGTGCCATCGAGTCATTTCGAACTCATAGCAACCCCACGCACAGCAGAACAAAACACCGCCCGATCCCATGCCAGCTCCATGATCCTTGCTATACTTGAGCCCATTGTTGCAGCCACCATGTCAATCCATCTCATTGAAGGCCTTCCCCTTTTTCATCGACCTTCCACCTTACCAAGCATGACATCCTTCTCCAGGGAATGGTCCCCTCTGACAACATGACCAAAGTAGGTGAGACGAAGTCTGGCCATCCTTGCTTCCAAGGAGCATCTCAGCCGCATTTCCTCCAGGACAGATTTGTCAGTTCTTTTGGCAGTCCATGGAACCTTCAGCATTCTTCGCCAGTACCACAACTCAAAAGCATCAATTCTTCCTCAGTCTTCCTTATTCGTTGTCCAGCTCTCACATGCATTTAAGGCAATTGGAAATATCATGGTTTGTGTCAGGTGCACCTTAGTCTTCAAGGAGACATCTTTGCTTCTCAGCATTGAAAGAGTTCCTTCATAGCCGACCTGCCCAGTGCAACATGTTGTCTAATGTCCTGACTGCTGCTTCCATTGGTGTCAATTGTAGAACCAAGCAATGTGAATTCTTTGACAACCTCAATCTTTTCTCTATTTATCATGATGCTGTTTATTGGTCCACTTGTGAGGATTTTTGTCTTCTTTATATTGAGATGTAATCCATACTGCAGACTATGTTCCTCAATCTTCATCAGTAAGTGCCTCAAGTCATCCTCACTTTCAGCAAGCAAAGTTGTATCATCAGCATATCTCAGGTTGTTAATTATTCTTCCTCCAATCCCGATGCCACATTTTTCTTCAAATAGTCCAGCTTCTCAGATTATTTGCTCAGCATATAGATTGAATAAGTATGGGGGAAGGATACAACCCTGATGCACTCCCTTCCTGACTTTAAACCACACAGTGTCCCCTTGTTCTGTTCTAGAGACAGCCTCTTGGTCAAGGTACAGGTTCCTCATGAGTGCAATCAAGTGTTTGGAAATTTCCATTCTTCTCTGTGTTATCCATAATTTGTCATGATCCACACAATCAAATGCCTTTGCATAGTCAATAAAACACAAGTAAACATCTTTCTGGTATTCCCTTCCTTGAGCCAAGATCCATCTGACAACAGCTATGATATCCCTTGTTCTATATCCTCTGCCGAATCCAGCTTGCACCTCTGGAAGTTCTCTGTCAATATACTGCTGCAACCGTTTTTGAATTATCTTCAGTAAGATCTTGCTTGCATGTGATATTAATGATATTGTTTTATAATTTTCACTTTCTGTGGGATCACCTTTCTTTGGAATGGGTACAAATATGGATCTCTTCCAGTCAGTTGGCCAGGTAGCTCTCTTCCAAATCTCTTGGCATAACTGAGTGAGTGCCTCCAGTGCAGCATCCATTGTTGAAATATCTCAATGGGTATTTCAATTCCTGAAGCCTTGTTCTTCACCAATTCCTTCATTGCAGCTTCTATTTCATCCTTCAGTACCATTCGTTCTAGATCGTATGCCACCTCCTGAAATGGATGAAGATCGACCAGTTATTTTTGGTACAGTGTCTGTGTTTTCTTTCTATCTTGTTTTGATGTTTCCTGCATCATTCAATATTTTGCCCTTAGAATCTTCCAATATTGCAACTCGAGGCTTAAATGTTTTCCTCAATTCTTTCAGCTTGAGAAATGCTGAGCATGTTCTTCCCTTTTGGTTTTCTAACTCTAGGTCTTTGCACATTTCATTATAGTAATTGTCTTTGCCTTCTCGAGCTGCTCTTTGAAATCTTCGGTTCAATTCTTTTATATTGTCATTTCTTCCATTTGCTTTAGCTACTCTCCTCTCAAGGCCAAATTTCAGAGTCTCTTCTGTCATCCATTTTGGTCTTCTTTTGTTGTCTTTTTAGTGATCTCTTGCTTTCTTTGTGGATGATGCTCTTGATGTCATCCCACACTTCTTCTGGTTTCCAGTCATTGGTGTTCAATGTATCAAATCTATTATTTAGATGGTCTCTAAATTCAGGAAAAATATATTCTAGATCATATTTTGGCTCTTGTGGACTTGTTTTAATTGTCTTTAACTTCAAGTTGAACTTGCATAGGTTTTGGTTGAAGATATTGAGCTTCTCCATGGCCTCTTGCCACAAAAGTAGTCAGTCTGATTCCTGTGTTTTCCATCTGATGAAGTCCACATATATAGCCGCCATTTGTGTTGTTGAAAAAAGGTGTTTGCAATGAACAAGTTGTTGGTCTTGCAAAATTCTACCATGCGAGTTCCAGCTTATTTCTGTCAACAAGGCCACATTTTCCAACTACTAGTGATTCTTCGTTTCCAACTTTTGCATTCCAGTCCCCAGTGATAATTAACACATCCTGATTGCATGTTCAGTCACTTTCAGACTGCAGAAGTTGATAAAAATCTTCAATTTCCTTATCTTTGGCTTTGGTGGTTGGTGTATAAATTTGAGTACTAGTCATATTAATGGGTCTTCCTTGTAGGTGTATGGATATTATGTTATCCCTGGCAGCATTGTACTTCAGGACAGATCTTGCAACATCCTTTGTGATGATGAATGCCATGCCATTCCTCTTTAAACTGTCATTCCCGGCATAGTAGATCATATGGTTGTCAGTTTCAAAATGGCCAAAACCAGTCCATTTCAGCTCACTAATGCCTAGGATATCAATCTTTGTGCTTTCCATTTCATTTTTTGACTACTTCCAATTTTCCAACCTTTCAAGTAGCTCTAATCAATTTGATCTCATATAGATAGTTCTTAAAAGAGTATTATACTCAAGGCATTTTTCGCTAGTTAACCTAAACTATTGTTTGGAAGACTTCAGGTGATATTTTTAGTTTAATGTTTAAAGATTATCTTATAGCAATAGTTTCAGGGGTTCATCCAAACTTCATGACTCCAGAAAGTCTAGAATCTGTGAAAATTTAGTATTTGTGCTACATTCCCCCCCTTTGATCAGGATTATTCTATATAATCTTTGATCAAAATGTTCAATAGTGATAGCTAGGTACCATCCAATTCTGGTCTCATGTCCAAGGGGGCAGTTGTTCACAGAGGCAATTACCCACATATTTCATACCCCCCACATATTTCTGACTCTCCTTCCTCCGTTGCTTCAGATGAACAGAATCCAATTGTTTTTCCTTAGATGGCTGCTTGCATGGCACTAAGACCCCTGGCACTATACAACAAACTAGGAGGTAGAATAGAAGCACTACACATGTTATTATGTCAATTAATTATGAAATCATAACCCTAAACCTCCAAACCAAGGAACCAAATCCCATGAAGTTTTGACTCAGCAGCTTCTCTCTGTCTCTGTCTCTTTTTCTGTCATTTTTGTAAATATATCTACCACATAACCTTTACCAATTCAACTTTTTATATGTGTACCACTTATTGACAGCAATTAAAACAATTGGCTGTGTCTTAATCAATATGATATCTCTATCAAGCACATTTCACTCTTGCAATCTATCCCAAGCATAGTACCTTGAACATAAACTAAAAATGAAAAGAAGAAACAAACAACAACGACAACAAAATAAACACCTCACTGCTATTGAGTCGATTCTGACTCAGAACAACATTATAGAACAGAGTACAACTGCCCCATTGGGATTTGTTGTTGTTGTTGTTGTTACATGCTGTTGAGTTGGACCCGACTCATAGCGACCCCTCCTTGGGTTTCCAAGGCAGTATCACTACATAAGTAGATTGCTCCATCTTCCTTCCAAGGAGTGGCTGGTGGGTTTGAACTGCCAGCCTTCTGGTTAACAGTCAAGTGCCTTAGGCACTATGCTACCAGAGCTCCTGCCCCATTGGGATTACAACATTGTAAATTTTTATGGAAGCAGACTGCCTCATCTTTCTCCCATGGAGAAGCTGGTGGGTGTGAACTGCTGACATTTTGGTTAACAGTCAAATGTTTTAAGCACTATGTCACTAGAACTCCTCAGCTTGAATATAGCAAACCAAAACCAAACTCACTGCCATCAAGTTGGATCCGATTCATAGGTACCCCTCCTTGGGTTTCCAAGGCAGTAGTACTACAGATGTAGATTGCCCAATCTTTCTTTAAAGGAGTAGCTGATGAGTTTGAACCGCCAGCCTTCTGGTTGGCAGCCAAATACCTTAGGCAATACACTACTGGAATAGATACTTCGTGGTTTAATATATTTTTACTGAAATTACTGAACGTTGTGCATTGATTGTCAATGCTTCCAAATGTCAGATATGCTTTGTTTTTTTGGCATTAAAATGATTTTGCACCATTTTTCTGTTCAGGAGCACTATACATATTTCTTTAAAATTTTCAAAGTTTTAGAATGCATGATCCAAATGGAATTCCAAATAGAAATTTTTCTATTATTTTCCAAATGTCAATCATTAAAGCATTCTTCATGATATTTTCAACTAAAATAAATATTTTACTTAGGATATAGCTTATTTTTCTCCTTGAAGGAATTCACTGAAGTTTTGGAATGATCTTTATAATTCTTATTCTAAAAATGATTAAGAATGATCAATTTTGTTCAGTCAAGTACCTTACACAAGAATTATTCTTTTAATTTCCAAACATTGAAAATTAACATCATCTTTATGTCATCTGCAGAGAATCTTGGCTGTCAGAAGAAATTTTAAACTTATTTTAAAACTGACTATTCAGTTAATGCAGGGATATTTAGTTATCATTATAACAATACATATTCACTTTGCATAGCACATATGTCCTTAGGGTACTGAGAATGAGAAATGAGAAATTCAAATGAGAAATTTGAAGTGAAAATGTGATTTGGGAATATGGCTAAACATTAGTGAGCAAAGGGATTCATTAATGTACAGTTTATTCTTGATATGTCTTACCCTAACAAATAAGTAAATGATATATGGATTCACATTTATTAAGGAATAAAACACCTTTCATTAGCCATACAGGACCGATATGTATTAATTTTGTAATCCTATCTTCCACCATAAGATGTACATTACTATTGCATTTCCAAATTCTCAGTGATGAGATTTTATAGGGTATGCTTACTTGAAATATGGGCAAATAATATTATTTAGCATATTTCCAAGAATTTCTTTCTAGGGGATATAGTAGAAATGGGTTTAGAAGAGCACAACATTACCAGATCAAGTTCTTTCCTCAAGTAGCTCATAAACTTTTAAGGACATGGCATTATTTACCCAGAGTAATTAACAGTTACTTGGAACTTATTTAATAGATTATTAACTCAATAATTATAACATTGATCAGCAAAGGCAATGATTATTAAGATAGCCTGGGAGGAATTTTCAGGATGTTTTCAGACTATATTTTCTAAAGACAAAAAAATTCCTTAGTTTTGACTCTCATTCTTGTTTCCGTCCAATTTTTACAAGTAGTATGGTTGAGAGTATATAATCATATGAATGGTAATTTAGGTCTTGGTATGAAATTATAACCTCAATACAGTAGAACACATAGATTTCTAATAAGAGTTGATGAAAATTTTTGTTGAGCTGAATTGATTCTGTGATTTATGCTTGTATGTTCTGCCTTAAATATTTATTGTAATAATTATCTTTAAATTTGTGATGTTTAATGCATTGAAGGATTGGTCTATATGAATAGTTGTAAATGTTTGAAGTGTTTATGTGGATAACATAAACCTCTTTGTGATAATCTCTATGTAACAAGGAAATAGAATTTGAATACTCAGAAGCAGCATAACATACAGAAAAAAAAATTCTCAGCTTTGATGAAAAATGTCTTCATAAACTGATGTTGTCTATATCCTTGTCAAATTATGGCATGATTTCAACAATTTTTTCCACTTTGCCAATACTGTTTTATTTTTAAGAGCAGTTGGTTTTAGCAGGTGTCATAATTATGCTTTTGTTAATTGTAAAAGGAAAATTACTAATAGAACCAGAAGGAAAGTAAATGCTTGCTTATAAATATCAAAATATCCATGCTTTTTTTCTCATTTCTTATTTTGTACGTAGATGCAACATAGGCAAACAATCCAAATGTCATTTTAACAATTAATCTATCTTAATTACAAGCATCTCACTGCTGTGGAGTCGGATCTGACTCATAGTGACCCTTCGTTGGGTTTCTGAAGCTGTGTCACTACAGAAATAGATGGCCCAATCTTCTTTCCCAGGAGTGGCTGGTGGGTTTGGTTAGCAGTAAAATGCCTTAGACAGTACACCACCAGAGCTCCCAATTACAAACATAGACCTACCAAATCAAACTCACTGCCACTGAGTTGATTCTGACTCATAATGACCCTATAGGGTTTCTAAGGCTATAAATCTTTAAGGAAGTAGATTGTGTCATTTTTCTCCTATGGAGCACCGGGTGTGTTTGAACCAATGGCCCTTTGGTTAATGCTAAATGCTTTAACCACCACACCACCAGAACTCCTCTGGTTACAAGGGTGAGGATAATAACCAAAACTGGATATGTAACAGTCATTTAGTACCCAAGCATGTCTTAGTGTGCAATAAATTATTACATAGTCTTAATATATGTAATAGAAATTTTATGCTACCCAATTTTTTTTTAACAGCTCTGATTTTGTGCTAGTCTTTCAAAGTGTGTCTCACATATTCTGATATAAAGCACCCCTCCATGGGCCAAACAGTAAACCAAATATGCATCACAATCATAAGCTAACATATTACTTAAAAGCAAGGACGTAACTTTTGAAAATAATATGGGTATCACTTCAGGAATTATATCGTTTCTTCCTCGGTAATTTGCTTCCATGTGAATAATTTACCATGAGTAAAAGAGTATATTTAACTATAAACATAGATGATGATCAGTTTCACATAATGATGATTTCCTCAGGAAAATATAACACTGTAAAACAAAACAATGAAAAAATAATCAGATATTGCATTTTAAACTTTAAGAGACAGCAAAATTCTCAGCAATATTTAAATAATAGTAAATGTTCTTTTGCTAACCCAAAGGTCTGCAGTTCAAACTCACCACCCACTCTGTGGGAGAAAGATGAGGCAGTTTTCTTCCTTAAAGATTTATAGCCTTGGAAACCCTAAGGGGCAGTATTAATCTGTTCGTTGGAGTTGTTATGAGATGGAATCTACTAGAGGGCATTGGGTAATGGGTTATATACATAAACAGAGTTCCTTACTCCAGGAGCTTATAATCTTGTTGTTGTTGTTGTTATGTGCTGTCGAGTTGGACCTGACTCATAGCGACCCCTCCTTGGGTTTCCAAGGCAGTATCACTATGGAAGTAGATTGCCTGACCTTTCTTCCGAGGAGTGGCTGGTGGGTTTGAACAGCCAGCCTTCTGGTTAGCAGTCATGTGCCTGGGCACTACCCTACCAGAGCTCCTGGGGCTTATAGTCTAGAAGAGATAAAATAAACATAAAAATAGAAACAGCAATATGAAATAAATAATAATGAAGACCTTTTAGGAAAGCAATGAGACAACAAAAATAACAAACTCCTTGGTGTTGAAGCAGAGATTGGGAAAGGCTCATCGAGAAAGTGATAGTTATCCTGAGTCTTGGACAAAGTGAGAGACCATTCCAAGCATATGGCACTGCATTTACATGTTATTTTGTAAGTTATAGAAGACTAAGGTATAAACAGACTGGAGAAGGGGAGTGGAAATATCAATAAGTTTTAATTGAGATACATTAGGTTTGAAATGCTTATCCAATATCTAAATGGAATCATAAAATAAGTAATTTGATACCTAAGCCTACAGCACAAGATAGAGTTCATGGCTGGATATATCAAATTGTAGATGTAGACTTAGAGAGTAGAAAGGTACAGGGAAAAAACGTAGATCATGGGGTTAGCAAATTTTTCCTGTAAAAAACTAGATAGCTCATACTTTACGTTTTGAAGAGAATACAGTCTCTGTCACAGCTAATCAATTGGCCATTGCAGTGCAGTAGCAGCCATATATTATACATAAATCCACCACTCATCTGTCAGTTTGTTGTACTGTGGTGGCTTGTGTGTTGCTGTGAGGCTGGAGGCTATGCCAGTGGTATTTCACATACCAGCAGTGTCACCCGTGGTGGGCAGGTTTCAGCAGAGCTTCCAGACTAAGACAGACTTGGAAGAAGGAAGCGGCCAGTGAAACCCTTATGATTAGCAGGGAAACACTGTCTGATATATTACTGGAAAACTTTATGAATAGGCCTGAAACATTGCCCAATATGGTGCTGGAAGATGAGCCCCACAGGTCTAAAGGCACTCAAAATACCATGGGGAAGAGTAGCCTACTCAGAGTAGAGTCAATGTTAATGATATGGATGGAGTAAAGCTTTTGGCATCTCCATTTGCTGATGTGGCATGACACAAAATGAGGAGAAACAGCAGTAAACATCCATTGATTATCAGAACATGGAATATATGAAGTATGAGTCTAGGTAAATTGGAAGTTGTCAAAAATAGAATGGAACACATAAAGATCTGTATTCTTGGCATTAGTGAGCTGAAATGGACTGGTATTGGCCATTTTGAATCAGACAACCGTGTTATCTACTATGCTGAGAATGACATATTGAGGATGAATGGTGTGGCATTCATCTTCACAAAGAATATTTCAAGATCTATCTTGAAGTACAATGTTGTTAGTGATATAATATCCACATACGTACAAGGAAGACCAATTGCTAGTACTATTATTCAAATTTATGCATCAACCCCCAAAGCCGAAGACGAGGAAGTTAAAGATTTTTACCAACTTTTGCAGTCTGAAACTGACCAAACATGCAATCAAGATGAGTTGATTGTCACTGGTGATTGGAGTGCAAAAGTTGGAAAGAAAGAAGAAACACTGGTAATCAGAAAACATGGCCTTGATGATAGAAATAATGCTGGAGATCGCATGATAGACTTTTGCAAGACCAAGGAGTTACTCATTGCAAATACCTTTTATCAACAACATAAATGGTGGCTGTACATGTGGACTTCACCAGATGGAGTACAGAGGAATCAGATCAACTACATCTGTGGAAAGAAGAAATGGAGAAGATTAATATATTCAGCCAAAACAGGGCCAGGAGCTGACTGTGGAACAGACCATCAACTGCTCATATGCAAATTCAAGTTGAAGCTGAAGACAATTAAAACAAATCCATGAGAGCCAAAACATGACCTTGATTATATCCCTCCTGAATTTAGAGACTATTTGAAGAATAGATTTGATGCATTGAACACCAATGACTGAAACCCAGAGGAATTGTGGGATGACATGAAGAACATCACCTATGAAGAAAGCAAAAGCTCATTAAAAAGACAGGAAAGGAAGAAAAGGCCAAAATGGATATCAGAAGAGACTCTGAAACTTGCCCTTATATGAGGAGTAGCTAAAGCAAATGGAAGAAATGACAAGATAAAAGAGCTGAACAGAAGAGTTCAAAAAGCAGCTCAAGAAGACAGTCAATCATTATAAGGAAATGTGCAAAAACCTGAAGTTAGAAAACCAAAAGGGGAGAACATGGTTGGTATTTCTCCATTTTAGGTGGCATACGATCAAGAAGAAATGGTATTGAAGGAAGAAGCCAAAGCTGCACTGAAGGAATTAGCAAAAAAAAAAAAAAAATAACACAAGGTTGCAGGAATTAACAGAATACCCATTGAGATGTTTCAACTAATGGATGCTGAACTGGAAGCACTCAGTTTATGCCAAGAAATTCAGAAGACAGCTATCTGGCCAATTGACTGGAAGAGATCTATATTTGTATCCACTCCAAAGAAAGGTGATGCCAAGGAATGTGAAAATTATAGAACAATACCCTTAATATCACACGTAAGTAAAATTTTTCTGAAGATAATTTAAAAAAAAAAAAAAAAAACAGTTGCTGCTGTATATTGACAGAGAACTTCCAGAAATGCATGCTGGATTGAGAAGAGGATGTTGAATGAGGAATATCATTGCTTATGTCAGATGGATCTTAGCTGGAAGCAAAGAATACCAGAGAAATATTTACTTGTGATTTATATTGACTATGCAAAAGCATTCGATTTTGTGGGTCACAATAAATTATGGATAACATTGAGAAGAATGAGAATTCTAGAACATTTAATTGTGCTCATGAGGAACCTGTACATATACAGAACAAGGGAATACTGCATCGCGTATACTCAGGAAGGGGTGCATCACGGCTGTATCTTTCACCATATTTACTCAATGTGCATGCTGAGCAAATAATCTGAGAAGCTGGACTATATGAAGAAGAGCATAGAATCAGGATTGGAGGAAGATTCATTATCAACCTGCGTATGCAGATGACACAACTTTGCTGAAAGAGAGGATGACCTGAGGCACTTATTGATAAAGATTAAAGACTACAGTCTGCAGTATGGATTACATCTCAACATAAAGAACACAAAAATCCTCACAACTGGACCAATAAGCAACATCATGGTAAATGGAGAAAAGATTGAAGTGGTCAAAGAGTTCATATTACTTGGTTCCACAGTCAATACCAATGGAAGCAGCAGTCAAGACATCAGACAACATATTGCACTGGGCAAATCTGCTGCAAAAGACCTCTTCAAAGTGCTGAAAAGCAAAGATGTCTCATTGAAGACTAACGTGTGCCTACCCTGCACCATGGTATTTTCGATTACCTCATATGCATGTGAGAGCTGGACAATGAATAAGGAAGATTGAAGAAGAGTTGATGTTTTTGAGTTGTGGTGTTGGCAAAGAATAATGAAAGTATGATGGACTGCCAAAAGAACTAATAAATCTGTCCTGGAACAAGTCCAGCCAGAATGCTCCTTGGAAGTGAGAATGGCCACACTTTGTCTGACCTACAGGGGTCATGTTGTCAGAAGGGACCATTCCTTAAAGAAAGATATCATGCTTGGTAAAGTGGAGGGTTAATGAAAGAGGGGAAGACCCTCAACAAGATGGATTGACACTGTGGCTGCAACGATGGGCTCAGGTATAGCAAGGATTGTCAGATTGGCACAGAAGCGGACAGTGTTTTGTTTTGTTGCAGGGTCACCATGAGTCGGAGCCAACTTGACTGCGCCTAACAATAACAATATCATACATAAATATATGGGCATGACAGGGCTCCAATAACATTCTTGTGGTGTAGTACCTAAGGCATTTGATTGCTAACCAGAAAGTTGGTGGTTCAAATCCACCATGAAGATCAAAATCTTTACAATTGGACCATTAAGCAACATCATGATAAATGGAGAAATGACTGATGTCAAGCCATTCTGTGAAGGAGGATGGGGCAATCTACTTCTGTAAAGATTTATCTCCTCGGAAGCCCAATGGTGGTTGCTATGAGTTAGAATTGACTTGATGGCAGTGAGTTTGGTTTTGATTTTATAAAAACAGGCAGGATGTGAAATTTGGTCAATGGGTGACAGTTTGACAATAGCTAGTTTAGACAAAACTGTGTTAGAGATGTAATAACCAGGACATATTACTTGTCACATGGACCATTACTCACGAATTTAAGCTATGCTATCTGATTTCAACTTCATGCCCCTACAGTTTACACTAACTATAGCTCCTAGGTCAATTCTACTCACCACATCTCTGCATCTTGGCAAGACGGAAAGAAAATGTTAGAATAGGGCAAGTTAATTTTTTTTAGACAGAAGAGAAAAATAAATGTAGAGGAAGAGATTGGGAATATTCATGACAAATTATGAAAGCTACATTAAAGTTCTGAGAAGTGGGCAAGTGTAGCAACCAGGATTCTCTATTGCATAAGAAGAAAACCAAATGAACTTAATTTTAAAAAACTGGAAAAAAAGAAGGAAATTTATTGACTTAAAATTTCAAATTATGAAAGAAATAGAGGTTTGGGTAGTTAGGAAAATGAAAGAATTATGCTACTAAAGAATTAGGATCTTCACAAAAAGTGGGGGTGAATTATAAATAGAAGGATCAGATATAGAAGCATTATGTCAGTTCCGTCTTGTCTGATCACCTACCTATGTACACTAGGACAGTGGTAATAGTTTTCAAAATATTAAAATATGTGAATACTCTTTGGTTAAAATACTGTTTCTTGAAGTCTCTAAAAGTCCTCTTGTACATCTAGAAAATGCACAATCTCCTTATAACCTCCTGTAGAAACCCCCAGTTCTACATGATGCAGCAATTCAAAGGTTAATGTAAAAGAGGGACCCTCTGGGCCCCAGCTTCCTTTGTAAGGTCTGCACCATTTTTACAGGTCAAGCTGTTTATTGAATTTTTAAATGTTTTGAATACCATCCCTGATTCCAACAAAGGAAGAAGTAATGCTGTAAGGGTTTAAATGCGGCTATAAATCAGGGATATTAACTTGTTCACCTGAGGGACCATAACTCACAGAACAAAAACTGAATTCAGGAAAATAAACCAGTTTAGATAACAAATAGAAATGCAAGGATCATAGAAATTAGAAGAAAGTCAGATGATAGGTAGTATAGCAAATGTGGACAGAATGGAGACTTTTTTTTTTTTTTTAAGTTATGGTATAGGACTACCAATTCTTTGGCAAAAAAATTTAAGGGATTTGATTCCTTTGGGCTTACAGATCAATGTGGACCTGAGAAAACACAGGTTATACCATATCAATTGAATCTGCTGAGAGTTCTTAAATATTTGTAACTATAAAATACCAAGTAGCTAATACATTTTCCCATTTCCCATGAAATTCAGGGCTTTCACAAGTGCATAGGGTACTTTATAAAAATTATGAAGACAACACTCTTTCCGGAGGAATAAAAAAACTAAAGGGCATCCCTATCTAAGAAAATCTGGAGAAAAGGGCCTCTTCCTCTGAACTGGAACCTCAGGCAATGGGCTTTTTGAGCAGGCATGGGCTAGATTTCAAAGTCAGCTAGCCACCACCAACAACATACTTGGGCTAAGCATTTCCTGCAAAACACAATCAACACTTTAGTATGCAATGACTCTGATGAACTCGCAATTGTATTTGCAATATTGAGTGTTTGGCTGAGTTGATTACACTGATTGGTGATATTGGCTTAGAATAATCCAGTGTATTTTAACAGGTGATGTCTGAGCAGCTGTGAGGAAATCAGGGCAGAGTTCGGTCTTTACACAGCACTTATTTTGCTAGACACAATTATTCATATCCTCCTTATTTGTTGTGTCCTCAGCTTCACCCTCAAAATAAATATGTGAGATTGAATCCACAGACTTTCAGGAGAAAGTTTTCAAAACTTACATTTAAACCCCTTCACTATATCATTTCTCCCTCATGATAAGTCCTTCTGAACTCTTTTGGAAACTGTTTTTCCTAACCTCATATATGCTTCTTACATAAATCTCAGGAACCATAATCACACTCCATCTTGTTCAGTGTATCTGTTCATTCCTATAAGCTTCCTTTCTCAGAAAGTAAGCTTAACTTTTCAAATATATACACAGCATAAACAAAATGCATTATTTATGAATTTGGATTGCCTGAGATTACAGCTATCATAGACACTCATTGCAATTTCAAAATTATTAGAGGAAAAAATTGATTTTATTCTTCAAATATGCCCATGGCATGGCTTTGGAAATGCATTCTTAGATCTCTATGACTCTGTGACGGTGCAATACATCACCTAGGATATGAGTCTATGGTGATGTTCTATTTCAATTCATCACTACTACAATGATTCTTTAATAATATACTGCCAAGTGCCACATATCAAGAGAGCACTGTGGAACAGAGAAGTCACTTTATTTATTTATTAGTGCTATGTGTCATTGTAACGTCACCAGCTGATGCCCAGAGTCATGAACTCCAATAGAAAATTTTGTATTATTGCCATTATAATAAGCAATTTCCTTAAAGCTAGGTGAATAAAACTGAACTTGCCTTGTGGCTCCTCCAAGAGTAATTGTGATGATTTTGATGGAGACACAAACATAATTTATGTTGTCAGGTAGCAAGTCATTTTAATATAAAATTTCTTTTAATAATTTGTAGCTGTTATTTTTAAAAAAAACCATGCATACATTGTAATTGTGATTACACATTTCATGTTATATTTGATTATAAATCATTGCTTGCCTGTATTTTACTGATTCAGATTAATTGCTTATTTCTTTTATTTAGGAAATTTTTTATGCTTTATAAATGACCCATTTTGTTAAGTAGCTGCTTCTTTCCTTTATCCCTAAAAAATATCATATATCTGTTCTCCTAAATTTTGAAATGCAAAACCTATGCAATAACATTGTGATTGGAAAACTTCATTTAATTGATTTATATTATTTACACAGTAGCTTTTCTCTATTAAGTTATTTATTTATTTCTATATTACCCTTTCCTAAGGACCAGTTTTCATCTTTTGTAACCGTGTAAAAATCAGCCTTAGAGAGTTAAGGAGAAACTACTATATTTCAATCACTGAGAAGATATTTTATGATATTTTGGTTGCCTCCTTCTGAAACTTATGTAATTATTTCTATTTTATCAACAGAGTGTTTTCAGAAGATGTATACTCTCAGAAATGATTGAAAGGAATAAATAATTTATATAGAGAATATTGATTCTTGAAAAGTAAGAAACATTCTTTATTCTGAGAATAGAACATTCCATGAGACCAAGTTTATCTTGAAATTAAATAAGTGCATAAAAAATCATGATGATAATAATGATAACATAGTAGAAGAAAACTGCATTTTAATTATTTCATATCAATGCAGATGAAGCAATTTTTTCAGTATGACTTTGAATAGTGTTGCTCACAATGAGGTCCCTATATTTACATGAGAATATTTTCAGGGCTTCATGTAATCTTTACAAGGTTTCTGAAATTTGTACATTTGAATTATAAATCTGTGTATAATATTGACCATTAAATTATAGAAGCACATCAAAAATTCCATCAACCAAATTTATGTGCTTATAATCAAACTTATGCAAAGTAAGAGCCAGAAAACATGATACATAGTGCAAACAAAGCTTATCAGTTGTTCACATAGCAAACATAAATGTGTAAGAATCACATATAATGTATATGTGGACAAATGTAAAATAATTATTTTCTGTATTTTAGAAATATGATTGACTGCTTAAGTTAATAATTATTGTGGTGATATAATATGGTTTATAATCAGGAAAGGTGTGCTTCAAGGTTATATCTTTTTACCATATTTATTCAGTCTGTATGGTGAGTGAATAATCTGAAAAGCTGGACTATATGGAGAAGAACAAGACATTAGAATTGTAGGAAGACTTATTTACAACCTTTGATATGAGGTGAAACAACCTATCTTGCTGAAAGCGAATAGGACATGAAACACTTACCTATGAAGATCAAAATCTTTACAAGTGGACCATTAATCAACATCATGATAAATGGAGAAATGACTGCCATCAAGGACTTCATTTTACTTGGATTTATAATCAACACCCATGGAAGTAGTGCTCAAGAAATCAAACAACATATTGCATTGGACAAACCTGCTATAAAACACCTCTTTAAAGTATTAAAAAGCAAAGATGTCATTTTGAGGACTAAGGTGCACCTGATCCAAGCCACAGTATTTTCAACCTGCTCTGATACATGTGAAATCTGGACAGTGAATAAGGAAGATTGAAGAAGAATTGATGCCTTTGAATAACGGTGTTGGCAAAGAATATTGAATTTACCATGGATTGCCAAATGAACGAACAATTCTCTCTTGGAAGAAGTACAGCCAGAATATTTCTTACATGTGGGGATCCAAAGACTTTGTTTCATGCATTTTGAACATGTTATAAGTAGGGATCAGTCCCTGGAGAAGGACTTCATGCTCGGTAAAGTGTAAGGTCAGGAAAAAAGAAGAAAATTCTCAATGAAATGGCTTGACACAGTGATTGCAACAATGGGCATAAACATAACTATGATTATGAGGACAGTACAGGACTGGGCAATGTTACATTCTGCTGTGCATGAGGTCACTATGAGTTGGGGCCAATTCCTTGGAATTGAATAACAACAACAAAAATGACTATGCAGAAGTAAAATATATGAAAAATAGAACAAAGGATGAAGAAGGGAAATAAAAATATATGTTCTAAGTTTTTAAAATTGTACATAGGTGACATAATCATATCTGAAGGCAGACTGTGACAGGTGAAAAAAAAAACCTTGTAGTGTACACATATACACACAAAAACTGTCTCTAATAAAACAAGAGTGGAATTAAAAAAGAAAACTAAATAAAAGAAGATAGAAAAGGAGGAAAAAATAACAAAACAGATGGAAAAATAGAAAGGAATAACAAGTTAATAGATTAAAATGCAGATATTTTAGTAAATAAATTATCTATAACTGATCTGGAAAAAAACTATTTGAAACATATAAATTTTCAGAATGCATAAAAATAAGATCAAATCATATACTTCATGCAATATATACACCTAACCCTCACTTAACTGACTTATTGTCTGGTATTTCACATTTTTAACTGTCTTAGGCTAGGTTCTCTAGTGAAGTAAATCCATTGAAGCATAGGGCTCTGGTTACCTAGTACTTCTCTGATAAGGATATACCACAAATGGGATGGCTTGTACAGAAAGGAGTTTATTCTCTCACAGTTCTGGAGTCCAGAAGTCTGAGTTCAAAGTGACAGGCTCTAATGGCTGGATGAAAGCCCCTCAACCTTAGGCTTCAGCTCTGCCTCCTGCTCCCAGCTCACTGAAGCTAGTTGCTTTTCTTCACTCAGCTGCCGGCTCCTAAGGCTGACAAGCCCAAGGTTGACAAGTAAAAAGACAGTCAAACAGCAGGCCATGAATTCAAGTCCATTGAAAGTCATAAGGTTAGCAGAGCATGGCAGGCTGCTGAACAATGACATGGTTATATGCGGGGTTCAAGAGTGCCGTAAGCTAGAGACCATTCCCCAAGGCTTCTCATTATGTACAGGAAGCAGACCACAGCCCTAAGGCAGCTTATTCAGCTCCTCACAGTAGATTCCACCATGGGGCTGATTACTGATCTCATCATGGGGAATAACTACATCTAGCTGCCCAGCCACTCAACCAGGCCCAGCCAGGGTAACATGCAAAATTAACTACCACACACAGATACATGGATACATAGATACAAATTAATCCTAAGGAAATAGCTCATGTAGTTGTAGAGGCTGGTAAGTGTATAGTCCATAGGTTAGATATTATGCTGGAGGATTCTCCTGATTCACGTAGCTTCAGGGACTGACAGTCCCAAGATTGGCAGGAAATACAGCCTATAGAGGCTCATAAATTCAAGATCGGCAGGTAAGATAATAAGCTTTGGCTCATAAGATAAAAAGACAATAACCCCAAGATTGGCAGGCAATAAAGCTGGCCATTGGTTCAAGTCCAAGAACTGGAGATCAGATTATGACAAGCTGGATGCAGATTGAACAAAAAGCCAGAAATAATTGCTAGGACATCCATATATGTTGGAAGCAGACTACGTCCCTGAAGAAACTCCCTTTTAAATGATTGCCTGCTCATAGCCTATCTCATCATGGAGGTGATTACATTATATCATATCTCATCACTGGGAATGACCACATTGTAACTACTAAACCACTGAGAATAATGGCCCAACCAAGTTGACGTACAACTTTTACTATTACAACAACAGTAATAAAATATCTATCTGACTATTTTGCTCATTAACCGGAGTTTTCTCCTTGTGTCCAGCTCCAGGCCCACAGAGCCACCCATGTGTGTCAGGCTGAAGTAGCCAGCTTTCCAGAAAGGCTCTTGCTAGTCCCATCCCCACCACTGGAGCCATTACTGAAACTAATCTTGCAAAAGAGGCGATGAAGGCAGATTTTGTGAAAGGCCCTCCTAGAAGGGTCTGTGAATAGCCACAGGGGCCCAGGAGGAGGCAGGGATGGGGAGGTTGCTGCTTTCCCTCTACTAAGCACCCTGGAGGGACCAAATCCTGCAGGACAAAGGATCCTGAGGATAATTTGGGGCCTCTGGGCTACAGAAAATGCCAGTCACATTCTCTTCCTCTGTGGCCTGGGCTGCTCAGCTTCTCTTCTGAGTAGCTGTTACTCTCAAAACTCTCAGCCTTAGATATCAAGCCCTCCAACACCAACACTGTATTGCTCATTTCCATGCAGTCCTCTCCAGCCTGGGGGTGGCAGCAGGAGGCTGGGGCAATGGAGAAAGTGGTTCTTGGAGGACATGGCCACAGGCAGCACCCCCTACCGATCATCTTGAAGCCAAACCCTGCTGGTTCCCTGAGCCCCAGAGTTGCTAACTGTGCTTCTAGTCCAGTTGCTGGGCCCAGGTCCACTGGAGTGCCAGACTCAGTAGCAGGGCCTTGGGGTCCAGAGCACAGCAGAGTCAGAAGCACAGCAGTTCTGAGGGTCCAGGCTCCATGGCTGCCTTTGTGTCTTTCTCCTTCTCTCATAAGGCTGATTTTGCATAACAACCTGGTCTTTGGAATCTAACCAAGTTGATAAGTGAGGAATAGGTGCATGTAAAGACAAAAGTAAGTTAAACATAAACATGGAAAAAAGTGAAGGTTAAATGTAAAGTTCATAAAAAAATATACCATCCAGAGATAACTGAAAGCATATAAACAAACAAGGAATTAGAGTGGTTATATTAATACTAGAAAAAGTAGTTATCAGGAAAAGGGATATTAGAAGTGATAATGTAACTATTTCATAATGATTGTGTAAGCAAATGCCACAATTGAGGCACTAGCCACTCCTCGGAAGGAAGATGGGCAATCTACTTCTGTAGTGATACTGCCTTGGAAACCCAAGAAGGGGTCGCTATGAGTCGAGGCTGACTCGATGGCACATAACAACAACAACAACAAAGCGTGACTAAAATAGCTGCCTCAGATTTAAATTAAACTCCATTTTGAATGAAACTGCAGTTTGTCCTAAAATCTCTGCTTCTACTATTCTAAAATACAATTCAGCTTCTTGTAAAAGTTTAACTGCTTGTAATCCAAAAGGATAAAGGTTTTAGCTTGCATGAGGAATTGTTTGTTAGAACACATTTGTCAAGATTTTTTTTACAGTTTCATCCAAGAAGTAGGCCTTAGTCAACATGTCCCAGGAGAATAGAAACAGAAATGATAATGTTAAGGGTTACAGTTTTACAACCCCCTTGTTACTTTTTGTCATGAACTCCTTTGTGCCTGTGAGCACATAGTCTTTTGTTTACTCCACCTAATAAAAACCTTGCTCTTTTCTTGTAATTTGGAACACTATAGTACCTTGTCTGTTACTAGTGTGTTTCCTTATTCCTGAATCTCTCTACTTTTCAGTAAATCTCTTTGCTTGCACTTCTAACAGAATGTAAGACTGGTGCTTCTCTACATGATAAAGAGATTTAATATCAGAACATTAAAATATCTGAATCAAATATTGATAGAAATGGAAACACAAGTAGAAAAATGTACAATTATAGTTGGAACACACACCTTTCAATATAGAATATAGGATAGGTTACATAAAATTAATAGAAATAAGAATACTTAAAAAGTAACGATGAACCAAATTGATTTATTTAACATTTATAAGCATTCTTCACTTACTAAGACCAGAATACACAGTTCTGTCAAATACAAATGAAATAGCAAAGATAAACAGTATTCTGAGTCATTAATCACATCTCAATAAATTTAAGTCAATTGGAAATATATAGAATATTTTCCCTGACAAGAAAATACAACCAGAAATTGTAAAAAGCAGCTCAAAAATGTATATATACATGGAAATTAAATGCATTAATAAAGGACACATGCAGAAAAGAAAAAAAATCAGAAAGAAGGTTAGAAAATTTATTGAATGCAATGAATATAAAACCACAACATATTAAAATATGTAAAATGAGCTAAAGCAGACCTAGAGAAATAGTGCAGCATAAGATTCTTATATTATAAAAAGAATGAGCAGCTTAAATCAATCATTTCAGATACTTCCTAAAAAATGAGGGAAAAGAATAATTTACACCAAAAGTAAGCAGAAAAAATAAAATGATAAAGACAATAAATAGTGACAGAGAAAACAACAACAAAAAAAGGTTTTTATACATTTAACAAACATCAACAAGAAAACAAGTGAGAAGACAATAAGAAATGAAATAGGGACACATATACAGCTCCAGCGGGAGCTCTGGTAGCATAGTGGCTAAA